>NC_090268.1:338241411-338841411 GCF_040414725.1 Anabrus simplex | reverse complement strand
TGGATTGGATTGCTTCTTGTCTGTTGTTCGAAAGGATCGCAAGTTCATCTACAAAAGCTAAGCAGTCAAGGTGAATTTTGTCTTTAAGAAGTCTGACAATGTTTATACCTTTAGTTTCTCTTCTCCATTCACGAATCACTTTTTCCAAAACTAAATTGAATAGTAGTGGGGATAGTCCATCTCCCTGTCGGACACCAGTTCTGATTTCGAACGGTTCAGAAATGTTTATTATTATTATTATTATTATTATTATTATTATTTTTTTTGATTCGTTGTGCCCAGCTGTGGAGCGCGTTTGAACTTATTTTGCACAATGTTTCTTCTTCTTTTCTTCCCAATATCTCTTCATTTTCTCACTGTGTTCCTTTCTGCGTGTTTCTGTCCAGCCTGTATTTTTTCTTGTTGGTTTCTCTGCAAATTTATGTTTGTTTACTAAGCTTCTAAATTTCATTCTATCTTGAATGGTTTCGTCCTCGATACCCATTTCTTGTAGATCTTCATGTATTTCTGCTAACCAATTGTTGCGGATTTTCAGGGTTAGAGCTAGATTTAGAATTCTCTTTGTCAGCCTGTTGTTATCCATTCTGTGTAGGTGTCCGTAGAATTTTAGTCGTCTCTTTCTGATGGTATCTGTGATTTTTTCTGTGAATTGAAAAATTTCGTGTGGTTTCTTTTTCATCCAAATTCCATTTTCGAACTTTGGTCCTAGGATTTTTCTGAGAATTTTCCTCTCTTGTTTCTCAATGCTTTTCATTTGTGACCTGCCGCCAATGATCAGTGTTTCAGATGCATAAAGTGCCTCTGGTTTGATGACTGTATTGTAGTGTCGTAATTTTGCATTTTTTGATATACATCTTTTGTTGTATCTGTTCCATGTGATTTTGTAAGCCCTTTGCAGTTTAGCAGTTCTTTCTTTGTTAGCTTCCTGATTTAACCCTGCTGGCTGAATAATTTCACCTAGATACTTGAATTTGTCTACTTGGGAAATTATTCCACAATTGGTGATTAATGGTTGATTGTCGAATCTTGATTTAGTTCCTTCCATAAACTGCGTCTTTTCAAATGAAATTTGAAGTCCGGTTTTTGCGGCTATTTCATTCAATTTTTCTATGGATTGGATTGCTTCTTGTCTGTTGTTCGAAAGGATCGCAAGGTCATCTGCGAAAGCTAAGCAGTCAAGGTGAATTTTGTCTTTAAGAAGTCTGCCAATGTTTATACCTTTAGTTTCTTTTCTCCATTCACGAATCACTTTTTCCAAAACTAAATTGAATAGTAGTGGGGATAGTCCATCTCCCTGTCGGACGCCAGTTCTGATTTCGAACGGTTCAGAAATTTCTCCCAAGAACTTAACTTTTGATGTTGTGTTGGTCAGAGTTTGTTTAATCAATTCCCTCGTTTTCCTGTCGACTTGAAATTCCTCTAGTATGTTGAACAGGGTCTGCCGATCTATGGAATCATACGCTTTTTTGAAGTCAACAAAGGTGATTACTGTTTGTTTGGTTTTGCGAATCTGTAGTATGGTTTTTAGGTTTAGGATTTGTTCTGCGCAGGATCTCCCTTTTCGGAATCCAGCCTGATAATCTCCGATCAGGTGGTCTGTTTGTCTCTCTAATCTATTAAGTAGAGCTTTAGAGAAGATTTTATATACGAGTGAGAGGAGAGAAATTCCTCTGTAGTTATTAATATCTGATTTGTCTCCTTTCTTGTGAAGTGGGTGAATCAATGCACATTTCCAATCCTCCGGAATTTCTTCAGAAAACCAAATGTCCTGTAAGATTTTTTGAATACTCTGGGCCAGTTTGTCACCACCAATTTTCAACATTTCAGCGATTATTCCATCTTCTCCTGGTGCTTTGTTGTCTTTTAAATCTCTGATTATTTGTTTGACTTCTTGTAATGTGGGGGGTTCTGAATCTGGATTAGGTGTTGGTTTTTCATAGGTGAATTGTTCCTTTGGAGATTCACAGTTTAAAAGGTCCATGAAATGGTTTGCTAGGAGTTCACAATTTCCCTTATTACTTGTTTCTAAAGTCCCATCTGTACGTTTGAAACAGAGACTAGGTGCCTGGTAATTGGATAATTCTTCTCTGAATGTTCTGTAGAAGTTCCGTGTATTGTTTTTCTTGAAATCTTCTTCTATTTCTACCAGTCTGTTTTGATCATATTTTCGTTTTTCAGATCTGATGATTTTTGAGGTTTGTTTCTGTGTTTTGAAGAATTCATCACGATTTTGATCAGTTTTATGGGAACTCCAGTTTAGCCAGGACCTAATTCTGACTTCTATGGCCTTGTCACAGGTGTCATTCCACCACCTGTGTTTGCGTTTCCTTGGGGGATTGCTGATGTTTTGTGAAGCTTTCAAGAGTGTGTCCTTGAGTTCTAGCCAGTTTGAAGGAGCATCGTTGCAGATATTCGCAAGGAAATTGTCTGAGTTCTGTCTCAGAAATTCAGGGTCGATTCTTGGGTTTCTGATTGTTTTGGTTTTCTTCCTGTTGGGTTGAAACTTTACTTTAACAAGAGATAGGTGGTGGTCGGAGTCAATAATTCCCTTTTTGACTTTAACGTTCATAATTTCTTTTTGGTTTTTCTTGGAAATAGCCACATGGTCTAGTTGAAATTCTCCTAAATGCATGTTCGGGGATCTCCATGTCATTTTCTTTTGTGGAAGTGCCAGGAAATGGGTTGACATCAATTTCAGATCGAAATTCTCGCAGAAGCCAATTAAACGTTCTCCATTTTTATTGGTTCTTTTGTGAGCAGGGTAAAGTCCTACAGTGGTCCTAAATTTCTTCTCTTTGCCAATTTGTGCATTGAAGTCCCCCAGCAGAATTTTGACATGATGTTTTGGAACTTTGGCTGTAGTTTCTTCTAGTAATTCCCAGAAGTCATCTACCTTCTGTGGGTCTTTTTGATTGTAATTGTTTGTAGGTGCATGTGCATTGATTAGTGTATAAGCTTTGTTTCCTGATTTGATTGTCATTAGCGAAATTCTTTCAGAAGGAGATGCAAAGTATAATACCGAATTTGTGATATTTTTTCTCACTGCAAAACCAGTGCCAAATTGTAATATTTTGTTAGGGAGGAGGGTAGCTGGTTTACCTTTATAAATTCTATAGTTTCCTGATTCAAAATGATTTTCGTCACTGTACCTAGTTTCTTGGAGTGCCAGAATTTGGATGTTGAGTTGGTCTAATGTGTCTGTTAAGTGCTTCAACTTTCCAATTTTGCGAAGCGTGTTGATGTTTAAAGTGCCAATAAAATGTTTTTCCTTTGGGCGAAGAGATTTGGGAAGCTCCGATACATTCCCGCATGATGTTCTCGGTCCCCCAGAATCCGATGACCGAGAAAACCTAGTATGAATACTAGGGCCTGGGGTAGTAGTATCATTAACTGACGTTGCCATCATGCTAGTAAGTTGAAGATAATGGGGAGATTGATCTTTGTCAATCTCATAGTTACAACTAAGGTATTGAGCCTCAGAGGTTGCCTCAAGATGTTTTCTATTATTATTATTATTATTATTATTATTATTATTATTATTATTATAATAATAATATAATTCGCTGGGGTCATCAAGGACCACGTTAAGTCTTGTTGCATTTGACACTGAACTTGGCCTTCTTTAAAGCCCAAATTTCCCTCATTCTTTGTGAGTGGGCCTGCTTACGCTCTTCTGTCCAAGGGGCACCGTGTCTTCTCTTCGGTTGCTCGTCTCGGTTTAGCCCGTTCGTCAATATTTTCTTGCGGAAGAGATCTCTGTTAAGGGCGTCTTCAGCTGAGATATGTAGCATTTTCAGGTCTTCTTTGGTATTTCTAAACCAGGGAATTGTGGTTTTGGGGTTTGAATAAAAAAAGTGAAATATTTCTTTAGTTAACTTTCTTCCGTCCATTCTTTCCAGATGACCGTAAAATCGTGCCCGTCTTTTTCTAATTGTGTCGGTAATTTTCTCTATTTTGCTGTAGACTTCCTTGTTGGATCACTTTTGATGGATTCCATTTCTGTACTTTGATCCAAAGATCCCTCTCACAATTTTGCGTTCTATTTTCTACAGTTCTTCAAGGAGTCCTTTGTTGGCATTTAGAGACAGGGTTTCGGCTGCATATAGAACTACTGGCTTCAGAACTGTTTCATAGTGACGTATCTTGGTGTTTTGGGAAAGGCGCTTTTTGTTGTAGATTGTGTGGGATGTTTGGTAGGCTATTTCCAGTTTGCGTACTCGCTCCTGAAGTGCTTCTTCGTCCAGTCCATTTTTCATGATGATCTCACCCAGGTATTTGAATTTTTCTACTCGGGTGATGTCCCCGTATTTTGTATGAAGTTTTGGTGGAGCCTCTTTGATGTTAGTCATTACTTCTGTTTTCTCAAACGATATCTGCAAACCAATTTGTTCGGCAATTTCCTTTAAAATTTCAACTTGAGCTCTAGGGGTTTCTATGTTGTTTGAGAGAACAGCAATATCATCGGCAGATGCTAAGCAGTCTGTTGTGATCCCCTTGGATTTGGTTCCTATTCTAAATAGACTGTAGTTGGTTTCCTGTAATCTCACCCGCCAGGTTCTGATGATCTATTCAAGAACACAGTTGAAGAGTATCGAGGATAGCCCATCACCTTGTCGGACTCCTGTTTCGATGTCAAAGGAATGCGAGAGACATCCGTGGAACTTCACCTTGTATTTTGTATCGGTCAGGGTGGCTCTAATTAATGCCAGCAGTTTCAAATCAATTCCAAATTCATTTAAGATGTTTAGCAGGACTTCTCGGTCAATGGAGCCGTACGCTTTCTTAAAGTCCACAAAGACAGACTCATACTGATTGGACCTTAGTGTACAATATCTGATGATCGTTTTGAGATTTTGGATCTGTTCAGCTGTTGAGCGACCTTTTCTGAACCCTCCTTGGTATTCACCTATTTGATGTTCGACTTGTGCTTCCAAACGCTCCAGAATGGCAAGTGATAGAATTTTGTAAGTCACGGGTAGCAAAGATATTCCTCTGTACTTATTGATGTTCTTCATGCTGCCTTTTTTGTGTAATGGATGGATCAAAGCTATTTTCCAATCTTCGGGTAGGGTCTCCTTGTTCCAAATTTCTTGTATTTGCTTTTGCAATATATCAAGTGATTCCTCTGGAGCATATTTCCATATTTCTGCTACTACTGAGTCTTCCCCCGGCACTTTGTTATTTTTGAGACGGGCAATGTGGCGCTTGATTTCATCTCTGTCGGGTGGTCTGGAATCTGAGTACCTGAGTGAGGTTTCCTTGGTCTCAATGGCGCTTTGCGGTTTAGAGCAGTTAAGTAAATTCTTGAAGTAATCTGACAGAATGCTGCAATTTTCTTCATTTGACGTCGCCAGTGTGCCGTCCTTTCGCTCAAAGCATAGAGGTTGGTTTATAGCCAGTGAGTTTGCGTTTGAAGGCTCTGTAGTACTCTCTGCTTTCATTCTTCCTAAAGTTTTGTTCTATCTTTTCAATGAGAGATTTTTCGTATTTACGTTTCTCAGTTCTGAACACCATAGCTGCTTGGGCACGTTGTGTTTTGTAGGTTTCCCGATCATTTTCTGATTTTGTAGAGTAGTACTATTTCCACGTATTGAGTCTTTCTTGGAGTACTGATTCGCAGGTACCATTCCACCAGGCATGCTTTGTTCTTCTCTTGCTTTCTGCAACGTCTTTGGCGGCCTCAACAAGGAGACTTTTGGCGTTGTTAAAGTCACAGTCATTTGGTCTAGCCTTCTCCTGGAACTCCTCGACCCTTTGCCGAAGTTTATCATTGTCGAAGCGTGTGATCTGTTTGGTTGTCTTCCTTGTGTTTGCGGGAATTGGTTTGAATTTGATAAGAGACATATAAAGATCTGAGGCCACATTGATGCCTTTCTTTACCTTGACATTCATAATCTCAGGGCTGTTTCTCCTGGAGATTGCAACATGATCAATTTGGAACTTACCGAGAGCTTGGACGGGAGAACGCCAAGTCATTTGCTTTCTGGGTAGATGGCGAAAGTGGGTCGACATGACCTGCAGGTTGTGATTTTCGCAAATGGACACCAGTCTTTTGCCGTTGGGGTTGGTTCTTTTGTGAGCAGGGTAATTTCCTATAACTTTCCTGTACTTCCGTTCATGACCTAGTTGGGAATTGAAGTCACCCAAAAGAAGCTTGACATGGTGTTTGGGGATTTTGTTTAATTTTTCATCCAGTAGGTCCCAGAAATTATCAACTTCGTCTGGATCAGACATGTTCTTATCGTTTGTAGGAGCATGTGCGTTAACTAGGGCGTAGGTTTTGTTCGCGCATTTAATTGTGAGTATAGATAATCTGTCATTTACAGGTTCGAAATTTGCAACCGATTTAAGGATCTTGGTTCTAACAGCAAACGCGGTTCCAAGCATCACAGCTCCATTGAGGATTCCTCTTTGCGCTTTGCTCTTGAAAAATCGGTAGCCTTCGGATTCAAAAATCTCTTCATCTGGGTACCTTGTTTCTTGTAGGGCCATTATGGATATCTGATTTTCGTGAAGAGCTTTGGTGAGGGTTTTCAGCTTGCCAGTTTGTGTAAGTGAATTTATGTTGAAAGTTACTAGAAAAGTTTTAGATTTTGGCCTGAGTTTTTGACTCTTCGGGGTACACCGAGACGCTCCGACTCGTCTCTTGCGTGATGTCGAGTCTCCCCCAGAATCCGAATGAGACTCGTGCGCCGTGGCGTTCACGACGAGGGATTTATCCAAAGATTTACCCCCTGGGGTATGTTTCTTGAAATGTTGTGCCATCATGCTTTTTGACTTGACTTAGCTTTGGACGGTTACCCATCCTTTTACAACTAGGGTTTTTAACCCTCGAGGTTGCCTCAAGATGTTTTCTGGCTTATGGTCATTTACCAGTCTTCGCCGTAACCCTGGCAAGGGACCAGTTTTTTTCACGGTGGTATTTTATATCCCTACTACCCTCTGACTCTGCTGGCTACAGAGTCAGCGAGCTTCCCCAATTCCAATGGGACGCGCCCGCTGGAGGTAACCGGTAAATCCCCACACGGGTTATTATTATTATTATTATTATTATTATTATTATTATTATTATTATTATTATTATTATTATTATTATTATTATTATTATTACGGAGATTATGTGGCTCACAGAGGAATAGGAAGCACCTTGGTTGAATGGCTCGACAGGGGATTACCTAGAGCAAATTTTTATTTTAACATATTTGGAAATGTTATTTCTTTCCCTTCTTAAAATTCAGAGATAGAAATTTAAGGAACAGTTGAAAATATTAACAACAATCTCGTTAGCTCTAACAATGTATTGGACTTAGAAATCCTAAATCAGGTACAAATTATCTTGGGTGAACCTCATAGTCCTTAAATTGCACACGAAAGAGCATGATTGCTCCTGATAGATACAATATTATGAAAGTGCGTAGTTGTTCCGAACAGGTACAATTTATAGGCGTCTCAGCTTCAAGGTACAAAAGGTAGCCTCAAACTGGCAATCAGTTGCTTTTGATACTCTTAGCTACTCACGCCAACCCCTAGGGTGACCCCACTTCAAAGTGTTCGTACACTGTTGAAATCTATTACAATGTTTCACAATTAGTCTAAGTACTGTTCCCAAAGAGAACCAAACTATAGACACAGCTCCCCTAAGAAATATAAAGAATAAACAGGGGCATAATTACCCATACTACAAGGCCTTAAGATTAAAAAAGAAAATGTTACACACAACGGGCCATTAACAAAAGGCAAGGAGGCGAAACCAAAGCACTCCTTAAAGAGCATTCTGGAAAGGACGAGAACCTAAGTGGGCTTAAGGCTCATTGACGCAGAGGCTAATCCGATACTAAACAGGGTGACTAAAGGGGGTGAATTTAAAGGCCGAGACAAGATTCCCAATATTTAGAGGTTGAAAACTTTGGTCACCCAGCTCAAAAGTTGAAGGGGGAGACAACTGAGGGTCACCATTCGTGCTCCCTCACATAAAATATTTTCCCAGTAGAGGGAATATGAATAGAGTTAAAGACTACGCAGGTCCTATATTTCAACCCCAAAAAGGAAATCTTACATGATAGATATTAAGAAAACGGATGAAATATTCCCCTCAAACTACCTGCAGACACGATCACGGTTTTGAGTACATTCTGCCATTACCTTATAGCGCTAGATGTTCTTCAAGCCGGCCGCGCCTTGCCTCCCTGGTCCTCTCTGGCCTCCGTCAAGTCGCACTCTCAAGAATTGGAGCATTCAGACAAGACGGCTCTAAAGTGCTCTCTTTAAATAGTTCCGTAGGGGAAAGTTCCAGAGTAAATTAAAATATAAGACGCTGATAGGCTGAATTTCCATACAAACTCCAGGGTTTGATTGGCTAGAGGACATCATTACAAGCATGTAATGCTAATACAAGATTACAATAGAGGAGGAACCAGCTGACGTGTTTACAACTTCGGTACTACAAAAGAAACAATCATCAGAAAAAGGTCTACAACTGCAAAATTTGTTCAGCAGTTAGTTTGTTTTTAGGCAAACAGATATTATTATAGAATAGATGGTAGAGCCATCGCACCATCGAAGAAGGACGTTTTCGAAAGTTTATAAAAGTTCGCGTTCACTGACAGATGGCCGTAGAGAAGGCGCGCAGTTTAAGTAGCCGGGGAAGGTGTACTACTGGTACAATTATTATTATTATTATTATTATTATTATTATTATTATTATTATTATTATTATTATTATTATTATTATTATTATTATTTCAAGTTACTTCTCTTTCCTTCCAAAATATTGGCCTTTATTGCTTTGACATGCTTTGCTCGCAATACATTCACCTTCTTGGCTTTTTCGTCAGTTTACTGATATGGGCACAAGTTATGGATTTGGGCCAGAGTTGCGGTCGGATGCCCTTCCTGACGCCAAGTATATGTGGAGCGATATGTCCACTACTGCTTATTTCTTGCGGTGTTTAGTGGCGTAGTGTACTGTATACAGATGAAGAAAACTGTATTAAGAATAACACAAACACCCCTCCCGGAACCAGAGTAATTAACTACACTCCGTTAAAGTCCTGTAATCGGTCGGGAATCGAACTCGGGGCCTTTGAACCGAAGACAAGTGCGCTGACCATCTAGCTGAGGAGCCGAACTATATCTGGTTATAAGTGCGGCCAGTATCACGTAATCGGGAGATAGTGGGTTCGAACCCCACTGTCGGCAGCCCTGAAGATGGTTTTGCGTGGTTTCCTATTTTCACACCAGGCAAATGCTGGGTATGTACCTTAATTAAGGCCACGGCCGCTTCCTTCCCATTCCTAGGTCTTTCCTATCCCATCGTCGCCATAAGACATATCTGTGTCGGTGCGACGTAAAGCAAATAGCAAAAAAAAATATCTCTGGTTAAGTAAATATTCTATTATTATGGGCTTCTGACCAGAAAATTGAGAATATGGTGAGTCAATATTTTTATTACTTGCTAGATACTTGTATTGTAAGCAGTAATATAGGCCTACCTTATACCATGAATCTGCGATTGAAAAACAACAAATTCAGGCCGATATCTTATACTACATACCGCAGCACTTTGGTAAACAATCTGCTTGGTAACTTTGGTTTGAGTCCACCTCTGTGATGTAGTGGTTAGTGTGATTAGCTGCCACCCCCGGAGGCCCGGGTTCGATTCCCGGCTCAGCCACGAAATTTGAAAAGTGGTACGAGGGCTGGAACCGGGTCCACTCTGCCTGAGTGAAAGATGTCCCTTTACACGATTCTGTCACTCCAAATTGTCGATAGCAAACACGAGAGCAGCATAGGACACTAATGAAGAAGAGGAGTACGGTTATGGGGCAGTTTTGGAAGAGTTATAGTCTTCAAACTCCCACCTCAACCATCTTCGAAGTGGTTTTCCGTGGTTTCCCATTTATCCTCAAAGCAAATCCGGGGATGGTACCTAACTTAAGGCCACGGGTGCTTCTTTCCCTCTTCCTTGTCTGTCCTTTACAACCTCCGTTTCCTCCACAAGACCCCTGTTCAGCATAGCAGGCGAGGCCGCCTGGACGAGGTACTGGCCCTGCTCCCTAGTTGTATTCCCGACCAAATTTCTCACAGTCCAGGACACTGCCCTTGAAGCAGTAGAGGTGTGTTCTGTCGTTGATTCCAAGGGAAAAACCAACCTTGTACGGTAAATGGATTAAGAAAGGAAAAAAATAAGAAATAATAAGTGTGAGAGCAAGAAGAAAAGCTCTGCCAGCAAAGATCTCTGAAGAATTCAGCTGTGAGGCGGCCACAAAAATCGGGTGTAGGCTTAAATTATTTACGGGACCATTTGCGTGTTTCTAGAGCTCTATAGGTGATGTGCCTATTCTAATAGAGAAGACAAACAAAAGTGCAGAATGACCATCTCATCCGTATTATGGTACGAAATCAATTTCTCAGATCTAAGGTTGATTTCTATAGTAATCTAGTCACATTAAAGCACTCAGCAGATTTTTAATTTCAACGTATTTCTTCTGTACTCATAAACTGGCTTTGGTAGTGAGACCAATTGAGGTAAATAGAAGATGGGTTACCTGCGAGAATAATGGAGTGCAAGGGAAATAGAGGGAGACTATTTCGGCTATTGTTAGACTCAGTAAACAAGGTCATACAGCTCGTTGCAAAGAGAGCATTGAACGGACGCTTTTTTAATTTGCAGAGGCCTCCAGCCTGAACGCTGAGTGGTATAACATTCTGTAATATAGAAATGTAGAGATGAATTTACTTTATTATGATACTGCTTCCGTGGATTGTAAAACCAATAAATCACTTTTGGTATACGCGTCAAGAAACTTAATTGATGTTACCCCAAGTATCCTTTCGTACCAACTGAGTTATGCGACTAGGATGCCCTACGTTGAATACTGGATGATCCGTTAAAGCTACCGACATTCTGTTTTCTTTCTTTTCTTTCCTAATCTGTTTACCCTCCAGGTTTGATTTTTCCCTCGGACTCAGCGAGGGATACCACCCATACCGCCTCAAGGGCAGTGTCCTGGAGCGTGAGATATTCGGTCGGGGATACAACTGGGGAGGATGGCCAGTACCTCGCCCAGGCGGCCTCACCTGGTATGCTGAACAGGGGCCTTGCTGGGAAGGGGGGAAGTTTGGAAAGGATAGACAAGGAAGAGGGAAGAAAGCGACCGTGGCCTTAAATTAGGTACCATCCCGGAATTTGCCTCGAGGAGAAGTGGGAAACAGCGGAAAACCACTTCCAGGATGGCTGAGGTGGGAATCGAACCCACATCTACTCAGTTGACCTCCAGAGGCTGAGTGGACCCCGTTCCAGCCCTCGTACCATTTTTCAAATTTCGTGACAGTGCCGTGAATCAAACCCGGGTCTCAGGGGATGGCAGCTTATCACACTAACCACTATATCTCAGAGGCGGACTCATTCTGTTTTCAAGTACTTAAATCGCAATAAGGGGCTTATAAACACGATCCATTCCGTCACTGGCTCGTACGTAATTACCCAGAGATCAGCAGCTTTCCTTTTTAAATGTTGTATGTATGTATGTTGGGTATTCAGCCCGAAGGCTGGTTTGATCCTCTGAAGCTCCGCCAACAGCTGTCATAAATAGCCTAGGCGTCACTGAAGAGGCGTACTAGGGAAACGAGGAGTGAGGTAGTTTCCCGTTGCTTTCCTCACCGAGCCAGCCGTTGCTATTAATATCAGTTTGCCAAGCCCACTGAAATGCATGCACCAATCGACCCTATGAGCGATATTTTCACAACATTCATAACAGGGACTGGCTGCATAAGGAATGGTATTACTAGCATCACTCATACCTCAGTCACTTTCATATTGTCAAAGCCAAGGATGAGACTGAGACAGGACAATGAAAGTAACAAATTTGATATAACCCATACCAGAAAACACAGTGCACTGTAAACACTAGACTACATCTCGCCAGCAAAGGTACCCTTTTTATATAGGTGTATAATACATTAAGTGCTGGTCATCTGAGGCTGTAAAAGCGTGCTCGGTTCACCAGAAAGGTCATAGGTTCCCCATCGGGAAGTCGAAAAAATTAAGAAGCTAGTTTCCATGTCTTAGGTTCACTCCGTCTCCACCGAGTGTGAGTACCAGCTTAATTCCTGGGAGCAGAGATTTTGGGCAGTGTAAGCCTTTATCTTCCACCCCTCCTAGGGCCTGCATGGTCTGAATGGAGATGACTTTTCTTTGCTTAGCTTTTAGTATACTATGTAGAACAACAAAGAAATCAATAGCAAATTCAGAGATATGCCTATTTTCACAAACCAGATGAAATGAATTGGAGTAAGGCTTTTGGTTCATGTTCAGCTCGCCAGTTGCAGGTCTTTTGATTTGACGATCGTAGGTGACCTACGCTCCGTGATGAGGATAAAATGACAATGAAGACAGCACACACACCCAGCCTCCGTACTAGCGGAATAAACCAATGATGGTTAAAATTCTCAACGTTGGCGTGTATCGAACTCGGGACCTCCGTGACCAAAGGCCATGGAACCGGACACAAATTCGATGGGCACTTTTTAAGGTGACTGTTCGGTGCGTCTCATACCTCGGCTCCTTGTGTACTGCAGCCCGCTTAGATGACTCTTACTCCAGGTAGCAAAGCGCACCAATGCATACCTTGTGACGAGTCGTAGGGGCCGCTGCACATTATTAGGTTAGTAACTTAACAATAATCAAAACTGTATGTTAAAAGTACCTGTATTTTTGCTTCATTATTATTTTTATTACAATAACTTTGATCATGTTATATGCAACTGTTTATTGACTGTTCCACCAGAGAGAATGTCGCACAGTTACGTCATTCGCTGGGATTTCGAGTGCATAGTTGCCAGTCATGACCCGTGCCTTGTTGACTAACACATATTCCTCGCTCACATTTTGAACGGACCAGAGCAATCGTAAAATATGCACCGTATATAATATACAGTATATAAATATTATATATTCTACAGTATTTCAGGAGTCTCAAAGCTTTCGTTTCATTGGTGTTGACTCGTAAACGGACGAGATAAATAATAGCACGGTAAGAACGAGATGAGCAATAAACTGAATGGACACCTTATTTCCCTCATTAATGGTCTACATGAAGTAACATCAACAACTACAAAAGCCAGTTCATGAGAGTCATCGGATGGAACGGATGCAGGAAGTAGCGAAAGACGTTATTGTAGGCCCTTTTGTTCTCTTAGAAGCCAAGATAAATCAATGCACTTAAAAAACTACAGATGAATTTCAAATAGGCACCGTATTTACAACGGATATCGCAAATAAGAAAGGTTCCAGAAATTTGTACGCGTAGTACCGTCACTTCTGGAAAAGCGCAACAATTATGTTTTTCGTCTTGAACGTCTCGTGTAACACCCATTCTAAGGGCTGTCGGTTCCATATCTGGTTAGCTAATAAGTAAAGCAGTGGCGACCAATCCAAATGGGGCAGGGAGAACTTCATGCTGATGTTTAAAACAGTGGGGAACATTAGTTACATATATCTTTTCTTACCAGCATACAACATTGAGAAACCTCAGACCTGTATTTAGCTTCAATATTATTACCTCTTACCCGGACACGCGGACATGTAGCCCTCCCAGTGTGATAGCGGGCAGCCGACAATGAGAAAAATGAAACTGCGTAATGCTGTGAAAATCTGAAACCACGGAAAACCATCTTCGGGACTGCCGATGGAGGAATTTGAATCCACCATCTCCAGAATGCAAGTTCACTGCTACGCGACACTAACTGCATGGCTAATTCACCCGGTATATTATTATTATTATTATTATTATTATTATTATTATTATTATTATTATTATTATTACTAATCTTATCCTGCCGGCCCATAAGAGATATTTGGATTATTATTTGACACAATATAAAAATTTTATTCATATAAATATCAGTCATATATGGTAAAGTAATGAATCCCAAGATAGCTGAGACAGGAAGTCTATGGAGACATCAAGTCGCTGGATATTGCCCAACACTTCCT
The DNA here is from genome assembly GCF_040414725.1 of Anabrus simplex. NCBI lineage: Eukaryota > Metazoa > Arthropoda > Insecta > Orthoptera > Tettigoniidae > Anabrus > Anabrus simplex. The sequence continues at coordinate 338,827,415 of NC_090268.1, read as the reverse complement.
CGGGACCGTGAGAATAGCTTAGCGTCACCAAGCGTTGGCACAGATCGGCACGTGTACATAGTGCTGACCAAGCTAAATGTTCAGCCAATGAGAACGTGAGGATATGGCAAACATGGAGTCTACATCGCGCCAAGTCATAATCCCAGGTTGACCAACGTGTACAGTTGCTTGAGTTAAATTCTGTCATTTGTCGGATTTCCACAGGTCTATAAGTGAAACATAATCAGAAATACGATACAAAAATTATGGGAAGAGATTTGCTATTATTTGAACTGTGTTTTATTAATGTACTATAATTAATACTGTGTCAATACATATGGCAAGCATTCTGATTGGTGCTTTGTCTAGACAAGCGGGAACCCCATTGTTGAAACGGCGTTACCGAAGCTTCTTTAGCATTCTAAGATCTGGAGAGCGTCAATCTGATCGGGCCGCTTGGATAGTGCAGAAGTGTAAATTTGATCGCAAGTACTGACATGTTATATCAGTAACAGTATATGGTTTTAAACACGTGTTTCAGTCGTACAGCTGGATGAAATAACTGATGCAGAGTTAATTGCAGATTATATTATTGAAAAGTTCATTACCAACATTTAGACGGTGATAATTATCCGCAGTGTAGAAAGTGCAGGAGAGACGTGCCATTGTCTCATATTTTCGTGTCGGTCGCGTTCGCGACGAACTCTCGATCCGTACCGCGTGCCGCTCTCAATAACTATGTATATATATCCTTAAGTATAAAGTTTGCAGTATTAATGTGTAAGTGTGTGTGGCTGAGTTTGTAACCAAGGGTTGTTCGGCACGTGCAGAATTGAGCGGTGAAGAGATACTCATCCAAAGCCTTCTGTGTTCCAGTGTTAAATAACTTTTCAGCAAGAGGATGGCTTCGCCTATGGATGAAGGAAGTGTATTTCTACGTGTTAAAGCAGTGATCGACATGGAGTAATACCCTAATATGGCAGAGATGTGAGCTGCTGCCATGTATCCAGAGAGTCGTCACAAAATTAAGATAAGACGCATGTGTTAATTATGGAATGTTATATGGGTTATGTTAAAATACTAGTGCAGTTTAGAATAGGGATTTTATTTAACGTAAAGTAAGCCTGACGGCATGTGTTTATTTCACCTTGATATTGTTGTATATACGGATAAGAGAGTAATGGATGTTCTTTTTATTTTTATTTTGATTTATGACTAGATAGTTGGGATAATGAGGGATTTGTTAGGATTAATTTGTTGTTCATTTATGCATAATTACTTAGTGTAGCTTATTCCGATTTTTCCTTATATAATAGTGCTAGGAGGATTAGATTGACAAGTTCATCCAAGTTCAAAGTTAAATACTTCCTACGTTATTTTATTTTGGTCATTTAGAGAGAAAATAATAGCTAATTGCATGACGCATGGTATTTCAGAAGCTGTACGTAAGGAGCAGCGTAACGACGTTGAAAGAATAGAATCTTCGAATTTAGGTTGGAATCTGTTTTTGCCCAATGATTTGCACAGGAAACGAACCTTGTCTCATAATGTAGAAGGCTGATGTGATTCGTAAGAGATATGAGAAGTAAGATTGCATGCGGAATTATAAAGTGATTATGCAGGTCGATTGCATGCCTGATATGTGAAAGAATAATGTGCAGTGGGTATGTACCTGCCAATTGTCTTCTGAGAGAATATTATTATCTGAATTGACGGAATTGATTCTAGACCAATGAGTCTGATGTGTGTTAATTTGCAAAAGCATGCTAGGAAGGAATGATTATACGTGAGTTTCCGTATAGCCGATAAAAGATGATATCTCATTGCAAGCTGATATATTGGCCGTGTTTTTATTAGACGGCGCGAATGAGATGGTATTTCCGTGTTACAATCTTGGGAGACAGAATTCAAACCATAGTACAGTGTTGAGTTCAACATTTCCTTTCAGCTCACAGCCCACCAGGAAATACATGACGGATGATCGCGCTGTTGAGTGCGCAAATGCATCAGAAGGAAGCAATGTTGCCCATTGCTTTTTACACGATATTGATGGATAATTATATGTTTTTCCGTTATAGGATGATGTTTTATGATGCTTCATATTGTTTGAATATCTTGTCTCGTTGTTAATGGGGAACAGCCCGAGTGCTGAGTTGTATTGATGGTCAATCTAGTTCTCACTAGATCCTTTGTGGTGAACCGCGATTCACGTAGAATCTGTGTAGTATGTAAGACTTTTTCTCTTTATCAGATGTAGAAAAATGCAACTGCGTAATGCTGTGAAAATCTGAAACCACGGAAAACCATCTTCGGGACTGCCGATGGAGGAATTTGAATCCACCATCTCCAGAATGCAAGTTCACTGCTACGCTACACTAACTGCATGGCTAATTCACCCGGTATATTATTATTATTATTATTATTATTATTATTATTATTATTATTATTATTATTATTATTATTAATCTTATGGCACCTTTTATTTTGTGCAGGCATTTTGATTTGACGCCATATAGGCTACCTAACTGCCGATGCGCAGTTTTCCTCTATCATATTGTATTAATCTCTGATGGATGATGTGTGGCTGGGTTTTGAATTTTTCTTCGTATAAATACGAAAAGTGTCGCCGCAGATCTTTAAATGCCGACATCTTACGACATGGAATGCTGAAAGGTCATTTCTCTGCCCGCCGAATGTCCTACGAGGCCTGCCTGTGACGGGTATGATCCCATGATCTTTGAATGCGAAGGCCAACATTCTACCACGTAGCATTTTCCTCCATTCTTACTATAAACTATTCTATTCTGCCTTAACTTCCAGTTATTCTTACGAATGTATCTGTTTGGAAGTTTTATAGGTATGGATTTAAATTCGCAATAAAGTCGGCACGACTGATGACCAACATGTCTTTGTTTCTTTTATCTAAGAGAATCTACAACCGCACTCTTTCCATTGTCTTTTCATGAAGGTGACCGTGGTTCGAATGCGAGAAAAAGCGCATGGGACTTTGGAAAGGAAATTTAAATCAATGTGGTTTTACTGAAAAACAATAATTACTACTACCCTAGCCGTATTTGCATTAACTTACTTCATATTTCCATCAATTGTCAAGATGTTTCATTATGTAAATGACATTCCAGTCTGTCGTTGTTGTTATGCCTGACCGAACAAGTTTATTACTCCAACCAACATGATTATTCGTCTCCTGTCGACACAACTTCATTAGAAATAATGGAGGTAATAGTATATTGAACTACATCGCAAAAAGTGACTCAGTCGCTTTGTAAACTCATTAGCTTACCATTTCCAAACGTTGTATTTTCCTCCATTGTTACAAAAAAATATGCTATTCTACCTCAGCTTCCGGTTAACGTCATTAACGACATATATTTTGAAAGTTATGGATTTACTTCCGCAATAGTGATGACCAACATGTCTCCGGTTCTTTCTAAGTGAACCTACAACTACAGCACAAGTAGAAATAACAAGAAAAATACAGATGTCACTCTCCTTAAAACAGTACCCATCGTGTCTTCATCATCGTCATCATCATCACCATCACCAAAAATATCTCCACCAAGCCATGCTCAGGTTGACGGTTTCAATCCCGACTCAGTCCGGTGGTATTTGAAGATGCCCAAATACGTCAGCTTCGTGTCCGTAGATATACTACGAAGTAGCACGTTAAGGAACTCATGCGGTACAACATTCTGGCACATCTGCGTCTCCAAAAGCCGTAAACGTTGTTATTGGAACATAACACCAATAACATTATTATTATTATTATTATTATTATTATTATTATTATTATTATTATTATTGTTGTTGTTGTTGTTGTTATAACACGAAAGTGAAACATGGACGATAACTAGTTCAGAAAGGAAGAGAATAGAAGATTTTGAAATGTGGTGTTACAGAAGAATGTTGAAGTGAGATCGAATGACGAATTAAGAGATACTGAATTGATTCGGTGAGAGGAGAGCGATTTGGCTAAATATAACGAGAAGTAGAATATAGAATAGCCAATAGAATGATTCGACACATCTTAAGACACCCAGGACTAGTTCAGTTGGCTTTTGAGGAAAGTATAGGAGGTAAGAACGGCAAGGGTGTACCAAGATATGAAGATTCTAGCAGATGTAAGATGCATTTACATAGAACCAAAAAGGTTAGCACAGGGTAGGGTGGCATGGAGGGCTGCATCGAACCAGTCTGTGGACTGATGACTGAAACAACATTATTATTATTATTATTATTATTATTATTATTATTATTATTATTATTATTATTATTATTATTATCTCCACCAACGTAATTTTTCCCTTTAGCACGAAGAAGGATCAATCGCAAATTCAATAAACCTGTGTATTTGTGGATAGGCCTCTTTAATAATAGCGTTATCGGTTTTGTGCCCTACTAACTACTGTACTTTATGGTTTTCGGAGGCGTCGATCTGCAGGAATTTAGTCCCGCAGGAGTTCTTTCACGTGCCAGTAAATCTACCGACACGAGGGTGGTGTATTTGGGCACCATCAAATACCACCGGACTGAGCCAGGATCCAACCTGCCAACTTGGGGTCAGAAGGCCATCGCCTTAACCATCTGAGCCACTTAGCCCGGCGATAGACCCCTTTAGGTGCTGTGATAGTCGAGTGGTATTTTACTGTCTCTTGATGAAGGTGGCCGTGGTTCGAGTCCTTGTTAATACGTTAATACGTTCAATTTAAATCCCTGTAGTTTGGATTCCACGTAGAACTGGAAGTCGCATAGCTATCATCGTAGTATCGAATAGATTACTTTCTTCTCCTTCGCATTATCAGAAATGAGAATACGGCATTAACCAGAATCATTCTGATATAAAAATATTTAATAATCCTTATTGCAGTTATTTGTGCCTATTACGTCATTTTAGACTATGGTTAGACCGAAGTAGTAGTAGTAGTAGTAGTAGTAGTAGTATTTATTCACTCATTATGTTGTTTACATATTTACAGGACTCTGTTTCTTATATACATAACTCTTCTAATAATATTATTACATGAGAAAAATTAATCTTGTAACTAACCACATATATTACAGATGTAGTAGTATTATTATTAACATATTAATACTTAAAATAAATTGAACTTGTAACTATCTCTTGCGCACATTAAATAAATTATTATTATTATTATTATTATTATTATTATTATTATTATTATTATTATTATTATTATTATTATTATTATTATTATTATTATACATAAAAAAATCACACCAACCTCAACAGAGTCGAGTAGATATCAGTAAAATACCACGTAAGGTGGAACCTTGTGTGTGGTAATTTAGAATATTAATTACATAGAGAGAAATATATTTTTAAATGATGCGTGAAGTACGAGTATGGGTATGAGTGAATGATGGATATGATCAACAGCACATGGTGGAGCATAGAATAGAAATTTAGTATGAGCAAAAGCAAAGTCACCTCCGTACAGGCCATGAAGGCCCTTGGAGGAGTGGAAGGTAAAGGCTTCCACCATTGTTAACCTCGGCACGTGATGGGGTAGAGTGGTTAGCTCTACGCCCGGCCACCTTTGCCCCCAGGAATTAACTCGGTACTCATTTTTTGGTGTAGGCTGAGTGAACCTCAGGGCCATATGCACCTCCGGAAGTAGAAACCTCTTTTCTTAAATTTTACGACTTCCTGACGGGGATTCGAACCCACGTCCTTCCAGGCGAACCGAGCACGCCTTTACCGCCTCGGCCAGGCAGTCCCTAGAAATTTAATATGGTGACGTGATATTCTCATTTAGTTATTTCTTCAATAAAAGTTTTATTATCCCTGACATAGGAATTAAGACACTTCAGACTCATTTTCTGACTTAATGAAGTAGTTTGTAAAGAACCGGAAAGGACATTAAAGAATTTTGGAAATAGCGCTTTGTTGTGCTAAGTTTGGGGTTTGTAATATATTATACTCATTTTAGTTTCCTTTTACGTTCTAGATTCTAATCGGTGTGATATATTCTAGCACGAACATGTATCCTATTCTTCATTGTTTTCATTAGTGCAAACTTCACGCTCTTTTATTTTCTTTGCCACATATTTTAACACAAATAATTATCATGATCATGATATGAATAGTCACGTAAAACCGCAACCATCAACATCAGACTGCTCTACTCGAGACAATGATAATGTCCAACGTCTAAAGATGAATCTAAAGATATAATTACCTAGTCTTTACTTATAAGCCTCGTAGGGCACGTTACGGTATTAAAATGGGAATTCTGTATTTCTATTATTGAATTGTCCAGCTGTAGCTGTATGAACCCTCTCCTGGGTCGTCACTAGACTAGGCGTTAAGTGCACTGACTATTCTTCCATTCTATACACGGAGTCAGTCGAATGTAAAAAAAATATTTTTACAGAAAAAAACTGTTGTTGAAAAATATGTGGAAGGAAAGACGCTTGAGAGTGAAAAATATGTTCCTCTACTATATATTATATTCAAAGACTTGCTATAATAAGTGTTGTAATTAAAATAGCCAAATACTTCGAGTTTGTTTTTATATGGTTAACTCTCGACTGGCGTTGTGAAAACGTTGGTACGTAAATGGCGTTGTGGGATCGAAAATGATACCATACAATGGATGACCTCAAACACCCTACATTTAAGTTTCAAAAATAAATACATGCCAATTATATTTCCTTATATCTTTTGTTTTACCTGCAATGAAAAATGATTTACTGATTATAGATTGTGAGATGATGCACAATTGTTTTACCGTCATTGATTTCAAAGGAAAATCGCACTCCCATGATCTAAACTTAAATGAAAAATTTTAAATGTTCATTGCTCCAAAGCAAATTCAAATGTAAATTAAAATATCATAGTATACAAAACTCATAAAACTTTTGAATTTCATAGTCATTTACGTCATTTTTACAACCACTTAAGGGTCGGAAGTTTGACAGTAATGTTCTGACTTTGACGTCTGACTTGCCTGTTGAGTTCGGTAGCTGACCACTTCTATCTGTTCCTACCAGAGAAAGATGACGTCTGGTTATGGACGTCTAGGTTGTCCGTGAAACTTCACTCTTCGTCTTACTCACCTTCTTCTTGTTCCGAATCCGTGTCGTGCTCGGAATTGTAATCTGGATCATTTTCATGTGAGAGATAGCTGTCGTCACTTCCTCCGGCAACTTCCTCTAAAACAACTGCGATCCTAGGATCACACACTGACATTCCAGTTCGAGATGTGGAAGCCATAGCAAGGCTTACACTAAGAAAAAGTACCAAACACGCACTTCGATTGAAATATGAACACTTACAAAATTTTAAGTCACGACAAACTTCGTAACACAAACGCCGTTGTGGGGTCGTAAACGGCACCACATAATATTTAAATCAAATTCCTGAGAAAACCAATATTTACTAATCGCTACAAATGCAGATAGCAATTGACCTTGCACTAAGTAACAGCTACAATGAACGGTGATAGCCAGAACGGAATACGAAGGGAGCACCAGGGTTGTGCAAAGTCACTGGTATCTTAAAAGACCCCACAACGCCAGTCGAGGGTTAAAGCCGTAGTTACACGTGATTCGATTACGTGTAATCCTCAAAGGAGGGAATTCACTATATCTCGAAATCTCGATAATCTATTCTATATAAATAAAATTGTTTCTGTTTGTCTGTTTGTCTGTCTGTTTGTCTGTTCCACCATCACGTCGAAACGGCTGGATAGATCTCAACCAAACTTCATATTTAGAGTATACTGACCCCGGGGAAGGTTTCGATATGCATATCATTTTAAAATCTTTGAAAAGACGGGGGTTTTTATAGGAAAAACGGTTTTCCTCCATTTTCTCTTATACTATTATAGGCAAAATATCGAATTTGTCGTATAAGGACGAGACAAAGCTCAATTTAATCCTCTTGACGCAAAGAACAAAACTCGGTAAGCCCTACGGGCCCGAAAACCATGTTTTAAGGCCCTAAAACCAACCGTTACGGAGATATTGGCACCACACTACCCCTGCTCTAGGAATCGGATAAAGAAATGAACTGCCGTAACCATGGCAACGTCAGCTCCAGGATTCTAGAGCAGTGAGATTATGCATGTACGTTTGGGCATAGCTGTCAACCAAAATAGGTACAAATAAGACTTAATATCTGGGAAAAAAATATACTGTTGTGTAAGGGACTCATAGGACTCCTTTGGGCGGGGATGGAAAGGGGGTGAAGAACGAGTGTAAAAATCTATATAAATAAAATTGTTTCTGTTTGTCTGTCTGTTTGTCTGTTCCACCATCACGTCGAAACGGCTGGATAGATCTCAACCAAACTTCATATTTAGGGTATACTCATCCCGGAGAAGGTTTTGATATGCATATCATTTTAAAATCCTTGAATAGACAGGGGGTTTATAGGAAAACCAGAATGGTTTTTCCACCATCACGTCGAAACGGCTGGATAGATCTCAACCAAACTTCATATTTAGAGGATACTCATCGCGGGGAAGTTTTCCATATGCATATCATTTTAAAATATTTGAATATATGGGGGGTTTATAGGAAAATCAGAATGGTTTTTCCACCATCACGTCGAAACGGCTGGATGGATCTCAACCAAACATTGTATTTAGAGTATACTAATCCCGGGGAAGGTTTAGATATGCATATCATTTTAAAATCCTTGAATAGACGGGGGGTTTATAGGAAAACCAGAGTGGTTTTCCCACCATCACGTCGAAACGGCTGGATAGATCTCAGCCAAACTTCATATTTAGAGTATACTCATCCCAGAAAAGGTTCCGATATGCATATAATTTTAAAATCTTTGAATAGACGGGGTGTTTATAGGAAAACCACAGTGGTTTTCCTCTATTTTCTCTTATACTATTGATTTTCTGTAAACTTCGTTTACCGTACGTGAAACGTCTCTTCATTATAAACAACTTTCGTTATGTTCATAATTTACCTTACTCTTCACATGACGGAGAAATTTACAATTTTCTGCCGGTATCATGCTCTGCATTTAGTGACGAACAGACCGACAACGAACCTACAGGTTACCATGGCAACGTCTCTGACTGCATGCCAGTAGGGAAGTAACGTATTGCCATTTTCCTCATCATGCTTTTAAATTCGTGGTTGTTCCTTGGGTAGATGGCAAGAGAGGCATCAATCGGCTCATCTGCGGGATATTGGCGGAATATCGTTGGAGGTTATAACCGCCCTCGAATAGATTAAGTAATAACACCATTAGTCATCTTCATATTTGTTTACCTAAGAATCACTGAACCTAAATTTCTCCTCTGTTAGCGCTTTATTATATCCATAACTCACGGCATTTATTTATTTGTCGTTATCCGGCTGTCCTCAGTTATAATCCATTTTCTATTAGTTTCAACATTCTTAACTGTATTATTTTCTTCCTTAATTACGCCGTATGTACGTGAATGCTAGAAACTACTGGATGCATTTCCACCAAGATTCGTATTTAGAATACACCTGTCCTTGATAGGTTTCAGGGCAAATATTGTTTCTAAATCCCTGAACTAACTGGGGGTTTATACGAAACCGAAACAGTGATTTTGCACTTCCAAAAAATATACACAACAAAAGTTTATGGAAGTCTACCTACCTTGGTAGAAATTAATGTCTAAACCTTTTTTTCTCATGTGCATCATTTCGATACGAGGATCAATAAGGGAGATATCATTAAAGGACCGTTTTTCTGTACAAGTCCCATCGGACTTAACTCACGAGCGGGTGCGTGTAAAGCGTATTCCTTACAACTTGAAAACTACTGAAGATATTCGAAACAAAATTTATATTTAGCATCCACCTGTCCAAAGGTAGGTTTTAAACGTAAATAACATTTCATGTTCCGGAATGGACTGGCGGTTTATAAGGAACCGAAATGGTGATTTTACTCTTCCACAATATATACAGAACAAGACCAACCTGACTGGAAATCGACCAAACCTCATGGAATTCCACCTCTAAACCTTTTTTTTCATGTGCATTTTTTCGTCAGGAGGATTAATAAGGGAGATATCATGAATGGTCACTTTTGCAGGTTAAGTCCAGCGGACATAGCCCAAAAGGTGTTTTACATGGAGCAGATTCCTTATCTATATAAATCAAATCGTAACGACTGTGTACCTCTACACTGACTATTTTGGCGAAATTTTCGTACAGCTTTCCGTTTAAGGGGTAATAATAACAATCTCCATAATTTTTGATTTCCTGAAAGTCCTAATTTTTACCCGCCTCGCCCAAAATCCACATTGTGGCATAATCTGCCAGAAGAATAAGAAGATAATTGAAATTTGACAAAATTATACGTTTTAGCCCGTAACGAATGAAAAATCCTATATCATTAAATTTTTCATTTTTTATCCCCGAAGAATATCGAAATATGCAGGCAATTTTAATGATGGTGCAGACCTTCGGAAATTCCTATCACGTAACGGATTGCACAATCTCCGTTCAATTTGGAATGATCTACAACCTTGGTCTTATGACTTTATGCCGTATCTGTATCCCTTTTACGTTTGATTTTTCTCTATTAATCGATGTTAAGTCAATTTGGAATTTTCACATGCATTATTCATACTTTCAATTACTTATATGAAATACAGAATCATCAAACTCTTCACGAAAATTGGCCCACTCAGTAGCCATATGTGAGCCAAATGCTACGTATGTAGCTGTCACATTATTATCCGAAAAGTAATGTAATGTGAGATGATCTTACAAAACCTTTACCCTGTTCCACGTTTCTAAATCTGACCCAAGAATAGATGACATATCATTGGACCAGCCATTTAGGCCACTAAATACGGCGTGTCTTATGGTATAATCCTTTGTCGATATGACGTACGTTTAGTAGCAGTTAATCTGTAAATGAAGGTCTTCAATATTGTAAACACGCATATACTTTCGTATGTCGATCTATATATATTCACTGATGTCGATTTAGCGATCGAGAAAGGGTCGGTCTGCTATTGTAATCAGTACTCCCCACACCGACTTTGACTGGCAGTAGGAAAGGGTTCCTTCTCCAACTCCTGTGTAACTGTCATTAGTAAGGAAGGCCTACAATTGTAATGAATAGTTCCCTTCTCGATTTGACTTGCAGAATGTAAGTGAGCATGCAGTTTTGTTTAAAACTCCCCTACCCGATTGTGTTTGGCAGTAGGCAAGGGTGCCCGCCATTATAAAGAAATGTACTCATCTAAAATGTGACTGGCATTAGGCATAGTGGCCTGCTATTTTGATGGAAACTCACCAACTTGGTGTGACTGGCAGTACGCTGGCTGGCAGTAGGAAAAGGGGCCTGTCATTATAATGATAACTGCACAACTCAATTTCGAGTGATAGTAGGGTAATTGCCTGCCATTATAATAAAAACTGTAATCTGTCTGGAGGTAGGAAAGGGGGGCTGCCATTTTAACGAAAACTCCCCAAATCGATTCTGTCCGCATAGTAGGCAATGGGGCCTGCAATTATAATGTAAAATTCCCAACCTGATTGTGAATGCCAGTAGGCAAGTGAGCCTGCCGTTATATCACAAATCCGTAACAAACACTTTACATTGGAAACGTACGGGGACCTCCCCATGCTCTTTCTCGGATAACGCTAAGAGACATGCAATTTTAAAACTATCTTATTTACTGCATGTACACTATTTACTTCGATATTCGAATACAATGTAGAATACCGTAGCGAAGCACGGGTACATTCGCTAGTCTATCTATATAAATAAAATTGTTTCTGTTTGTCTGTTTGTCTGTCTGTTTGTCTGTTCCACCATCACGTCGAAACGGCTGGATAGATCTCAACCAAACTTCATATTTAGAGTATACTGACCCCGGGGAAGGTTTCGATATGCATATCATTTTAAAATCTTTGAAAAGACGGGGGTTTTATAGGAAAAACGGTTTTCCTCCATTTTCTCTTATACTATTATAGGCAAAATATCGAATTTGTCGTATAAGGACGAGACAAAGCTCAATTTAATCCTCTTGACGCAAAGAACAAAACTCGGTAAGCCCTACGGGCCCGAAAACCATGTTTTAAGGCCCTAAAACCAACCGTTACGGAGATATTGGCACCACACTACCCCTGCTCTAGGAATCGGATAAAGAAATGAACTGCCGTAACCATGGCAACGTCAGCTCCAGGATTCTAGAGCAGTGAGATTATGTATGTACGTTTGGGCATAGCTGTCAACCAAAATAGGTACAAATAAGACTTAATATCTGGGAAAAAAATATACTGTTGTGTAAGGCACTCATAGGACTCCTTTGGGCGGGGATGGAAAGGGGGGAAAGAACGAGTGTAAAAATCTTACTATATATAGAAATGGAAGTGTGTGTGTAAATGACACATCTCCAACTAAACCACTGGAGCAATTTCAACCAAACTTGGTACACGAATCACTTACTAGCGGGAGACGATCACTGTGGGGGGTAAGCCATCCCTAGCGCCCTTAAGGGTGAGGGTCAGGGGGGTGGTAGTTACAATAATAATCGAGAATAGTGTCGAATTCATAGTTTTCGGGGTCGCTGAGTTGAAAAGTGATACTCTAGAATTTTTTTAAAATCCAGCCCCCTTTTAGGTTGGGAGCAAAGGGTGGGGGGGGTGGGGTGAGATATAGAAATAATTAAAAACAGTTTCGAATCCATAGATTTCAGGGTCTCTGAGATGAATAGTATTACTCCGGATTTTTTGCAAATCCAAGTGGGGAGCGAAGGGGGTGAGATATAAAATTAATCGAAAAACTACATATAAAAATATTATCTTCTTCTTCTTACTATATATAAAAATTGATGTATGTGTGTGCGTGGGTGTGTGGGTGTGGGTGTGTATATGACACATCTCCTCCTAAACCACTGGAGCAATTTCACCAAACGTGGTACACTTATCAATTAGTATCAGGAGACAAACCGCGTGAGGGTAAGACACCCCTAGCACGCTTTTGGCAGGGGGCGAGGGGAGTGGTATAAAAATAATCTTATAAATAAAGTTGTTCGTTTCTGTTTGTCTGTTTGTCTGTTTGTCTGTTCCACCATCACGTCGAAACGGCTGGATAGATCTCAACCAAACTTCATATTTAGAGTATACTCATCGCGGGGAAGGTTTAGATACGCATATCATTTTAAAATCTTTGAATACACGGGGGGTTTATAAGAAAACCAGAACGGTTTTTCCACCATCACGTCGAAACGGCTGGATAGATCTCAAGCAAACTTCATATTTAGAGTATACTCCTCCCGGGGAAGGTTTCGATATGCATATCATTTTAAAATATTTGAATACACGGGGGGTTTATAGGAAAATCAGAATGGTTTTTCCACCATCACGTCGAAACGGCTGGATAGATCTCAACCAAACTTCATACTTAGAGTATACTCCTCCCGGGGAAGGATTAGATATGCATATCATTTTAAAATCTTTGAATACACGGGGGGGGGGTTATAGGAAAACCAGAATGGTTTTTCCACCATCACGTCGAAACGGCTGGATAGATCTCAACCAAATTTCATATTTAGAGTATACTCATCCCGGGGAAGGTTTCGATAAGCATATCATTTTAAAATCATTGAATACACGGGGGTTAATAGGAAAATCAGAACGGTTTTTCCACCATCACGTCGAAACGACTGGATAGATCTCAACCAAACTCCATATTTAGAGTATACTCATCCCGGGGAAGGTTTCGATATGCATATTATTTTAAAATCTTTGAATACACGGGGGGTTTATAGGAAAACCAGAATGGTTCTTCCACCATCACGTCGAAGCGGCTGGGTAGATCTCAACCAAACTTCATATTTAGAGTATACTCCTCCCGGGGAAGGTTTCGATACGCATATCATTTTAAAATCATTGAATACACGGGGTGTTTATAGGAAAACCAGAATGGTTTTTCCACCATCACGTCGAAACGGCTGGATAGATCTCAACAAAATTTCATATTTAGAGTATACTCATCCCGGGGAAGGTTTCGATATGCATATCATTTTAAAATCTTTGATTACACGGGGGTTGATAAGAAAACCAGAATGGTTTTTCCACCATCACGTCGAAACAGCTGGATAGATCTCAACCAAACTTCATATTTAGAGTATACTCCTCCCGGGGAAGGTTTCGATATGCATATCATTTTAAAATCTTTGAATACACGGGGGTTTATAGGAAAACCAGAATAGTTTATCCACCATCACGTCGAAACGGCTGGATAGATCTCAACCAAACTTCATATGTAGAGTATACTCCTCCCGGGGAAGGTTTTGATATGCATATCATTTTAAAATCTTTGAATACACGGGGGGTTTATAGGAAAACCAGAATGGTTTTTCCACCATCACGTCGAAACGGCTGGATGGATCTCAACAAATTTTATTTAGAGTATACTCATCCAGGGGAAGGTTTCGATATGCATATCATTTTAAAATCTTTGATTACACGGAGGTTTATAAGAAAACCAGTATGGTTTTTCTACCATCACGTCGAAACAGCTGGATAGATCTCAACCAAACTTAATATTTAGAGCATACTCCTCCCGGGGAAGATTTCGATATGCATATCATTTTAAAATCCTTGAATACACGGGGGTTTATAGGAAAACCAGAATGGTTTTTCCACCATCACGTCGAAACGGCTGGATGGATCTCAACCAAATTTCATATTTAGAGTATACTCATCCCGGGGAAGGTTTCGATATGCATATTATTTAAAAAATTTGAATACACGGGGTGTTTATAGGAAAACCAGAATGGTTTTTCCACCATCACGTCGAAACGGCTGGATAGATCTCAACCAATTTTCATATTTAGAGTATACTCCTCCCGGGGAAGGTTTCGATATGCATATCATTTTAAAATCTTTGAATACACGGGGGGTTTATAGGAAAACCAGAATGGTTTTTCCACCATCACGTCGAAACGGCTGGATAGATCTCAACCAAATTTCATATTTAGAGTATACTCATCCCGGGGAAGGTTTCGATATGCATATCATTTTAAAACCTTTGAGTACACGGGGGGTTTATAAGAAAACCAGAATAGTTTTTCCACCATCACGTCGAAACGGCTGGATAGATCTCAACCAAATTTCATATTTAGAGTATACTCATCCCGGGGAAGGTTTCGATATGCATATCATTTTATAATCTTTGAATACACGGGGGTTTATAGGAAAACCAGAATAGTTTATCCACCATCACGTCGAAACGGCTGGATAGATCTCAACCAAATTTCATATTTAGAGTATACTCCTCCCGGGGAAGGTTTCGATATGCATATTATTTTAAAATCTTTGAATACACGGGGCGTTTATAGGAAAACCAGAATGGTTTTTCCACCATCACGTGGAAACGGCTGGATATATCTCAACCAAACTTCATATTTAGAGTATACTCATCCCGGGGAAGGTTTCGATATGCATATCATTTTAAAATCCTTGAATACACGGGGGGTTTATAGGAAAACCAGAATGGTTTTTCCACCATCACGTCGAAACGGCTGGATAGATCTCAACAAAATTTCATATTTAGAGTATACTCATCCCGGGGAAGGTTTCGATATGCATATCATTTTAAAATCTTTGAATACACGGGGGTTTATAGGAAAACCAGAATAGTTTATCCACCATCACGTCGAAACGGCTGGATAGATCTCAACCAAACTTCATATGTAGAGTATACTCCTCCCGGGGAAGGTTTTGATATGCATATCATTTTAAAATCTTTGAATACACGGGGGTTTATAGGAAAACCAGAATGGTTTTTCCACCATCACGTCGAAACGGCTGGATGGATCTCAACAAATTTTATTTAGAGTATACTCATCCCGGGGAAGGTTTCGATATGCATATCATTTTAAAATCTTTGATTACACGGAGGTTTATAAGAAAACCAGTATGGTTTTTCTACCATCACGTCGAAACAGCTGGATAGATCTCAACCAAACTTAATATTTAGAGCATACTCCTCCCGGGGAAGATTTCGATATGCATATCATTTTAAAATCCTTGAATACACGGGGGTTTATAGGAAAACCAGAATGGTTTTTCCACCATCACGTCGAAACGGCTGGATGGATCTCAACCAAATTTCATATTTAGAGTATACTCATCCCGGGGAAGGTTTCGATATGCATATTATTTAAAAAATTTGAATACACGGGGTGTTTATAGGAAAACCAGAATGGTTTTTCCACCATCACGTCGAAACGGCTGGATATATCTCAACCAATCTTCATATTTAGAGTATACTCCTCCCGGGGAAGGTTTCGATATGCATATCATTTTAAGATCTTTGAATACACGGGGGTTTATAGGAAAACCAGAATGGTTTTTCCACCATCACGTCGAAACGGCTGGATAGATCTCAACCAAATTTCATATTTAGAGTATACTCATCCCGGGGAAGGTTTCGATATGCATATCATTTTAAAAACTTTGAGTACACGGGGGGTTTATAAGAAAACCAGAATGGTTTTTCCACCATCACGTCGAAACGGCTGGATAGATCTCAACCAAATTTCATATTTAGAGTATACTCATCCCGGGGAAGGTTTCGATATGCATATCATTTTATAATCTTTGAATACACGGGGGTTTATAGGAAAACCAGAATAGTTTATCCACCATCACGTCGAAACGGCTGGATAGATCTCAACCAAATTTCATATTTCGAGTATACTCCTCCCGGGGAAGGTTTCGATATGCATATTATTTTAAAATCTTTGAATACACGGGGCGTTTATAGGAAAACCAGAATGGTTTTTCCACCATCACGTCGAAACGGCTGGATATATCTCAACCAAACTTCATATTTAGAGTATACTCATCCCGGGGAAGGTTTCGATATGCATGTCATTTTAAAATCCTTGAATACACGGGGGGTTTATAGGAAAACCAGAATGGTTTTTCCACCATCACGTCGAAACGGCTGGATGGATCTCAACCGAACTTCACATTTAGAGCATACTCCTCCCGGGGAAGGTTTCGATATGCATATCATTTTAAAATCTTTGAATAGACGGGGTGTTTATTGGAAAACCAGAATGGTTTTCCTCCATTTTCTCTTATACTATTGATTTTCTGTAAACTTCGTTTACCGTACGTGAAACGTCTCTTCATTATAAACAACTTTCGTTATGTTTATAATTTACCTTACTCTTTACATGACGGAGAAATTTACAATTTTCTGCTGGTACCATGCTCTGCATTGAGTGACCGACAGACCGACAACGAACCTACAGGTTACCATGGCAACGTCTCTGACTGCATGCCAGCAGGGAAGTAACGTATTGCCATTTTCCTCATTATGCTTTTAAATTCTTGGTTGTTCCTTGGGTAGAATGCAAGAAAGGCGTCAATCGGCCTATCTGCGGGATATTGGCGGAATATCGTTGGATGTTATAACCGCCTTCGAATAGATTAAATAATAACACCATTAGTCATCTTCTTATTATTTGTTTACCTAGGAATCAATGGACCTAAATTGCTCCTCTGTTACCGTTTTATTATATCCATAACTCACACTAGCATAATTTATGGAGGGGCATTTGTTTTTCCAATACATTAACTTGGCATTTACATATTTGTCGTTTTCCGGCTGTCCTCAGTTATAATCCATTTTCTATTACTTTCAACTATCTTAACTGTATTATTTTCTTCCTTAATTACGCCGTATGTACGCGAGTGCTACAAACTACTGGATGTATTTCCACCAATACTCATATTTAGAATACACCTGTCCTTGATAGATTTTAGGGCAAATATTGTTTCTAAATCCCTGAACTGACTGGGGGTTTATACGAAACCGAAACAGTGATTTTGCACTTCCACAAAATATACACAACCAACGTTAATTTAAATCTACCTGCCTTGGTAGAAATTAATTTCTAAACCTTTTTTCTCATGTGCATAATTTCGATACGAGGATTAATAAGGGAGATATCATTAACGGACCGTTTTTTTGTACAAGTCCCATCGGACTTAACTCACGAGCGGGTGCGTGTAAAGCGTATTCCTTACAACTTGAAAACTACTGAAGACATTCGAACCAAAATTCATATTTAGCATCCACCTGTCCAAAGGTAGGTTTTAAACGTAAATAACATTTCATATTCCGGAATGGACTGGCGGTTTATAGGGAACCGAAATGGTGATTTTACTCTTGCACAATATATAGAGAACAAGACCAACCTGACTGGAAATCGACCAAACGTGATGGAATTCCACCTCTAAACCTTTTTTTCATGTGCATTTTTTCGTCAGGAGGATTAATAAGGGAGATATCATGAATGGTCAGTTTTGCAGGTTAAGTCCAGCGGCCATAACCAAAAAGGTGTTTTACATGGAGCAGATTCCTTATCTATATAAATCAAATCGTAACGACTGTGTGCCTCTACACTGACTATTTTGGCGAAATTTTCGTACAGCTTTCCGTTTAAGGGGTAATAATGACCATCTGCATAATTTTTGGTTTAGTTTCTGAAAGTCCTAATTTTTACCCGCCTCGCCGAAAATCCAGATTGCGGCATAATCTGCCAGAAGAAAAAGAAGATAATTGAAATTTGACAAAATTATACGTTTTAGCCTGTAACGAACGGAAAACATCCAAGATCATTAAATTCTTCACTTTTTATCCCCGAAGAATATCGAAATATGCAGGCAATTTTAATAATGGTGCAGACCTTCTGAAATTCCTATCGCATAACAGATTGCACAATCTCCGTTCAATTTGGAATGATCTACAACCTTGGTCTTATTACTCTTTGCCGTATCTGTATCAATTTAACGTTTGATTTTTCTCTATTAATGGATGTTAAGTCAATTTGGAATTTTCACATGCATAATTTACACCTTCGATTACTTATATGAAATACAGAATCATCAAACTCTTCACGAAAATTGGCCCACCCAGTAGCCATATATGAGCCAAATGCTATGTATATAGCTGTCACATAATTATCCGAAAAGTAATGTAATGTGAGATAATCTTACAAGAACGTTACCCTGTTCCACGTTTCTAACTCAATCTGACCCAAGAATAGATTACATATCATAGGACCAGCCATTTAGGCCACTAAATCCGGCGTGTCTTATGGTATAATCCTTTGTCGATATGACGTACGTTTAGTAGCAGTTAATCTGTAAATGAAGGTCTTCAGTATTGTAAACACGCATATAGTTTCGTATGTCGATCTATATATATTCACTGATGTCGATTTGTAGCGATCGAGAAAGGGTGGGTCTGCTATTGTAATCAGTACTCCCCACACCGACTTTGACTGGCAGTATGAAAGGGTTCCTTCTCCAACTCCTGTGTAACTGTCATTAGTAAGGAAGGTCTACAATTGTAATGAATAGTTCACTTCTCGATTTGACTTGCAGAAGGCAAGTGAGCATGCAGTTTTGTTTAAAACTCCCCTACCCGATTGTGTTTGGCAGTAGGCAAGGGTGCCCGCCATTATAAAGAAATGTCCTCATCTAAAATGTGACTGGCATTAGGCATAGTGGCCTGCTATTTTGATGGAAACTCACCAACTTGGTGTGACTGGCAGTGAGGTAGCTGGAAGTAGGAAAATGGACCTGGCATTATAATGATAACTGCACAACTCAACTTCGAGTGATAGTAGGGTAATTGCCTGCCATTATAATAAAAACTCCTCAACTGTAATCTGTCTGGAAGTAGGAAAGGGGGCTGCCATTTTAACGATACTCCCCAAATCGATTCTGTCCGCATAGTAGGCAATGGGGCCTGCAATTATAACGTAAACTTCCCAACTCGATTGTGAATGGCAGTAGGCAGTGAGCCTGCCGTTATATCACAAATCCATAACAAACACTTTACATTGGAAACAACGTACGGGGACCTCCCCATGCTCTTTCTCGGATAACGCTAAGAGACATGCAATTTTAAAACAATCTTATTTACTGCATGTACACTATTTACGTCGATATTCGAATACAATGTAGAATACCGTAGCGAAGCACGGGTACATTCGCTAGTTCGGAATAAACTTAAGCTCCCGAGGTCATTCACGATATCGAGGTTCGACTTTTTTTTTTTTCGTTTCCTGAGGATGGTTTCACAAGCGACCGTTCTCGTATTAGCTTCAAGTAAAAAATTATGCAGTCAACGTTTTGCTATAAAATTGTGCCTTTTGCTACTGAATACTTCAATTGTTTCCCTTGGAAACCTACTTACGCATGTTCAGTGATATTCTTCGCAAACTGTTCTATTCAATTCATATAAATTATGAAACTCGTGAGTTCTGGGACATATTTTCAGAATCAAATTTCTGAATGTCTCTTCATATTAGAACCTTCGTAACTCTTGGCACAAAGTGATGTATCAAGGCTGGTTAAATCTCTTCACGCCATCCGCATTACACGAGACGTCTAGCTGACCTCACGTTATATCAGCGCACACGTCTTGTCACACTGACCGTCGGCTTTCGGTGTCGCTCCAAATCCTCGTCACAGGCAGTCTCATCTCATCAGGACGGAAACACGGCCAGGTGGCTTGATAGCCACGCTATAATAGGCTAATGTGCTTTTAAGGGATTACCTTGACTATCCTAATGAAATTAACACAGCTCGGAAAGTTACTGTGTTGCGTGTGGCGTATTCCACTAGAGTCGAGATCAAGACGCTGTTTGGTGACATTCTAACAGACTTCCCTTTCCAACGATATACATTCGCAAAGAAGACAAGTATCTCTGTAAGCAGGTATATCATGCACAAGCTGCAAAGAGGAAAGTTGCAAAGTTTCAATTGTTTTCCACAAAGAAATTCAAAATAATTACTCAAACATACATTGATGGAAAACAATAACGCACCACCTTATAAATATTAGATTTTTGTCACAGTCTTCGAATATTTCTTGCGATTATTCTGTTTAATTTAACTACTCTTAAATAAATACGAGGGTATTAATTATCTAATATTTGCTTGAAAAACGTGCCGTTAGAGCACTAAGAATTAGCAAATACCTATTTTGAAGCACAAACTATTTTGTGATTTAAATGGGTTATCGATTCTTTCGATACATCGATACCCTCAACAGATATCGATGATACTATAGTTAATCTCGATGCTTTTTAGATACTGCATTAATAGAATATAGGAGAATGCATTACAGAAAATTGTAATGAAAGGAAATCTACTAACTTCAAGAATTCAAAAGACAGAAACTGCTTTCACAAATAACAAGAACCGAACCGTTTACAATAAACAATGTATTTCATGGAACAATAAGATACGACATTACGATACAATGGTTAAACCAGAAGCATTCTACGCTGCGGAAACTCTCAACCTACAACAAAAGAGATTAAAGGAACAGTTAGGAATTAAAGAACGAAAAATGATGAGAAAAATGTTAAGACCAAGGTTCATAAATGGAACTCATTACCTGAAACCTAATAGTGAAATATACAAGCACATTTTCAAAATCACGGATGCAATTAGAATGCGAACAAATTGGAACAAATGAACCCTAACAGACTTTCACATCAAATTCACAAATTTCTACAAAACAAGGCCACTAGACCAAAGTGGTACAAATTATTAGAGAAAGACCTCGAAAATAAATACAAAACATAATTCAAACACGGGAATTTGAGGAACAAGAAGGGAAACCCACACGATCGGCATGGTCGGAGGTCTGGAGACGTGCACAATCAATGAAAATGAAGAACTACTGTCAAAAAAAAAGGTCCGAAAAATGTTGATACCGCGTAGTCCAAGGTGACTCTTTCGCAAAGAAGAGGAGGAAGAAGAAGAATACACACATTTTGAATTAAGACCGTCAACTTGCCAAGACCCTTTAGACCGCTAATTTATCACCAAAATGGACACACTTCGAATCCCAGTCAATGCACGTGAGATTTCTATAAATGAATATCCACGTGGCCTGTAGTTTGGATTATCATGTAGCGCACTTGGTTTATAAAGAATACACCTGCATTCATGCAATACTCCAAGTCTGTTTGTCAAACTGATCACTATTATGCGATCTGTGTGAACTGTGTTTTTGTATACATGATCACAGAACAGGAAGAGCAACATTTTTCGTGTACCATGAAGTTTTCGGAACCAAAGGCCCAAACGAGACTTGTTCATTTATCATACCCTACCTTGAAAGTAGGCAGTTCCTGTACTCTTCTCAAATCTAGTGTATCGTCGCCATAAGACCTATCTGTGTCGGTGCGACGTAAAGCCCCTAGCAAAAAAAAAATCTAGTGTTAGTGAACATTTGTGTGCTTTCTCAAATAACCGATGCAATTTATCTGAAGTAAATTATTAATAGTAGAGATTCTATTGAGAGATGTGGGAGTTAACGTTTCGAGTCAATATATTTTACATGCCTACTTTAGGTTCCTTCATTTATTTGTGGGGAGAATGTAGTCAAATTTCTAAAGGTTTACTTCTCCCGAAGACGACATTGCGTATTGTAACAAACTCTCATGTAATTGCCCACGACAGTCCTAGATTTACTGACCATTTACATGACTATTTCGAACGTATAGGTTTAAGTCATAAATTTACTTACTATGGACATGACGATTGTGAACTATGAATTTAAAATGCAATTCATAATTTATTTCGAGAAATAAATAAAGTCAAACTCAGAAGAGAAGTGATATCCACAAACATAATACCAAGCCAGTTAACGAAATCGATGTACTCCGTTACAGGCTACAAAACAAAGTTCAAGGATTTAATATTTTAGTTAATAATAATAATAATAATAATAATAATAATAATAATAATAATAATAATAATAATAATAATAATAATAATAATTTGAAACTGTAGATGTCCAAAACAGGATAACTTCAAATTCAAAATTCACAAATGGCAAGTTGACGAAGACTAGACACCAAAGAAGATTACTGTAACAACCTGGTCTGAAGACATAAAGGAAAGCCACAGTAAAAGAAAGAAAGAAAGAAAGAAAGAAACAAAGAAAGAAAGAAAGAAAGAAAGAAAGAAAGAAAGAAAGAAACAAACAAACAAACAACAAAAGAAATATGGGCAAACGGAAGGTAAATGCACGCATCTGAGTACTTTGCGAAGTCCTAACTAATGGGCTTATTCACATAATAATAATAATAATAATAATAATAATAATAATAATAATAATAATAATGATATGGCCTCAGCTACAGTGCTTAACGCCATCCAAGCTGCCTGGGCATAAATTTCGAGGTTCCGTTGCATTCTGCCACATGGCAGAGAAGTGGATTTCTTTTAGGTGACCTATGGTTGAGGATTAATTAATTTATTTTGTCGGTAAACATAAAATGTGTCGCCAGAGTTTGTTTGTATGCCGACATCGTGGAACATGGAGTGTCAATGTACTATTTTCCACCTTTCAAAAATCCAAGTAGGTCTGCCGGGTTTGAACATATGATTTTGGGATTCGGACGCTAACATTCTACCACTGATCGACAAAGGAAGCTATTGTTCAGTTAAAGATATTCATTTAACTGCCATCATGTCTAAAATAACGATCATTCAATATATTCGGATGTAAGCTTTAAAAGATTTGTTAATAATGAATCCCTTACATTAATTGCAGGATTACTTCACAATAAACGAGTTTGTTATATATCTCAGGCACTGGTTATTGGGAGTATTTACATATAATTATATTTTTAGTTTTTCCATTGATGATATTAATTTTATGTAAGATACTGAGTAGTTGAAAAATTCTTCTTCTTCTCCTTTTTTACAAGTATCTTTACGTCGCATCGACACAGATAAGTCTTACGGCGACGATGGGGTAGTAAAGGGCGAGGAGTGGCCTTAACTAAGGTACAACCTAAGCATTTGTCTCGGAAAAAATTGGAAAACAAGGAAAACCATCTTCAGGACTGCCGACAGTGGGGTTCGAACCCACTATCTCCCGAATTCAAGCTCACAGCTGCAGGCCAATTCGCTCGGTGAATAAATTCTGTTCTTGAAATAAAATGTTCTAACATAGTACAGTCCTAGAATGTAAAGTCTAAATATGAATCACTTTTCAGTGATTGATTAATTGATTCACCGTAGCTGATTCACTCTCAGCATACGATGAATTGCATCGTAGACACAATTTTCTGAAGCGTCAAAAGTGGAGTAATAGCGTCTGGTAGGATTTGATAAGCGGATGAGATGAAGTTGGGCATCATAAAGTAGTATTTGTGGGCAGCAAGCAATTTCCCTGTCCCAACAAGATACACGGCGGGCCGGTTATTAGTTAACAGATATCGACGGACGTGTGTCGGACCCTTGATAAGACAACCAATTGTCATGTATAACCTGGCATATCTTCTCACAACAAACCGTTGAAAATTATTCCATATATAAAAATGGTAAAATTATTCAGTTGATGTGCAGTTCTGCGAAGTAGTAAAGATACTCTTCCTGTAAAGGAAGTAGCAGTCACTAGGTTCAAGTTTCACCTCCAGAGATATTCATTTACCGTACGTGTTCATAATTTATTGTGATGAGACAGCAAAGATTTTTTCCCTTTTCAGATATAATTCAAAAACATAATTCATTATTCTCGATAGATCATCACTTAGAAACGCAAACCTAATGCCCTGAATGATTCCGAACTCGGAAGGGAAGCGAGTTCCATTCTCACTACTGAATCTATATAAATAAAATCGTAACGACCGTGTGTCTGTACATTGATTATTTTGGCGAAATTTCTGTACAGTTATCCGTTTAAGGTGTAATAATGACCATCTGGATCATTTTTAGCTTTGGTGTCCGTTTGTCTGTTTGTTTGTCTGTTTGTCTGTTTGTCTGTTTGTCTGTCCTTCTATAACTTGAAAACTACTGGATATATTTCCACTAAACTTCATATTTAGAATCCACCTGTCCTTGGGTAGGTTTTAGAGCAAATATCGTTTCTAAATCCCTGAACTGAGTGGGGATTTTTACGAAACCGAAACCGTGATTTTGCACTCCCTCAAAGTATACACAACCGAACTTAATGGAAACCTACCTGCCTTAATGAAAATTAATTTCTAAACCTTTTTTTTCTCATGTGCATCATTTCGATAACAGGATTTAATAAGGAAGATTACAAATCCCAGCGGACTTAATGTAAGAGCGGGTGCGTGTAAAGCGTATTTCTTACAACTTGAAAACTACTGAAGATATTTGAACCAAACTTTATATATAGCATTCATCTGTCCAAGGGTAGGTTTCCTTGGTGTCTGTTAGTTAGTTAGTTAGTTAGTTAGTTAGTTAGTTAGTTAGTTAGTTAGTTAGTTGGTTAGTTTGTCAGTTTGTTTGTTTGTTTGTTTGTTTGTTTGTTTGTTTGTCTGTTGGGCTGTTTGTCTTTCTATAACTTGAAAACTACTGGATATATTTCCACCAAACTTCATATTTAGAATCCACCTGTCCTTGCGTAGGGAACTAAATCCCTGAACTATTTGGGGGTTTATACGAAACCGAAACCGTGATTTTGCACTCCCTCAAAATATACACAACCAAACTTAATGGAAATCTACCTGCCTTAATGGAAATTAATTTCTAAACCTTTTTTTCCTCATGAGCTTCATTTCAATACCAGGATTAATAACGGAGATATCATTAACGGACCGTTTTTCGGTACAAGTCCCACCAGACTTAACGCAAGAGCGGGTGCGCGTAAAGCATATTTCTTACAACTTGAAAACTACTGAGATATTTGAACGAAACTTTATATTTAGCATCCACCACTCCAATGGTAGGTTTTAAGGTTTATACCATTTAAAATTCCCGGAATGGACTGGGGTTTTATAGGGGACCGAAATGGTGATTTTTACTCTCCCACAATGTATAAAGTACAAGACCAACCTGACTGGAAATCGATCAAACTGTTTGGAAATCCAATTCTAATTTCTTTTTCTCATACGCATTTTTCAACTGGAGGATTAATAAGGGAGATAACATGAAAGTTCGGTTTTCAGGCTAAGTCTAGCGGACAGAGCCCAAAAGGTGTTATAGGGTAAACCTACCTAATTTCGTGACATACTTTATTTCGTGATACGCGACATATTGTTGATCCTGAAGTAAGGTAGGCGTTTTATACACTTAGTTCCAACAGTCCTCAGTACATAGCAGGAGTGCTTTTACACGGGGAAACTATTTTGAGCGGGAATTTCAGCTGGGTGAAGGACAGGCAGTTGATTGTATGTTGTGTGGATTGAAACACGCTACTTGTTGGTCTGTCTGTCCCTGTAGTAAAGCGTTATTAAGGTTAGTTGGTCAAGTAATTATTAAGGCAAGTATATGCACTTATATTCTCTAAGGAACACACTTATAATATCAGTAGCCGGAGTTGGATTTAAGTGCGTTATTAATGATATAATTGGTTAAGAAAATGACTAC
Source organism: Anabrus simplex (assembly GCF_040414725.1). Taxonomy (NCBI): domain Eukaryota; kingdom Metazoa; phylum Arthropoda; class Insecta; order Orthoptera; family Tettigoniidae; genus Anabrus; species Anabrus simplex. Next base: position 338,801,039 of record NC_090268.1, on the reverse strand, counting down.
GATTCTTACGTTTTGTGTCCATTTCAGACATAATGGCTCCAGCGTTAAGCAAATGTGTGAAGAAGGAAAACAGCAACAAGCTCAAAAAAACGGGTCTTGTGACCTAAGAAGACAAACCTATTCATCAGTTGACCTTCGGGAAGCGCTTCAGAAAGTTTTGGAGGAAAAGTGGTCTATACACAAGGCTGCTAAACATTTCACCGTTCCGTGGAGTACTCTAAAAGAAAATATGACTATTGGAAAAATGGGTAGACCGTTTGCCCTTACGAGTGAACTGGAGATTAAGTTCGTTAATTTCATAGTAAAAATGCAGGAAATAGGGATCAGTCTGAACGTTTACCGAATAAGACATGTTGCGTATGCTATGGCCAAAAAACAGTATGCAAACAATGACAAAGTTCCCATTCAGTTAAGTGAAAAATTGTGCAAGCTGGAAATGCTGCAGGTGAATTTGGCCCACTTCTAATCATTTTTAAACGAGTGAGAATGTCAGATTCATTGACGAATGGTGCCTTCCTAACGCTTCAGTAGTCCTGTCACAGAGTGAATGGATTAACAGTGAACTTTTCTTAAAGCGGTTCATCTGATGCTATTGTATTTATGTGTAGTATTTGTGAATATGTCAGTGACAGCGATACCGATACTAAAAATGAGTGAAAAGTGCGTGAAGTGAACTGTAACAATGCTCAGAAAAGTTATCACGGAGTTAAGTATACAGTGTCACGGAATTAGGTATGCTATCACGAAATTAAGTAGCACGCCCACTTCGTTTGTTACATGTTATAACTCCAAATGTTTTGCATTTTTTGAACGTTCTTTATCATGTGTTTGTAGAATTATGTATTGGTACTCAGCATGTAAAATATAAATTCCTAGATCGAGTATTTGTCCTGATATATTACTTACAATCCTTAATATCACGAAGTTAGGTAGGTTTACCCTACGTGGAGCAGATTCCTTATCTATCTACATAAATCATATCGTAACGACCGTGTGTCTGTGCATTGACTATTTTGGCGAAATTTTCGTACAGCTTTCCGTTTAAGGGGTAATAATGACCACCTGCATATTTTTAGCTACAGTTCCCTGGAAGTCCTAAATTTTTACCTCCATCCTCGCCCAAAATCAAGATTGCCTCACAATCTGCCACACGAGCTGAAAAATTGAAACGTTCTAGCCGGTAACCTACGGAAAACTTCCAAGATAATTAAATATTTCACTTTTTATGCCGAATAATATTGAAATATAGGCAATTTAATGACGGTGCAGACCTTCGTTTCGAGGTATTTCGCGGCTAAACGGTAAGTCCTATCACAAAACGGATGGCACGATCTCCGTTCAATTTCGAGTGATCTACAACTTTGGTCCTGCGATATTTTGTCGTCTCTCTCTCTCTCTCTCTCTCTCTCCCTTATAGGGTAGATTTGGCTATATATTTCGATGGTTCGTAAGTTTTGTGCTTTTTACACGTGTATTACTTAGTTTGACACACTTATAGGAAAGGTAGAGTCATCGAATTTGGCACGCACATTGACACGCCCAATGGCTATATGCAAACCCAATTTCATGATTCTAGCTTCCACATAAGTATGTGAAAAATAATGTAACATGATGAAAATGTACCCAAATTTCACCCCATTCAAATATTGTAACTCAATCGAACCCATAAATATGTGAGATACGAGAAAATGTTTTAACACCAAACATGTAGAGCGATAAAAGGGACGTCTGAGGGTGCAAGCCGTTTGTTGGTATGATGTACCGTTTAGGAGCAGTAAATCTCGAAATGAAGGTTTGCACTTTCAAACGTGCCCATGCTTATCTGTCATCTATATATTTATAATCGCAACGACCGTCTGTCTATACATTGGCTATTTTGGCGGAATTTCTGTACAGTTATCCGTTTCAGTTGTAAGAATGACCATCTGCACATTTCTTAACTTTGGTGTCTGTTTGTCGGTTTGATTGTATAAGTTTTTATAACTTGAAAACTACTGAATATATTTCTACCAAACTTGATATTTAGAATCCACCTGTCCTTGTGTAGGTTTTAGGGCCAATATTATTTCTGAATACCTAAATTTACTGGGGGTTTATCCGAAACCGGAACCATGATTTTGTACTTCCTCAAAATATGCACATCCGAAATTAATCGAAATCTACAATCCTTAATGGAAACCCATTTCTAAAACTTTTGTTCTCATGTGAATTTTTCGACAGGAGGATTAATAGGTGAGATATCAGGAACGGTTAGTTTTGCAGGTTAAGTCCAGCGGACGTAGCCAAAATGTATTGTACGTGGAGCAGATTCCTTATCTATCTATATAAATAAAATCGTAACGACTGTGTGTGCCTGTACATTGACTATTTTGGTGAAATTTTCGTACAGATACCCGTTTGAGTGGTAATAATGATCGTCTGCATATTTTTTGGTTTAATTTCCTGAAAGTCATAATTTTTACCCCCTCGCCCAAAATCCAGATTGCAGCATAATCTGCCAGACAAGCAAGAAAATTGAAATTTGGAAAAATTATACTTTTCAGCCTGTAACGAACGAAAAACTTCACAGATCTTTAATTTTTTCATTTTTATCCCCGAAGAATATTGAAATATGGAAGCAATTTTAATGATGGTGCAGACCTTCGTTTCCAGGTATTTCGTGGGATAAACGGGAAGTCCTAACACATAACAGATGGCACAATCTTCGTTGAATTAGGAGTGATCTTCAACCTTGGTCTTATGACTTTTTGTCGTATCTGTATCGCTTATACGTTAGATTCGTCTCTATTTCTCGATTTTAAGTAAATTTGGACTCTTTACCTATATAATTCATACTTTCAATCACTTACAGTAAAGATAGTATGATCAAACTCTACACGAACATTGGCCCACCCAGTACCCATATGTGAGCCAAATGCTATGTCACATAATTATCCGAAAAATAACGCAATGTAAGATAATCTTACACAAATTTCAACCTATTCAACGTTTCTGACTCTATCTGACCCATGGATAGGTGAGATGCAAGAAAATATCATAGGACCAGCCATTTAGATCGCTAAATACTGCGCCTTGCGGTGCAATCCTTTGTCAATATGACGTACCGTTTAGTAGCAGTTAATCTGTAAATGAAGGTCTGCAATATTGTAAACATGCATATACTTCCGTATGTCCATCTATATATATTCATTGATGTCGATTTGTAGCGATCGTGAAAGGGCGTGTCTGCTATTGTAATCAGTACTCCCTACACCGACTTTGACTGCTGGCAGTAGGTATGGTGTCCTTCTCCAACTCCTGTGTAACTGGCATTAGTAAGGTGGGCCTACCATTTTAATGAATAATTCACTTCTCGATTTGTCTTGCAGAAGGCAAGGGATCATGCAGTTTTGTTCGAAAGTCCCCTACCCTATTGTGTTTGGCTCTAATTCTGTGTGACTGGCAGTAAGCTGGCTGGCAGCAGTAAAAAGGGCCTGTCATTATAATGCTAACTGCACAAAACTATTTTTAATGGTGGTAGGGAAGTTGCTATTATAATATAAACTCCTCAACTGTAATCTGTCTGAAAGTAGGAAATGGGTCTGCCATTGTAACTAAAACTTCCCAAATCGATTGTGACCGCGCAGTAGGCAATGGGGCCTGCAATTATAATGTAAACTTTCCAACTCGATTGTGAATGGCAGTAGGCAAGTGAGCCTGCCGTTATCATCACAACTCCGCAACCCTCACTTTACATTGGAAACAACGTATGGGGACCTCCCCCTGCTATTTCTCGGATAAGGCTAAGAGACATGCAATTTTAAAACAATCTCATTTACTGCACGCACAGTATTTACGTCGATATCCGTATACAATGTAGAATACCGTAGCGAAGCACGGGTACATTTGCTAGTATTTAATATATTTTTCCTTATTAGGATGTGCAAAAATTGTGTGATTGCACCATTGACAAAACATATTCTTCTAGATGAGATGCGAAGGCGTGTATAAATGTGTATAGGTATACAAATGGCATAGTACTGTATATAATGTACGTACTGTACCATTCTGTTGTTATAAGAATGGATATTTAACGCTGATAAAATAATGCGCAACAGGACGCTAACTGTGAGGGCGTGATGCTATACAGAGCGCGGGAATCGAGAAGGGGATTCCCGAGGCAAGGCGGGGTCATGTGCGACGAAGAAAGAATATGTGAGGAAGAAAGAAAGAGAGATGGGATTTTGTCTGGGGGAGAGACCTGCCATCTTAACAGAGATTTTCAGCGGGAACAGACAGGCTCACCACGCTATGGAAATTGAGTCATAATTCCTATATTTGAAGGTTTTACAAGAAAGTAATAGGATGGGAATCGGTGCCAGAATTTTCCGAAGCCATAGATACCTCAAAGTCTATTAATATATAATCGGATAAATAACTACGTGGGAGGCCGACTGCCGTGAGAAAATGTTTCGAGGCCACATGCCAATCTCCAGTTGTTTCCCGGGACTTCCCAGCGAGTCGCGTGGGTTCCTGGATTCTATAAGAGCAGAGAAAGGTGGAAGGAGGTGATCAGTTCATGATAAGACCGCGGTCCGTGCACGTTGCGTTTCTGCTGATACTCGCGCCAGAAACCTTTGTTTAGGACAAAGACTGTGATTACTTTAATGCAGTTGCGCTAATTTTTATTCAATGAATCGGTGATCCATAAACTTTCCAGTAATTATTCAATCGTATGATTGTATTTAGACGCTTTACAGTGAGGTCGCAACTGCCTAATTAACCGACTGTAGACAATGCCGTACATGTAGACTTCATCATGAAGCGGTACGGGTAACCACGTAAATATATTGTGAAGTGCGGAAGAAGTGCAAGTATAAACTAAAGTCATTTGTGTTATTCCCGCTATACTTATGGGTCTGAATCAGCATGAGATAACGACAATTTGTTCGACCGATTAGGTTGCTGATCTCAGATAGTAGATATATTGCCTATATACATTCGTGTGCGGTTAAGCAGCTAAAGGGAAACAATGATTTTTAACGTCGCAGATCGCCAGTACTGATTTTTGCCTCGAAAATTAAATAAAAGTACCGGGAATGCTGTGCTGTTAATAAATTAGGCATTTCATTCCAGTGAAGACCCGTGCTGTGTTTCAAGAGACGTGTGATACGAGACCTGCCGACCACAACCTCAAGAAGAAGGCCTCATGAACGAGCCATCCCTCAAGAAGACGGCTTCATGAACGAGCAACCCATGGAGACTGGACGCAGAGGATCGACCCAGGACCACATCGCTACCATGATGGGCTGAGCAGGCACAGCCTAACCCTGACAGAGGGAGAAAGAGGTCTCCAAGATGATAGATAAGTGAACAATAATTAATATATATGTGTAGGGTTGGGGGGTTGTTATGCAGAAATACGATGATTAATTTGTAAATATAGTAAGGAGTAGGATTACGGCCCATTAGGCCATTTATTAAGAGATTTCCTTTATATATCTTAGGATAAGGCATATACATTTTATTTATGGTTTATAGAAAGCAAGGATTAAGGTAGTTTAAATGATAGTGTGACGGTACACATAGTCGTAGGGAAGCTTATGTACGAGCTTAAATCAATGTTTCTTAGTGCCCGGCATCAGACGACATATGCTTGTAATTATAGGTTAATTATGATAGAGTACCCTTATGTTGGGAAGGGAATCTGTATGCATAATGTAGAGCACGCATGCGGCCAGGATTTAATTGTTTACTCCATGTCTATATTGAGTTGGGTTGACTGTGAGTGTAACGAAAATACCCCGTAGGATATGTCATGTATATTTGCGACCCCTTGTACTATGCCAAGTAAGGGATTGAACCCTAGACTTGAGGGTTAAATGGAACGCGTCGCATTAGGTTGACGGCGAGATGGATGTGTATAACGATGTGTAATACTCCAGATGGTATAATCGAGACCCAGGGCGGTCTGTCACGGGCAGTGGATAGTGCAGACACGTATGTGATTTCCTCACTCATTTATTTGTGGCGATCTTTGTCATGTGTCGAGACAAGGTCGAGGTAGAGCTGAGCTCTGTATGTTTGAAAACTAGGTTATGTTTTTTTATTTTGTTTGTGCGAGGGTGTGTTTAACGGCCCCATGTCTCGGAGGTCGTTTCCCCTGCTTGCACAGCAGGGAGCCTCGCAGCCATTTTTAAAATACAAGGGGAGGGGTGGAATTCCTTCTCGCAGGCGAGACAAGCATGCGACGATGGCTTCATTCATTCATTCTTTCTTTCTCTCATACTCTCTTTACTTTGTTTATAAATGGTAGGGCGTTAGGTAGAAACTGGGCACTAAGAAAACTTGCTTAATCAGTACATTTTGTAAATATAATGTTTGTTTGAATGGACCGTGGTTCATATCCATAATAGAAAGGTATATTTCATGCGAGATTAGAAAGGATATGCCTGTAGTTGTAGGTTCAAATTTACTATCTTTGTTGTGTGCACTTTCCCAAATATGTGTGGGGACCTTTTAGTGGCTTTATTTCTGCAGGACAATTTCTCACCCTGGCATCACATATTTTATGTGCAGGTACAGCGAGGCTGTTCCGTGTAAGGACACATTTGTTATTGGGTTCACTTATCAATTCTCCGCACGACAAATTAACCAGCTAGGGTATATATTTTTGAGGTTTATATTTGAATCTACGATGTGAGCCTTTTGGGCAACCATTTTAGCACTGTTAGTGCAATCATTGTAATATATAAAAAAAAGAAATGTTGATTTAAGAATACACAACTTTTGCTCAAAATGTCAGTAGGTGCGTTTGTGTTCCTCATTTCGTAAGCATACGTATAGAATTTTTTTTTTTTAATCTCCCTACTCTCGTTCACAAGAACCCGGTAAACGACCTTTCCTGCCGACTGCAGTGGGCTGGCGCATTCATAAAATAGCAGGTAAGAAGGTAAGTTCGACATTGCAGTGTTGTTTATGCCCTATAGGGTACAGTACCATATAAGACAAATTTCAAATACATGATTGCCTTAACATTTACGTCTTACTTCCGTACATGACGTAATATCATGAACACAAATAATTATTGGCTAGAAGTCATGGATATTTGGATATCTTTGATCTCTTCTCACGAGGTTGATCAGGAGTTATTATTTTACTTTCTTTTTATGTTTTTATTTTATGAAATACTTCCTCTCATGCAGAGGCTTCCTTGAGACAAAATATACTTTTATATTAATTTTTAGAGGAGAAATAGATACGCTTTAGACATTTAGATGGTAAGCTAATTGTAACAATGTTTTCTTAGAATTATTAATGAACCCCTTAAGGCAATGAAGGTAATTTCCCCTAACGTTGTAACTAGCAGGGATATCTGTTTCCAAGATTTAGCGGCTAAAACGGGAATTGTTCCCTCGCTCCAATCATCAGACCCATTATATCAATCTCCTCTAGCTGTTACTTATCTCCGTAGTATGTTATGAAATTTTTGTTAGGTAAATACTCCTTTTTAAGAGGTTGACGCCTGAGGGCTGAGACTTTCAAAGCGGATAGTTGGATCGACGATGTAGCCTCTCTTCTTAGTTCTAAAGGCAATGAAGTCGATCCTTCTGCGGCTTCCGTTGTCCACCAAGCCATGAAACTCTCTAAATACCTGTATATCATGCGTTTTAGCAATTAACGTGCGGATGTTATGATGACGCGTGTTCCTTAAAAGTTCACCAACAGGACAAGATCACCGAACATGAGCAAGAGTTTCAATCTCATTGAGGCAGCCTGCAAATGGAATTGTTATGAGATCTTTCTGGCACCGAACTAGGTGCTGAAATGTGTGCTGTCATCTTATTTACCTCACGCCATTCACTATTTGACAATGCTTGATAGTCCAAATTAATTGATAAATGGCATATTACTTTATTTCCTGAAGTAAGTTTCTTCATTGTTATAACAAATATTTATACTAACCCCAAGAAAAGAGCTTGCTCTTTTCTCATTTCTTCCTTAGAGTATGACCATTCTGATGTGAAAACATGCTATAATTCTGTTTGCTGGTAGAGATCAAGACTAGAAAAATTGGCATTAAGAAATTCTGTATTCTTCGTGCCATAAGAAGTTCTTTCGTTTTTGAGCATCAGCATATGATGTATAGTCCTTCACTGTGTTACTAGGTGTGCGGGACGATTGGAACAGAGACCGGAGCTCGAGTAGCAGACTGGAACTGTGCCAACAGAATAATAAAACATCTGTCTGTCTGTTAGGTCATCAGCCCAGAGGCTAGTTGGATCCTCATATAGCACTACCAAAGGTTAAAAGGAAACCGCAAAAACCAATGGCAGCACCAAAATGAGGCGTACTAGGCAAGACGAGGAGTGAGGTAGTTTGCCATTGCTTTCCTCACTGGGTCAGAAAGTGCTATTGCAGCACGACTGACCCTATGAGGAACACCTTTCATAACACTCAGATGCACTAGTCGTGCTCTGAATGTCATTACTCAGCACCACCCATACCCCAACAGCTTCCATATTGTCACAGCCATGGATGAGACTGGGACTTCGGTGGAAGCTACACTTTACTCTGGCCTATAAAAAGAGATGGATACAAAAGTACTGTATCCATCATAAAATGGCAACATAACCATGTAAAATGGACAATCGACACGTTTCATCCTATAAAGGCTCCGGGGCCACATGTGATACCTCCGATACTCCTACAGGAACGACGGGAGATTCTCGTCAATGCCCTGACGGACCTTTTCAGAGCTATCCTAGCTTGAGGGTACGTGCCGAAATTATGGCACCGAGCTCGATAGCTGCAGTCGCTTAAGTGCGGCCAGTATCCAGTATTCGGGAGATTGTGGGTTCGAACTCCACTGTCGGCAGCCCTGAAGATGGTTTTCCGTGGTTTCCCATTTTCACACCAGGCAAATGCTGGGGTTGTACCTTAATTAAGGCCACGGCCGCTTCCTTTCCACTCCTAGCCCTTTCCTGTCCCATCGTCGCCATAAGACCTATCTGTGTCGGTGCGACGTAAAGCCAATAGCAAAAAAAAAAAAAAAAAAACCGAAGAAATCATGGCCTGAAGCAAAAGCAGTATTCATAACTAAGCCTGGAAGGGCAAATTGTGCCCAAGCCAAAGCATACAGTCCATTATGTTTAACCTCCTTCATGCTGAAGCAATGGCGAAAATTCTGGATAAATATATCGGAAGAACGATGAGAAACTAAGCTCAACGTTACATGAAAATCAGTTTGCATATAGACCTGGCAGATCCACTGAAGTAGCACTCCACCAGTTGGTTTGTAAACTAGATGAAAGCCTAGAATATAAAGAAATTGCTTTGGCAGCATTTCTAGATATAGAAGGAGCCTTCAGCAATACAACCAATGACTCAATGATCAAAGCATTGGAAAAGAGCAAGGTGAACCGTCATCAAACGGATTAAATCCATGTAAGATGGAAGGAAACATAAAAGCAACCCTGTTTGAAGAAACGGTGACGGTTAGGGGCACCCGAGACTGTGCTCAGGGATGAGTACTTTCGCCTCTCCTGTGGAACTTCGTGGTAAATAAAATCATAGCTATGCTCAACGAACAGGGTTTTTTTTACACAAGGATACACAGATGACCGAGTGATTGTGGTACGAGATAAGGCGATGAGTGTTATCAAGGACCTCATGCAAAGATCACTTAACCTTGTGGACAACTGGTGTCGTGAAGGACAACTATCAGTCAACCCGAAAAAGATAACTCTGGTCCCTTTCACAAGAAGGAGAAAATTACATGGAAAGAGATCACTGAAGCTATTTGGACAAGATATATGTATGGAAGAACAGGAACTGCACCCAGGTGCTGTGTTAGATAAAACTCTAACCTGGAATCCACATGTAGAAAGGAACAAAGCCCCGGTCAAGAACTTACTGTATTCATGTAATAGAGTCGTCGGAAAGACATGGGGCCTAAGCCCATCAGAGGTAATGTGGATACACACAATGATCATTAGACCGTTGATGGCCTATGCTTCAATCATCTGGTGTCAGAAAGTAAGTCAAGGGAAAGTCAGAAGTAGATTGGATAGCCTACAGAGAATGGCATGCATAGCCATAACTTGGGCTATGAGAACTACGCCGACAGAAGTCTCAAATACTTTACTAGACCTCCCATCACTATGCAATTTCATAAAAGGTCAGGCTATGATGAGTTCATATAGAGTAGCAAAATCAGAGTTCCGGAATGCACAAAGACCCAATCTAGGACATTAAAATTAACAGAGTAATAACAGAGGAAGGTCTACACATGTCTTCTGATCATATGATACCAAAGTACAACTTCAAAAAACAGTTTGAGACCAAGATAATAAAAAAAGAAGACTGGGATATCAACAAATGGAATACTGAAAAAGAAGATATAGTGTGGTGGACATGGCTAAAAGACTGTGGATGGCACAGGAGGAGGGATCAACGGCGGAAGACCTGAAGGATCAATCCAGATGAGCCTGGGCAAACACATTACAGTCTTTCAAGCTAAAGTGATAGCTATCACAACATGCCTGGAAGAAAATCTGAAAATGAACTATAGGAACAAGAACATTTTCATTTTTACGGACAGCCAACCGGCCATTAAGGCACTAGAAGCAGTCCGGATAATATCCAGAATTATCTGGTATTGCCATTCACTTCTCCTGAAGCACTCAAAGTACAACACTGTCAAAATAATATGGGTACCAGGGCATGCAGGTATAGAAGGAAATGAAAAGGCAGATAAGCTGGCAAGGAAAGGGGAAGAAACTTGTTTTGTAGGATTTCTTATGCACAAGCCCGACACTACGTAGGAAAATGGGTATAAAAGAAACAAATGGAGAACTGGAAAAATACTCCAGGATGCAGGCTTGCAAAGGAACTGATAAAAAGATCAAACAAGAAGCATACTAAAGATCTGTTGAAACTCAGCAGAGAAAATATAAGAGGGTAGTAGGATTTTTGACAGGACGCTGCCATCTGAAGAAAGCACCTACATGGAACAGGAGTAATAAGAGACAATATATGTAGGAAATGCAATGAAGCAGAGGAATCAGCTGGAATGTGAGGCGGTGGGTAGAATCAGACTCTCCACTCTAGAACTACCGGGGGAAGAGAGAGAAAAAGTCCAAGAAGACACAATAAGAACAACCTGCAGCTTTGTGAAGGGAACATGTATATCTACGTGGGAATGAAGGAAAAACATAGTATCAAAAGATCTTAGAGGTCGACGCTAATTAGGAGCTAATATTTAGAGGCCCCATAAAGAGAAGAAGAAGAAGGTGTGCGGGGGTGAGTCACGTCACGTACTGTGCGTGAAGTGTGAAGACCTTGTGAACAATTTCGGTTGAACAATCAGTTTCGAAAAAATGTGATTACATGTGTTGTCTGATTTACATGCAATAAACGAAATACATAGTCCGACTCGTTGGCTGAATGGTCAGCGTACTGGCCTTTGGTTCAGAGGATCCCGGGTTTCTATTCCCGGCCGGGTCGAGGATTTTAACCTTCATTGGTTAATTTCAGTGGCCAGGGGGCTGGGTGTTTGTGCTGTCCCTAACATCTCTGCAACTCACACATCACATATAACACTATCCTCCACCACAATAATACACAGTTACCTACTCATGACAGATGCCGCCCACCCTCATCGGAGGGTCTGCATTACAAGGGCTGCACCCGGCTAGAAATAGCCACACGAAATTATAACGAAATACATTCTCTAATAAATAAAACTATTATCTCGGAAAAATAATGACATATACCGGATGTTCCAAAAACCCTATTACTCCCCTCCTCCCCTGTTTGGATACATACGTGCGATTTGTTCTTTCAACAGCATGTATATGATGCGAGGAGGGTGTACAGGAACTTCGGGGTGACCATTTGAGAAGTGCTGGTAATCTTTCAATTGCGGTACAAACCAGCCACTAGCCATACGCCCTCTACATCTCACATCACATCACACGTAGCATGGCGAGATAAGTTACCTTATTCACTGGCATTGTGTCATGAGTCTCGAGGTCTCCAAAAAATATTTTGGACTTCTTGGTCGAATATGATCCAACAATCTGATGCGCATTTCGCAATACATGCAAGGGAACACCTCAGCGATTTGTTCAGAGACAGAAGAGGATCGCCAACGTCAGCGGTACCTCTCAAATGGCTACCCTGAAGTCCCGATCTGACATCCTGTGATAATGCGTTATGGGGACACATCAAACAGAATGTCGCCCACAATCATTATCAGACAACAGAGTACCTCAAAGACGATGTTCAGAATGTATTTGCTTCCATCGCGCCAACAATGCTACGGAGAATCTCACATCGATCCTGGAGGCGAATAATACTGTGTCTGAAAATGGTGGTATACACACAGACAGCCTGGAGTAAATGGTGGTTACCTGCTGTGTCTACCTTTACACCGTCCTCTCATTATATACATGCTGTTGAAAGAACACTTCGCACGGATGTCTCCAAATTTATGGTGGTTTTAAGACTGTTTCAGAAAGAATATTGGTACTTTTCTATCTAGTCCGGCAAATATAACTTCCAACTTGAAATTTCATCAATCAGCTGATGTCAACGCGCTGTTCACGACTGCGGGAGAAGATTTCGAGTAATCTTCGATTTAAATCGACCTACCGAATCAGTCACTCTTTGTTGGCAACTCAGCACTCAGCAGCAGATGCGAAACATTACCCATACTATTATCTGCTCGACTAGAGCTTTGTAATTACTGATTTTACTCGTTTAGGCAAGAAATAAGTATTTTAGTGCCGTGTATTGGCTATACAGTTAATGTAGATACTTACGACCGCTGGCTTTTGTCTGACGTGATACCGGCGCTTTTCAATTTCCTTCAATTTGTTGTGTGGTTTGCATTGAAAATCGGCGTGTCTTTCGTGATTAGATTTTGAATTTCTTAACAGCGTGTGTATCATTAAAAAAGGCAAAGAAAGTATTAAATTGCGTTAGTAATCTGAACACCTGAACCGAAATTATTTCATGGTACATACTCTAACAATCGTGAAAAAGGAATTTTCGTTCTTATAAGCACGTAAGCTAGTGTTTGGTGGCGAATTAGGTTGTGATTTTTGTGTGTGTGGTTAGTTTTGAAGGATAAAGAAATAACAAACTATTTTATATCTACCAAGGCGTCGAAAAAGCTGGAAGATCAACCAATATCAGTCAATACTGATCTGCATTTAGGGCAGTCGCCCAGGTGGCAGATTCCCCATCTGTTGTTTTCCTAGCCTTTTCTTAAATGATTTCAGTGACATTGGAAATTTATTGAACATCCCCCTTGGTAAGTTATTCCAATCCCTAACTCCCCTTCCTATAAATGAATATTTGCCCCAATTTTTCCTCTTGTATTCCAACTTTATCTTCATATTGTGCTCTTTCCTTCTTTTAAAGATGCCACTCAAAATTATTCGTCTACTAATGTCATTCCACGCCATTTCTCCGCTGACAGCTTGGAACATACCCCTCAGTCGAGCAGCTCGTCTCCTTTCTCCCAGTTCTTCCCAGCCCAAACTTTGTACCATTTTTGTAACGCTACTCTTTTGTCGGATATCGCCCAGAACAAATCGCGCTGCTTTTCTTTGGATTTTTTACAGTTCTTGATTCAATAAATCCTGGTGAGGGTCCCGTACACTGGAACCATACTCTAGTTGGGGTCTCACCAGAGACTTACATGCTCTCTCCTTTACATCCTTGCTACAACCCCTAAACACCCTCATAACTATGTGCAGAGATCTGTACCCTTTACTTACAATCCCATTTATGTGACTACCCCAATGAAGATCTTTCCTTATATTAACACCTAAATACTTACAATGATCACCAAAAGGAACTCTTAACCCATCAACGCAGTAATTAAAACTGAGAGGACTTTTCCTATTTGTAAAACTCACAACCTGACTTTTAAGCCCGTTTATCAACATTCCATTGCCTACTGTCCATCTCACAACATTATCGAGGTCATTTTGCAGTTGCTCACAATCTTGTAACTTATTTATTACTCTATAGAGAATAACATCATCCGCAGAAAGCCTTACCTCTGATTCCAATCCTTTATTCATGTCATTTATATATATATATATGAGAAAACATCAAAGTCCAATAATATTGCCTTGAGGAATTCCCCTCTTAATTATTACAGGGTCATATAAAGCTTCGCCTACTCTAATTTTCTGAGATCTATTTTCTAGAACTATAGCAACCCATTCAGTCTCTTTTTTGTCTAGTCCAATTGCACTCATTTTTGCCAGTAGTCTCCCATGATCCACCCTATCAAATGCTTTAGAGAGGTCAATCGCGATACAGTCCATTTGACTTCCAGAATCCAAAATAATTGCTATACCTTGCTGGAAACCTACAAGCTGAGCTTCAATGGAATAACCTTTCCTAAAACCGAATTGCCTTCTATAGAACCAGTTATTAATTTCGCAAACATGTCTAATGTAATCAGAAAGAATGCCTTCCCAAAGCTTACATGCAAGGCATGTCAAACTTACTGGCCTGTAATTTTCAGCCTTATGTCTATCACTCCTTCCTTTATACACAGGGGCTACTATAGCAACTCTCCATTCATTTGGTATAGCTCCTTCAACCAAACACTAATCAAATAATAACTTCAGATATGGTACTATATCCCAACCCATTGTCTTTAGTATATCCCCAGAGATCAATTCCAGCCGCTTTTCTAGTTTTCATCTTTTGTATCTTATTGTAAATATCATTGATATCATATGTAAATTTTAATACCTCTTTAGCATTAGTCACCTCCTCTATCTGCACATTTTCCTTGTAAGCAACAATCTTTACATACTGCTGACTGAATACTTCTGCCTTTTGAAGATCCTCACATACACACTCTCCTTATTCATTAATTATTCCTGGAATGTCCTTCTTGGAACCTGTTTTTGCCTTAAAGTACCTGTACATACTCTTCCATTTTTCACTAAAATTTGATGACTGCCAATTATGCTTTACATAATGTTATCCTTAGTTGCCTTCTTTGCAGGATTCAATTTCCTAGTAAGTTCCTTCAATTTCTCCTCACTTCTACAGCCATTTCTAGCTCTATTTCTTTCCAAGCTGCACCTCCTTAATTTCTTTATTTCTCTATTATAATAAGGTGGGTCTTTATCATTCCTTACCACCTTTAAAGGTACTGACCTGTGTTTAGGGGTTGTAGTAAGGATGTAAAGGAGAGTGCATATAAGTCTCTGGTAAGACCCCAACTAGAGTATGGTTCCAGTGTATGGGACCCTCACCAGGGTTACCTGATTCAAGAACTGGAAAAAATCCAAAGAAAAGCAGCTCGATTTGTTCTGGGTGATTTCCGACAAAAGAGTAGCGTTACAAAAATGTTGCAATGTTTGGGTTGGGAAGAATTGAGAGAAAGAAGAAGAGCTGCTCGACTAAGTGGTATGTTCCGAGCTGTCAGTGGAGAGATGGCGTGGAATGACATTAGTAGACGAATAGGTTTGAATGGCGTCTATAAAAGTAGGAAAGATCACAACATGAAGATAAAGTTGGAATTCAAGAGGACAAACTGTGGCAAATATTCATTTATAGGAAGGGGAGTTAGGGATTGGAATAACTTACCAAGGGAGATGTTCAATAAATTTCCAATTTCTTTGAAATCATTTAGGAAAAGGCTAGGGTGCAACAGATAGGGAATCTGCCACCTGGGCGACTGCCCTAAATGCAGATCAGTATGATTGACTCAACAGTTTCTTTAAACCCATCCTAGAGTCTGTTTACATTCTTATTTACCGTTTTCCACCGATCATAATTACTTTTTAAAAACTGCCTCATGCCTGCTTTACAGACATATGGCACTGTCTAATAGTCCTTTTAAAACCTTCCTTTCTATCACATTTATTTTTAACTAGGACAAAAATAGCTTCGTGATCACTAATACCATCTATTACTTCGGTTTCTCTATAGAGCTCATCTGGTTTTATCAGCACCACATCTAGTTGGTTCCGTCACTTTCTGAAGGTTAACGATTCGAACGTAAAAAATGATGGGGAAACGCGGACAGTATCGTGTGGTGATGAAAAAGAAGATCAAAACAAAGAGCTTTCATCTCGTGTAACAGTGGGACGGAAGACGTTCCCGAATGCTGGGATTTGGAGAAAAATCTGGAATTTCACAGTAAGTACGAATGGTTGGTGGTAAAAAAATAAGTAACTTGGCTGCAATATTTTTAAAGGATTTGGCCACTTGCGAACTGAAAGCGCATCACGAGGGATGAACATTTGACAGCAATGGGTTTCAGTTTCTATTTGTGCAACTGGTGAAAATGAAAATAAATTTCAGCAAATGTTTTCTCTCCGCAAGAAAATATTTAATCTTAAAGAGAGTTCAATTCATCAGTCTGCAGTTAAAACACTAAAAACAGCAAAACTGATAACTTTGGAAACTGCATGCACTAAGGCTTTCGAAAAAGAAAAGTAAATAACTGCCGATGCATTTCGAATAGTATATAAAATAGTTAAGCAAAATCCAGCCTTCCACGATTGCGAAACTGAAATTGACTTGCAGGAGTTGAATGGCGTTAATATGGGCTGCAATTCTTCATTCAACTAACGCATGCATAAACGGTGTTTCTCATATCGCAACCGAACTGAGAAATAAGATAGCAAACATGACGGTGCATGGGAATAGTAAAATTGTCCTCCTTATAGATGAAAGTACCACACTCAGTCAGTTGTCATCACTGATAGTGTACCTGAGGACAACACTTCCAGATGTGGATCAGCCTACCAATACTTTTTTGGGAATTACTGAATTGCGGAATGTCACTTCTGAAGGTATATTTAGTGCATTGATGATTTATTGGGGAGCACTGGGGTGCAATTATGAGTTTCTGAAATAGAATCTTGTTGCAGCTTCAACTGATGTGGTTGAAGTAATGGTGGGAAAGAAGAAACATGTAATTACTTTAATAAAGCAACAGCTTCCCAATGTTATGTTCCGGTATTATGCCAATCACAGGCTAGAGATTTCCGTAGGTGATTTTGTGAGTCATGATTTCCCCTCACATGTAAACCTCTTTAAATCTTTTCTTATTAAACTAAATGCAGTTTACCACCAGTTACCTAAACATGGCAAAGAACTGAAAGCTCATGCAGAGGAACTAGAAACAGGACTCCTAAAAATGGAAAAGATTCTAGATACTAGATGGGTTGCTTGTAACCTTAGTGGTCTCAACTGTGTGGAAAATTTAGAAGTTTTAGTGGCACATTTCAAAAGTGCCAAAGAAAATCGCAAAAGAGACGTGGCATTCATGTGTGATGCTCTTTAGGAGTTGGCAGAACGTAGTGTTGACTTGCAAGCTCGTGACATTACAATTTATTCGATCCACAAGAAGATATGCCAGCAAATTAAGGTGTTTTCTGAAATAAAGACAAAACTACACCGAAGCCTTGGAAGCACAAACACTGTTAATATTTACAGGTGTGAATCTTGAAAAAGGTGCAAGAAATAAAGGGAATCACATTGAAGCTGCGAAGATCTATGAGTGCCTGGGCAGGCGTATGTAGAACCGCCTTTCATCAGAAGACATAGATATCCCAGAATTGGCTACACTTTTGGACACTACCGCTCCATGCAATGACCTTGAAGTTATATGCACATGATAACACAACACGGTACCGGTACGTTCCAAATGTGGAATTTAGCTGACGTATGTCATATCATTTCCCAGTTTAAGGAACACAAAAAGGCAGACATCATAATTATAAATCCTTTAGGTGATCAGTACTAATTTTGAAACGAGTAATTATCAATAAATTATCCTGAAAAAAAATGTAATGACACACGAACCTTACTATTTTATTTATGTATATTATTTAGCTATACTCACATGTATAATATTGATATTTTTCTCTGGAAGCATGAGGCAGTAGTCTGAAGCACAGTAAAGGTGAACCAAATCGATACAGAATGAAGATGAATTCCGAGTGTAGAGTACAGTACTGTTTCCTGTACGAACTTGTGTGAAAGTGCCTGCTTGACTAAGAATCCAATATTCGTAAATATCTCCGTTGTTATTCACCGTACGATAAATATGTGCATGGTATTGTGGCGCTGACTGTTAGCTGAACTTACAGTTTATCTGTTAGCATTTGTAAAGCGCGATAACTAAAGTTACACGGAGTTCAAGTCCCTCGTATGATAGAGTTCGTAAATTCGATGGTGTTCGGGTAAAGGGGGTTAAGTCATTTTTTGTGAAAATGGAGTTAAGTTGCTCAGAATAAACTAGAAGATACATTCTACACTGGGTAAAAGGAGCTAAGTCGTGTCTTCATTTTTAGGACCACTACGTATATGTGCAATAGGAGTTGAAACCAAAATGATCAATACATGTTTGGGTAAACGGGGCTATGTCAACTTATCCCCTTTTGCACGCTACGCTCTCGGTGAGTAGAAGGGATTAAGTCACTTATCTCCTATTACGCACCACCTAATAACTTGACTTAAACTTTTTTGCCCAGTGTACTGCCCAAACAAGGAGACCATTAAGTTAGTATTATTAATTTTTTGGTAGCAATAGTGAACCGGCCAGGAGTTTTGAACTGAAAACCCTGCACCAGATATTGATCCTCAGCTGATAGGCCTGCTAGACTCTGATGATGACCCCCTTTATTCGCCAGACAGAGAAGACAGCTGTTCACCTGTTTCATCAGACATTCATTCTCCAAAGAAAATAAGGATAAATGAAAGGAAACTAACTACATTACAGCCATTGGGATTTTACGAAGAAGATCCAGTGTTCAAAACTAGGGAGGGTGATTTAGACCAGGTGCATGAACTTGGAAATTAAATGGAGGTAGGGAATTTAAAAAAAATGACTTCGCTTCTGAAAATGTGGGAAAAGCTGGGAAAGTCAAGATAAGGAAACAAATTAAACGGCGTACCCAAAAATTCGTAGAGATCGTAAGGAGAAAAGAAACAGAGTTCTAGAATATACGACTGAAACAGGGAAAGTTATTTTGGGAAGGAAGGCTAAATCTTTGCCAGACTGTAGGTTGAAGTGTAAACAGAGTTCTGGAAGAAGATAGAAGAGTAATTTTTATAGAATACTGGGGTACTGGAGACTACTCCAAAAGAGTTATATATATTTCCGGCTTAATAACAACCAATGAAAAACAAAGTGAGAGATGAAGAAAAGTACCATGTCCTGATGAGAAAGTAAAAAGCAGATCTGTAACGCACACATATCATCTGAGAATTAATGGAGAACTACAAGTAGTATGCAAAAAATGCTTCCTTTACACATTTGATGAAACAAATATGTTTATAGCAAATGTTATTAAGAAGTCCCAGAAATCACTCACTGGAATAACACCTGCTGACTGTAGGGGACGCCACATTTCTAAAAACAAATTAAATGATGAAGTGATAGAGAAAGCTGAGAATCACATACTTTCCATATCTGCTTATGAGAGCCGCTATTCAAGGTGACAGACTTCAAAAAAGTATCTTCCAGCTCATTATACTTTATGCAAAATGTATGATGAATATAAGAGCTTGCGATGGCAATAGGCTTGTTAGTTGAACTGTTTATGAGGGATTGTTTCACGAACAGAATCTGTCCATAAAATCACCGAAGAAGAATACCCATCACACCTGTGACAAGTACGCATTGAAAATAAGTTTGGCAGAAGAAGATCAGAAATTAACTTTGCAGAAATCTCTTGCTATTCACCATAGGTTAGCGGATGAGGCATATTTAGCAAAATCCAGTGATAAGAAACTATCCCATTCAGATAGCACTATTGTTGTCTTGGCTTTTGATATGCAGCAGTGCCTTCCGACCCCCAACATTGAGAGTTCTCTTGCATTTTATAAGAGACTTCTGTGGACTTTCAACCTCACTGTACATGACTGCACAACTAATCAGGCGCACTATTACATGTGGATTGAAGCAGATGGTGAAAGATGCTTCAATCAGACTGTATCTTGTGTGGCCAGACATCTCACAGGTGTCCCTTCTCATGTGAAAAGAGTAATAATGTACTCAGATACATGCGGAGGACAAAATAAAAATATGGTGGCAATGTGCATGTCTGCATAAAAAAATGATTCCACTATTGACATAATAGACCACAAGTTCTTGATCCCTGGTCACACACATTCAGAATGTGACACTGACCATGCCCTTATTGAGAGGAAGAAGAAGAAAGCTTGCATTCCAGTTTATCATCCACATGATTGGATGCAGCTTGTTCGCTCCTGTGGAAAGACTCATCCTTTCAAAGTACATCCTATGAGTATGGGACACGTCCTGAGAGTACTCTGATTTGTACAAAAATGTGTTACAAATGAAGAAAAACAATGATGACGGGGAAAAGTTTTATTGGAAGGACGTAAAGTGGCTTAGATATGAGAAAAAGTAAAAGGTACTTCTCTAGAAAGACACGTTGGATGAGTCGGCAAACTTCAAGAAAATTTCTCTATCTAGACGAGGTCAAGGTAATAATCGACTATTACCTCGGCAGTCTTACAATGGACCAGTTCCGACTTCAGTGCTGAAGAAACAAGACCTTGTTTCTCTGCTCCCTTTAATACCTGAAGTATTTCACAACTTGTATAAGGGACTTCCAACAAACGTAACTCCCGATATTCTTCCTGATACTGTTGCCGGTAGTGATGAGGAAGGTGATGATGAGCTTTACTAATAGACAGACAAAATAGACAAATCTTGTGACTAAAATGTAACAAAGGCATTGTTTGTGATAGTTTCATTACTAAATTTCTTAAAAAAATTGTTTATATCTCTAGCATTCAGTATTCTTGTGAAACGAGAAGAAGTTAATTTCCTTTGATAATTTGGAAATTCATTTCCTGGCACCAATGAAGTGTTATCTTTCAACTTTTTTGTTTTTATACACTATACTTGTTAGTGTATTGCAATATTTAAATAAAATGTTGAAGGTGCAAAAGGGTATATGTCCTTACTGCTACTCGGGTAAAAGGGGTTAAGTCAGTACCTTCTGTTTATTTTGAATTTAATATCGTCCAAACTCAACAAATTCGTCGTATTAACATCCAGTATGTGAAAAACATTAACATTGTTCGCATTTAATATGTTTTATAGGTTTGCAAAAGCATTCTCTGATTTACAGTAAGAGGGTGAAGTTTGATTTTCATTTTTCTCAAAACTCATTTTTATGACTTAACTGCCTTTACCCGAACACCATCGAATTGGTTGTGCACGGTAATGCCTTCAGTATCACAATAAGAAAAGTGTACTCATTCAATAATAATAATAATAATAATAATAATAATAATAATAATAATAATAATAATAATAATAATAATAATAATAATTAATATCAACACGATTGAATTACTGAATTAAGAAAAACAGTTGAAGTGCGCAGACTCAAACTCTCAAAGAAAAATCTACCGAACGAGAGCAGCAACATTTCACAGTCTGGTGGAAGAGATCACATTAAATTCGCTGAGCATGCCTCGTACTCCAGGTCAAGGAACTAAGGGAAATGAACATGAGCAGAGTAACGATGATAACAGAATCATAATGGAAGGGCTGGCGTTCGAATGCCGTGGTTTTTAAAGGAGTGTAGTAAGCCATCCCCCAGATGCCTCAATATATATAATATGGTAATCATATCAACGCACCAAGTTATTCGCATGCAAGAAGCAGGTTACGAACTCTGAGGGTCCGTCATAGGCGAGCTAGGTGCAGCGTAGCATGGAATTTTCCAGAGGGTAGCTAGCCAGTTTGAATTCAAAGCGAGTCGTTGCCTTGGTTACTAGGCACGCCAGCCTCACTCCAACTTTCAAATTTAAGCGATTTGCGTGTGGGGGTAGTTATATTTGAACGAAGGGAACCGTACAACAAGATTTCAGGTTGACCAACTTCGACTTCACAGTAACGCATCTCGAGATTCACAACGATTATTTCGCCACTATGCTAAAATTTCACAGTTCCAAACTAAATATCACCTGCAGATAGAAGTATTATTCACTCCTGGATCACAATTATGTTTACTTGGGTCCTTATCCGATAATTTTATTTGAATGGAAAGTCGTTGGGCAGGCGAGAGTCTGTCAACCGTCACGCAGCCAATGTTAGGCGGGGAATTACCTCGTGCTACAAAGATACAAACAGTTTATTTAAGTACCCCTGGAGGGGGAAAGCTTTCTCATTCTTCTGAAGTGAGTGGTGCGGATAGCACATAGTACGCGAAGGGGAAACTTTTTTGTGTTAACAAAACACCGTTACACGCCTGTGCGCGTTTATAAAATTTTCTCTACTTACCTCGAGCAAGACAATCGCACGATAAATATCATGTCCTGATTTTTATTCGCCGTTAATTGATAGAACACGATCTGGTCACGTGAATCTTTGACTGACAATTTCAATTAATTATAGCTCGAGACCCGCGCGTGAGACAGATGTACATTTGAACTGTGATCGGTATCTCACAACGGTTCGCATTGTGTAATCATACACATAAAACGGTGAAGAAGCTGGTTCTAATTTATTCCTTTCTGCAGAATCCCAGGAATAAAGAAGACATTATGGATGGACGTGGTATCAAAGCCAGGACCTGCCAACCAACGTTCATTTCTGGAGTCATTAGCAGTTAAGCAGCCTAAGACATGTGGCTGTGGAACCCGGGATGAGTGACTACTAATTGCAAAAGTTGAGTACAAAAATCCAAATTAAATGGCATGAACTTGGAACAGGCTAATACATTTAGGTTAGGGATATTATTATATATATCGTAATGTTAAATGTCAGCCATTATGGCTGCAGGTTTGTGCCTTTCACTTAACGATAAATGTTTGGCAGATGGGCGGTGTGCATGTTTTCGCCCAGGCCGCATGTATATATTCATTTTATTTAGAGGGCATAGGGGGTCACACCATAGGATTACGTCGTCTGTTGGTTTTATTTATGCTTGAGTGTTTATAATATGTTATTCCGTGTTTTTCTTGTAGTTAGTTGGGGATGAGAGTCTTTGTTATGAATACAGGCCATACGCCAGAAGCGCTGGTTAATTTCACGTAATTAGCAGCATAATGTTAGTCAGATATTTCCATTCATGCAATATTGACATTATTTCAGCTGTTACGGGAGTTGCTGTGACAACCTGTCCTTCATTGAGAAAGTTTAGTCGTATTTTTATTTAGCGAGAAGGCGAGTCAGGGATGTAGCTTGGGTATGAAACCATCATATTTGAGATGAGAGGCTTGATATGCCAGAGGAATGAATTGAGGCCTAGTATTTGTGTTAAGGCAAGATATGCCGACATTAATTGGTGGAGCCTTATGTATTTGAGTGTTAATTAGTCAGCTGGGAGATGCGAAGAATGCATTCGCTAAGCAGAGAATGTTTACCTCGAAGAAGGTTTTGTAACCGGCTAAAGGCCTGGTTATTTGTGGTCCCGTTAGTGAATGGACCGACTGGCAGAGAATATGTTTTCCCTCGTTCAAAGAAAGTGAAAGTTACCCCAGTACCGTCCTCCCTCACCAGTCAAGTATTTGTGTATTTCTCTTACAGCTGATGGCTTAAAGAGCCGAGGATACTGACAACCTTGTGTCTCTAAAGACGCAAACCGACGCCGCCAACAGAAATCCATTTTACCCCATATATGTTTCTCATTTCAGGGTATATGTCCATTCTTCCTGTCAACATGCTCATTAGTATAAGATTAGTTTTACGATTCGTCCCCAATCAACGAACAGGACCACCGCTTTACCGAACCCTGAATCTAGTCGGCACAAAGGACAAGAAATGGCACAGTAGAATAAGGTAGAAGAAACAAAGTATGTTTCGGTATAGATAATGATAAGTCAATATATTATCATCCGGAAATAATAGTAATTAATTGAAAGGCAGGAATGATTAACCAACCAGATTAAATAATAAATTATATTACGAACCTGGCCTAAATGAAAATCCACTGAGTGATAAAAGGGACTCGAGGAAGGAGACAGGCTATGGAACTTAAACATTTCCGCATAAGTATAAATGCACCATTAAATATCAACAGAGAATTACAAAAGGTCACACGGTAAAACTAAAATCTTATGAATACAAGAAGTTGGAAGGCCTATTTCACACATTTCCAGAAAATTTAAAGGGCATAGTTAAAGTGACAACTGTCAATTGACAAAAAACATGAACTTCAGATATGAAACGAATAACTACAGCACCAAGAAATTTTGCTAAAATTATAAATGTATAGACACACAATAATTACAGTTTTGTTCATGAGGTCACCGAACAAAAAAAATTAGTCACCCCTGGAAAAATAATTACAAACATAATTTAATACCGTGTAACTCCACCTCTAGACTTGATAACCGCCTGGATTCGGTGAGGAGATGAGTCCACAAGGTTGTGCAGGTACGTTGCATCCAGTTCAAGCCAGGCGCTGAGGATTTATTCGCGCAGTTCCACCAAATTTCGGGGAAACTAATATCGGCGTTTTACCCGCTGTTTCAACATGTCCCACAGATTTTCAGTGGGGTTCAAGTCAAGTGACTTTGCAGGTCAATCGAGATGTAATAGGGTGGGGAGTGTTCATAAAACCAGTCACAGCTGTTGTCATTTTGAAAAATTGGGGCATCAGTAGCATGCAGATGTTGACGGAAATGCAACACCTGATCATCAGAATGTTTAAATAAACGTGCTGGTTCATGTTAGTGGTCAACTCAGTGAGTGGACCCAATCCGCGATACGAAGAACACTCCCAAAATATCACAGACCCACCTCCGGCTTGGACCGGACCTTGCACACGTCCAGGATGAAATGCTTCATCTGGCCTGCGGTGCATCATTGCAATACAGTCAAAAAAGTTGTTTGTGAGACCTCGTTACGTTCCACCAGTCAGCTACTGTCCACGTTCGATGATTTCTATCCCCTTGAAGACGCGCCGCTTTATGTGGCTGTGTGAGCAATGGCCTCTTGCGAGGTGACCAACTCCGAATGTTCGTTGCATGCAGTTCCCGTCGCGATGTTCTCAGGCTAACAGGTTGGGATGAGCCTTCATTTACTGAATGCAGCCTTTCCTGTCGGGTTTGGAAGCAATTTTGATATACATTCTTTTTTTGCTACTGACTTTACGTCGCACCGACACAGATAGGTATTATAACGATGATGGGATATGAAAGGGCTAGCAGTTGGAAGGAAGCAGCCGTGGCCTTAAGTAAGGTACAGCCTGGTGTGGAAATGGGAAAAAATGGAAAACCATCTTCTGGGCTGCCAACAATGGGATTCGAACCCACTGTCTCCCGGATGCAAGCTCACAACTGCGCGCCCCTAACCGCACGGCTAACTCGCCAGTTCTATTTTGATTTACAAGCCATGAAACGTGTCTCAGTCACGATCTTCCGTCCACAATTGTGACGTTGTGTTTGGTGGCTACGTATAGTACACCACTGCTTGTAGACACGTTGAACAGTCCGCTGCGAAACACCAACAAATCCAGCCACTTCACGCACCGTATAGCCATGAGCACGGCCAAACACGATTACCCATTTTTGCCCCTCTGTCATATCCTTGTTGCCGTACACTGTCCGATTGAAACAGTCTTATGCTCATGTAGAGGCAGTGCTCATGCGGTTGAGCACGGCGGTCGTTCGCTGTGCCACCTGTACAGGATTAACAATCCACTTGTGCATGCGCACTAGGATGACAACTGTTTTGTCCGGTGAGCGTATAGACGACTTGATTTACGGAGAAAATCTCACTGCTTTTCCTGAAAGGTGCCATTCACTAACGTTGAGAGGCAAAGGATGTAGACCTACATACAACGTCAGAAAGTGGTGCCTGGGGAATCAGCTGCATTATTTTCAGTCGATAGATCCAATTTGACTATAGATGCAGATATTGCAGATTCTATTTAAGAGAATTTACGATTTGCAGTCGACACTAATAAACAAAACCTATATTTTAAGAAAGTAGCTGTTGTTTAACGTTAACAAGCTAATCATTCCGCGGCTGGATCATTGACACTTCCTACCAACTTTTGCTTAATATCGTACTTATCACTGACTGGGTTTATTGGAGGAGTGGGGAGCAATTATATCAAATAATTTGTTTCACCTGGAGGTGCAGTTTTTCAAGAATCCAAAACTTTTTCCATCAATCGTTCTCAAGAAATTATATGGGTCAATGCAACTAACTAAAATCGAGGATAAATTCTAAGGCTGTTCTGCTCCTTAGCCAAAAACAATAAAATAGTAGCTAAGCCTACAGAAATTGGAGCAAGAAATATTGAGTATAAGGTATGTGCTCGTTAAGTAGATTGAAGCTACATATACAAATTGCAACCGATCATCAAGCGTTGCGAAGGTGGTGGTAATAATTATTGAAAGAGTGTAAGGTTCAGTCCTTCACAGAATTAATACACTCATGTTCATAAACAACAGAGCATATTTAAATACTAGGGATAAGAACTTCAAATTCACAGGGCATGTTCATTAGTATGTCTATCAGAAATGATAAGCATTTCACTCACCTAGGTTCATCGTGTGTCCTGTTGCCTAGTAGACAACGGGGACTCCATGGGCACTGATAACTTGTTCCATGCGTGATGGCATCGACACGTATAAGGTACGAATGACGTCGTGGAGAATAGCCACCCATGCTGCACTCATGTGGTTCCACAGTTAATCTTTAGTGTTTGGCATTATGTCGCAGCGCCACATCCGTCGTTTCACCATATCCCACACATTTTCGATTGGCAACAAGTCCGGTGATCGGGCGTCCAAGGGCAACAGTCTGACATTCTGTGACAACAAGAAGGCACGCGTTCGTGTAGCAACATGTGGTCGCGCATTGTCCTGCTGAAATATGGCGTCTGTGGTGTCGTGCAGAAAGGGTATGGCTACGGGTCGCAGGATGTCATCCCCGTAGATCAAACTGGTCAAAGTGCCCTGGACATGCACCAACTGTGATTTGTGGTTGTACCCAATAGCACCCCACACGATAAGGTCTTGAGTTGGCGCTGTATGTTTTGTGAGAATGCAGTCCATGTGATGTCTCTGCTCCTGTCTGCGGCAAACAGAATGGAGCCATAATTTTCAAACAAACAGAACCTGGATTCGTCCGAAAACACTGTCTGCTGCTGTTCCTGACCCCAGGGACATCGTTCCGTACACCATTGCAGTCTAGCATGTTTATGCACGTCTAAGGTAGGCGGAGAAGTGGGCGACGCGCCGTTAACCCAGACCGAAATGAACGGCGAAGGACTGTCACTCCTCATAGTGTACGCTGTGTTACACTGTTCCACTGTTGCACCAGGGCCAAGGAGGACGCAGATCTGTCTTGCAATTCTATTCAGGTGAAGTGACGATTTTCTCGGTGGGTGGTGTGGGTTTTGCTACCAGACCCATCTAGTCGTGTTCCACGGCCTTCTGTGAACCATTCTGTAGACATTCCTTGCAGTGCCGACACACTTCTTCCCACACGAGCAGCAATTTTCCGGATGGATACATAACGTTCTCACATGCCAACAATTCGCCCTACTTCAAACTCACTCAGTTGATGGTACCGTTCTCGCATTCGTCTGAGAGGCATTCTGCACGTCTTCTCAAGTCACACAGAACCATTATCTTCGGTTCATAGCGACAACGAGAGCCGCAGGCACATTTTACCAGTCGGTAGTGCTGGGCCGAGATATCGATGTGAACCTTGAACCTGAGGGCCGACATTGTTGAAATGCTAATCATTTCTTTAGAACATGCTAATGCACATGTCCTGTTAATATGAACTTCCTGTCTCTAGTCTTTCAAGGTGTTCTAGTTTTTATGAACATGAGTGTAGTATCTCTAAAAGGAAGGAAGAGACCATGCAAGGAATGAACACGAAAGACGCCCGACAACACTCAAACCTAATACTGCTGGAAGATAACAAGAGTTGATTAAGGAAGGACAGATAGGATTGATGAAAGCAAGACACCTGGTCCAGGTAAGTGAAAGCAATGCTAGGTTATTCTAGGGCTGTGGTCTCCTAACATTTTATGACGGGAAGTCCTTCTGGAAAATATTATTGATTCACTGTCTTTATCCTTCCTAGCCCCGCACTACTCACATGTTTAAAATCATGAAGTGTGACCACCTGAATGTCCGACTCGTTGGCTGAACGTTCAACGTACTGGCCTTCGGTTCAGAGGGTCCCGGGTTCGATTCCCAGCCGGGTCGGGGATTTTAACCTTAATTGGTTAATTCCATTGGCACGGGGGCTGGATGTATGTGCTGTCTACATCATCATTTCATCCTTATCTCGACGCGCAGGTCGCCTACGGGAGTCAATTAGAAAGTCCTGCACTTGGCGAGCCGAACCCGTCCTGGGATATCCCGGCACTAAAAGCCATACGACATTTCATTTTTTACCACCTGAATCAGAATGGAAACTTATTCCATCAAACCTCTGTTGTAGTAATTAAACGGAACATGCTTTGATTTATTTTATAAACATCTTGTTGGAAATATTTGGGATTCACGCATGTACTTCTGAGTACTGTTCAATACAACACTTCTGCTATTTACTTCAGCCAGAAAGCTGTCTATTCCGTTAATATTCAACTGATTTACTACAATATTTCCATTATCTCAAAATAAGTCATATGATATACGGATTTTCGTAGTCTTCTACTCACGGACTAGTATCTCTTCAGACGACTTGGGCTAGCTGTTCAATTATCTTTCTCTTTCTACTCCTCCATCTACCAACGTAGAGTAAAGCGGATTGGTTACTCTCAAGATGCCATTCATTTGAAATTCAAATTGATGACATAGCTATCTTCGTCGCTCCAGAACGTCTTTTCCGTAAAACGAACCATCGTATATTTTACAAATTTTAATTGACTGTTACATAAATGACTCTGAACTGACTCCATTTTTAAAGTTTATTATTATTATTATTATTATTATTATTATTATTATTATTATTATTATTATTATTATTATTATTATTATTATTGTGAGCCTCCGTGGTTCAGACGGCAGAGCTTCGGCCTCTCACCGCTGGATACCGTGGTTCAAATCCCGGTCACTCCATGTGAGATTTGTGGTGGACAATGAGGAGTTGGGACAGGATTTTCTCCGGGTACTCCGGTTTTCCATGTCATCTTTCATTCCAGCAACACTCTCCATTATCATTTCAAAGCATTTCTTAGCCATTAAACCAATCACTTTGGGAGTGGCCACTCCATCGTACTAATAGCCTATATATGATTTATTCATTACATCACTGATCCGGTCAAAGACTGGAAAACAGTGTGTAGGTTTTCATTATTATTATTATTATTATTATTATTATTATTATTATTATTATTATTATTATTATTATTATTATTATTATTATTATTATTATTATTATTATTTGAGTTGTAAAATAACTAATGATGGCAGAAGTAAGGACGATATAAAATGCACACTAGCACAGGCAAAGAAGGCTTCTCTTAATAAAATAAAAATTAATAAATTTGCCCACTTCGAACATTGATATAGAAGTTAGAAAGATGTTTTTGAAGACTTTCGTCTGGAGCCTGGCATTCTATGGGGAAGTGAAACATGGACGATAGCTCAGAAAAGAAGAGGATAGAAGCTTTTGAAATGTGGTGTTACAGAAGAATGCTGAAGGTTAGGTGGGTAGATCGAATCACGAATGAAGAGATGCTGAGTTGAATAGGTGAACAGATCGATTTGGCTACATTTGACGAGAATAAGAGATAGAATGATAGCTCACATCCTAAGACACAACGGACTTGTACAGTTAGTTTTTGAGGGAAGTGTAGGTGGTGAGAACGGTAGGGATAGACCGAGGTATGAATATGACCAACAGATTAGAGCAGATGTAGGGTGTAGGAGTTACGTAGAAATAAAAAGCTTAGCGTAGGATGGGTTGGCATGGACAACTGTATCAAACCAGTCTGTTGACTGATGGCTCAAACACAATAAACAGTATTATTATTATTATTATTATTATTATTATTATTATTATTATTATTATTATTATTATTATTATTATTATTATTATTATTATTCTCTGTAACAGTAGTACGGCCTCTTCCCAGTGGTAGAGAACAATTCTAACTCCCGAAAATAATGAAGTCTCGCGGAGACATGCTTACCTGAATGAAGAGTACTAGGTTTCCATGTTTATAAAAATATGTCTATAATTTTGACCTTGGATTGTATACAACATAGTAGAGAATTGCTACTGTTTAGGGGTCGGCACAAGATGGCCTAAGCCTTTTATTTCTAAGCTGGCACTACTTTGTGTTCCATTCAAACCAACCAATCAGCGCCCAGATCGTCCCTATAAATACTGCTTACCTTGGACCGTATGACTGATCTGGATCTTCTTTGAGTGAACGGCAAGTGAGGTTCTCCTCACAGGAGGCTACGGTCGTGTAGGGGCAGTATGTATTGACTTCTCTAACTGGAGAACTATATTGCGTGTGGCGACGGGCAGATACCAGCGTTCCACTCTTCTTTTCTTGCTATTTACTTTACGTCGCACCCACACAGATAGGTCTTATGGCAACGATGGGATAGGGAAGGCCTAGGAGTGGGAAGGAAGTGGCCGTGGCGTTAATTAAGGTACAGCCCCAGAATTTGCCTTGTGTGACAATGGGAAACTACTGAAAACCATCTTCAGGGCTGCCGACAGTGGGATTGAAACTCACTGTCTCCTAGATGCAAGGTCACAGCTTCGGGACCCTAACCGCACGGCCAGCTTGCCCGGTGCGTTCCACTGTAGCATGTAACAGTTGGGGTATGTCGCGATTACCTTAGTTTTAAATAGGGTTTCTTATTTCATTTAAGTTGTAATATGTAGATTTCTAAGCTGTCTGCGGACGGAGTGCGATCCGAGTGGGTATCATGTAATTGGGATGTACGATGTACGTTTCCCTTATTGACATTCGTACGGACATCATGACACATGGTGGTGGAAATGTCTGGGACACTCTCGACAACCTGGTTTTTCGTGGTTTCCCATTTTCACACCAGACAAATACCGGGGCCGTATTTTAATTAAGGCCGTGGCCAATTCCTTCTCATTCCTAGGCCTTTCCTATCCCATCGTCGCATTAAGACCTATCTATGTCACTGTGACGTAAGAAAAATCTTCCGAATGTACACCGAGGATGCTCGGGCTACTAGAGTAGGTGTTCGATATGTCCACCATTTACTCGCGAACATACTTCACAGCGACCATGATGCCCCAACCCGTGCAAATTCTTGCTGAACCACCCGTATGGTTTCCACTGGTCCAAAAATACTTTGACAGAGTTCGTCTTCCGCATCGACTATGCTTGCACAAAATAGATACTTCACATGGCCCTATACGTAAAATATCGACAGGATTAAGACCAGGAGACCAAGTTGGCCACCTGATTAGTCTATTGCGCCCTATCCACCGACGAGGAAATTTACGGTCGAGGTAATCAGTGCACCGTAGCACACCTCGCGTGGTTCACCATCACGAAGTAAAATACATTTGCAAAGGTACACTCTTAAGGTAAGCTGGGAGTTCATCTCTCAGGCAAGTTAGGTAATTTACACCTGTCTGTCACCAAGCGAGTAGCTACGGAGTTTGGATCACGTAGCTGTCAGCTTGCATTCGGGAGATAGTGGGTTCGAATCCCCAGTCTCTGAAGAAGGTTTACCGTGGTTTCCCATTTTCAGACCAGACAAATGCTGGGGCTGTACTTTAATTAAAGCCACGGCTGGTTCTTTCCCACTCCTAACCCTTTCCTATCCCATCGTCGCCGTAAGACTTATCTGCGTCGGAGCGATGTAAATCAAATTGTAAAAGAAGTAATTAAAAATTAAAAACCTGTGTGTGGCTTGGGTAATACGTGGGGCAGTATTAGGCAATCACCAATGATACTGGCCTACACATCGACTGGAAATCATCCCTGAAAATGTCCCTATAGAATATGTGCATTAACGATAGAATATGTATGGGTATTATGGAAATGAATCATCCATTCTTTAAGAAACAGGCTTCGCTTGCGGCTAGCACTTGGGAGGGGAACAGGGGCTATCGCGCTATTTAATTTCAATCCTCGTCTTTTAGGCATTGCACACGTTTTACGTAATGCAGTTGCAGCTGCTCTTCACGCAGAAACTGATGCACAGTGCACACGCGGAACACTTCTCGTGATTCTGTCCGGGTGCTGTTCAATTACGTTCAGAACTCAGGCTTCTACTGCTAACACATGCCGCGAGCTTTGTGTATCAGTCTCAGTTAGGACGGTAAAATACTCCCACTTTCGCGAAATCGCTGGTACGCAGCAACGAACTTACGCCCAATCATAATAATAATAATAATAATAATAATAATAATAATAATAATAATAATAATAATAATAATGATAATATGTTTTATTTATTCTGGAAAAGTTAGGGAGGTAAACCCTTTCTTACACTTAACCAGTCTTAACTTAGAACACTGTTAATAATAACTGCAGATGATACTAATATGAAAACAATATTAATTAGAGTAATAGTATTAATAAAATAATCAAACGTAGTGATACAGTATTAAGAACGAATCATACCGTACAGTACATAAAACAACAAATCATATCATCTATGTAATACACATTATACGTACAGTACATTAAAAGTATATGATTAATGCGTACTAGATATCTATTCTAATATTATAAAGAGGAAAAATTTGTTTGTTTGTAACGAATAGACTCAAAAACTACCGAACCGATATAAAAATTTCTTCACCTATAGAAAGCTACATTGCCAGGGCTGTATTTTATTTTCAAAACAATTAGAGGTGGGGGCGCGGGGGGGGGATATAAAAATAATAGACTAATATAGGCAAAATATCGAATTTGTCGTATAAGAACAAGACAAAGCTCAATTTAATCCTCTTGACGCAAAGAACAAAACTCGGTAAGCCCTACGGGCCCGAAAACCATGTTTTAAGGCCGTAAAACCAACCGTTACGGAGATATTGGCACCACACTGCCCCTGCTCAAGGAATCGGATAAAAGAAATGAACTGCCGTAACCATGGCAACCTCAGTTCCAGGATTCTAGAGCAGCGAGATTATGCATGTACGTTTGGGCATAGCTGTCAACCAAAATAGGTACACATAAGACTTACTATCTGGAAAAAGTATACTGTTGTGTAAGGCACTCATAGGACTCCTTTAGGCGGGGATGGAAAAGGGGCGCAGTATAAAAATCTTATCTTACTATATATAAAAGTGGATGTGTGTGTGTGTGTGTAAATGACACATCTCCTCCTAAACAACTGAAGCATTTTCAACCAAACTTGGTGCACGTATTAACTATCGGGAGACGAGCACTGTGAAGGTAAGCCATCGCTAGCGCCCTTAAGGGAGGGGGTCAGGGGGGTTAGGTATGAAATAATCGAGAATAGTGCCGAATTCATATTTTTCGGGGTCACTGAGTTGAAAAGTAATACTCCAGAATTTTTTAAAGTCCAAGTTCAGTCCCCTTTTAGGTGGAGAGCGAATGGGGTGTGAGATATAGAAATAATTAAAAACAGTTTCGAATCCATAGATTTCAGGGTCTCTGAGATGAATAGTAATACTCCGAATTTTTTACAAGTGGTGGGCGAAGGGGGTGAGATATAAAAATAATCGAAAACTATATATAAAATATTTTCTTCTTCTTCTTTTGCTTCTGATTCTTACTATATATAAAAATGGATGTATGTGTGTGCGTGGGTGTGTGTGTGGGTGTGTAAATGACACATCTCCTAAACCACTGGAGCAATTTCACCAAACTTGGTACACTTATCAATTAGTAGACAAATCGCGTGGGGGTAAGACACCCCTAGCACCCTTATGGAAGGGGGCGAGGGGGTTATAAAAATAATCTAGAATAGTATCGAATCCATAGTTTTCGTGGTTGCTGAAATGAATAGTGACACTCCGAATTTTTTAATGTTCATGTTCCGCCTCCTTTGGGGTGAGGGTGAGGGGTCAGAGAGGTATAAAAATAATCGAAAACAGTGTCGAATCTACAGTTTTTGGGGTCACTGAGATGAATGGTGATAATCCAGATTCTTTATCTCTTAGGGGTGGGCGAGAGAGGGACAGTCTCATTGACAGTTGAAATCCTGTACATCGTATCTATAGTGCGACGGCTAAATACATATAGTTATCACTTATTAATTTTTGACAGGATCAAATACTTCCCAGTCGATTCGAGCTTCCATAAAGACGAAGTTTTACTCGATAATTAAATAATATAAAACTTGAAATCAAACACATCTAAATAATCGTAACATATCAATCTGCAAGTCAAAAATTAATTCTATAAAAAATCACTTCACACATAACTAACTGGTAATGCAAATCTTAAAGGGAAATATTCAGAAACTATCCGGGCAACGCGGGGTACTACAGCTAGTAATACATAAAAGGAAGTTCCAACAATACATACAATTTACGAAGATACCGAGAGATCGCCTTCAATTGAGAGGTGAAGAGAAGGATAAGTTAGAAGAAGAAGAAAAGTCATGTGTGAAAGGAAGAGAGAAATAATTATGAAGAAGAAGCAGGTGGAGTTATTATCAGGTCTAAACTTGTTGATTCATGCATGTTTACCTAGTATTTCGACATAGATATTTTTAAAAGCTGAGCTGCTGAACATGCTTCCTACGTCCACTGGTTAGAGATTCCAATGTTGGGATGCGCTAACGGTGAATGATTTCGTGTAGATTGTTGTTTTGTGCACAGGAATGGATAAACTCATGATGCTGCAGGATGGGATATTTTTTGTTATGGTCTGTGGAGAGAAGTTTGATGCGATCACGGTGATAGGCTGGTTGAGAAGTTTTAAGAATAGTATGCAAAAAGGAAAGAGTATATAAAGTGTGCATTTTCTCACATACGAAGCCACCCGAGCCGCGTGTACGTCGGTGTGACATGGTCAGCGTAACGAAAACCACATATAAATCTTACACAAGCATTCTGAGCACACTGTAATTTCCTTCTCCATTCTACTCCTAGGTTGTTGTAAACTATATTGCAATAACCAAAATGAAGTAATGTGAGTGATTCAACAATAATTTTCTTTATTTCAAAAGGGAAAGTGAATTTGAATTTACTGAGACAGTGTAGCGTTCGGTATATTTTTCTACACATAGATATAGTTTGGGCAGACCAGGACAGATGTTCGTTAAAATAATATTATACCAAGATTCCTTACGTTTTGGCTATGCTGTATTGGAGTACCACTTATGGACAAGTGTGGTAACACTGTTCGACTAAGTTTGCAAAGTAATTTAGGGTAACCAATAATATTATTGCCTGGAATTTTGATGGGTTTAATTTTAACCCCTGATTTTTTGGCCCGTATATCTATGGTCATCAAGTGTTCATTCAAGTGAAGTGTTTCTGAGTGTAGGTTTTCGGGTTTACTATGTTTATATTGCACCCGCCCCTAAACATAGAGTCTCTGGCGAAAAATCTACAGGATCGTTAACTGGGTGATGAAACCGAGTGAATAGGGCCCAAAGTCAATCATGATTTGATTTATGATCTAATATATGGAACATTTATTGAAGTACAGAAAATTTTATTCCCTACGAGTAATGTTGAAATAATATAATTTGGTCATACGACAGACTGGAGCCGTGGAGCTTAGTCTGTCACAACAGAATTTAGCTGCTTCACAGCAGGGGAGCCCATTAGTTTGGCGACCAGGAAAATACAAGTCCACAAATAAGTCTTGGTCAGAAAGAGAAGGGGGTAGTTTGACACAATGGAAGCTTGCAACATGAGCAGTGCGCTGGGATATCTTGGGCGGACGGAAACTTCCGCGACGTCACAAGTTCCAGGAAAGGTTGAATGGAAAAGTACAGTGGTGTCGACGACATTCGCTAGCCGAGGTTCTTGCAGGTGGAAACTTAAATCACGTGACCACTTGTAGGCCAGTCACAAAAAGTTGTTGGGAGACTCAGGGATACCACCTTGAGAGATGGTGGATGAGACACTAATGTAACTTCGAATGTAATCAGTAATAAATTATTGTGAGTACACGGATCAATGTAATGAACTTATTAGATGTCACGCATGGAAAAATAATCGATAATTATTGGCAAATTAAGTAAATTGAAGGCTGGATTTCGTGGAAACCAGACAGCTTGAATGTCATTAGCTGGACGGAAACCACGTTGTAATGGATGGTTCCAAGGGCGCGAAATTTGAGATCTAAATCCACCCATATCTCCGAAATCTATGATTGTCAGGAGTTCATGTTTAATCCAGCGTATATTCCAAAGGTGTGGATTAATTTGATATTAATTATAACATTCAGTTCGGAATGCAAGTGCCGATTTTGGAAATCCACCCCCTCCCTCATGGACATGACGTCATTTAACCTGCTAGGGGAGGCTTCATCCATATATACTAGCGCAAGGGATACTCGCGGTAGTCTTGAAATTAAACTTTGGAGCTGAACTGTCGTCCGTAGCTGAATCCGTCGTGTACCGCTAACTCAACCTTTACTTGTGCGAGGAACCGCCGGCACTTACGGAAAGTGATCGCACTCGAACGCCATGAACTTGAATTATTTTAACTTAGGACAGTGTGTGCCAGTTATAAAATATTGTAGTGAAGTCAAAAAACTAAATAGTAGGAGTGAGAAAATAAGTTTCAAGTACACAGCAATAGGGGCATAATTAGAAGACTGTGTGACGAACAGTACCTTGAGGGAATAATAGCCTGTACTTTAGAAGATCGGACCAATATCATGAACACTTCAAGAGTGCAACATGAGTTGGGCGTGCCGTGTCGGACAACGTAAATTACGCCGGGCGTATAATTTGACACCCCGTCGGATGTGTCCAAGTCCTCTTGTGCGGTGAAAAGGACGAAGTTCAAACAGTGTAAAATAATAATAATTTGGGTCTAGGGTTTGTTGTAGTATTCAAGTAGAGATCAACTTTTCAGTGTTAACAATTTCAGTGGTGAATTACGGTGATATTTAATATAGTGGAGTGAAAATGGCAAGGTACCAGGAAATCTTCTGTGAAATAAAGCCAATAATTATGGGCGAGTAGTACGGGAGATAGGGGCCGAAAGGGGCCTCTCATCTGCTAAGCCGCAATGGATAACAGAAGTCAGATGAGTACCACAATGTGAATAATATTTGGGAAATGTCACCGTGATTAGGAAAATGGGAATAGTTAGATTTTGACTTGGTTACCATACGTAACAAAATGGGTCGCCTCACGATGCCATTCAAAATTTGAAGCACTGACGGGACTAGGGGGTAATAAATTAAATGTCGGGTCTAAATTATGTAGTGATTTTGTTGTACATATCAATTTTGTAGACATAGGGTAGTGAATTAAGTCATGCAGGCATTTATGTTTTTATAGTCGAAATTTTTTCGACATTTGATTTGATGTAATATTCAAATAGACCCGGAGTGCGTTTTTCTCTTAGTCATTTAACGACCAGTTATATAATAGTGTTGAAGGAAAATCCAGCCTTGTCATGCCAGCTGTGGTTTTCTCAGTGTTAATATTCTAAATTTGAAGTTGTCAAAGTTGTGGGAAATACCACAGAACAGTAATAATTCATGAGATACCGTAGTTACGTGAACATTGATTAATAGTAAATTTTGTGCGATAATGTTGAGATCATCGGGAATCATTTAATTACGAGATGTCGCTTTATTTCTGAATTAAAGTGTGTGATGATTTAATTTGATCAATTAATAAAAATGAATACTAATATCGGTGCTAATATCCGTACATGTTAATGAACGTGTTTAAATTACGGTCCAATAATTTTACGAATAAATGTCGTGTCTTAAATTTGCAATTCATTAGCCGGAACACATATGACTAATATTACGAAACCATGATTGTCAAATTTTGGTAAATATAATTTCAGACTGCTACGATTATTTGTGGAGAATGAACTAAGACGTAAATCGAATGTGAATAGAAAGGTGATAAAGAACCTGCAGTCAGATAATAAAATGTCGTACGATGTCAGAAATGGAATATATAAGTCAGTTGATAATTCTGTGAGAAATAAATGAATAAAGGAATATTGAGATAGAAAGGGATATAAATTCCGTATGAGAACACTTAGCATATTGAAATGAGTGTAAAATATACGGGCAATGTCACAGAGAAGTACTGAATTACGTAGAGGGTAGAATTCGAACCCGTGACAGCATGTACGAAATAAATAGACTGCGTAGCTATTCGTTGAGATACAACGGATTTAAGGATAATGAGAGATTCAGATTCCACATAAATGATCGTATGTTGTAATCATTGTAATGACGGGTGATGACAATCATGATGCCGTGATGATAATAATAAATATTGCAGATAAAAGGCTGGACCGTGTTAATTAAATGGGCGATGATAAAGATGTTAAAAAGGAATCTAAATGATAATATGCAACCGATAATAATAATAACAACGTTAGGACGATGATAAATCATCGCGGTCAGATTAATAATAATTGTCATAATAATAATAGTAATAACGTCTTTGGGTTCATTATTGGATAATTGTAATCGTGACCGATATCTTAATGCATTTTTGGCGGAAGTGACCGGTTCATCAATAATAATAATAATAATAATAATAATAATAATAATAATAATAATAATAATAATAATAATAATAATAATAATATCTTGAGTGACGTCATAATAATAAAATCTTGAGTGACATTAATATTAATAATAATAATAATAATAATATTATCTTGAGTGACGTCATACTAATAATAATCACAAGAGAGAGATGATAATAATAATAATAATAATAACGGTAATAACACTTGTGTTTTGCGTCCCGTAGTAATGACGATCATAATCAAACGTACCTGTGCCAGGAATCGTCGAGCTAATAATAATAATAATAATAATAATAATAATAATAATAATAATAATAATCATAATCATCATAATAATTTCAATAACGCTAATTTCGTGGAGGCAGGAATATTCTAATAATAGTGAATTAAATCATTGCCGACAACATATCTCTGCTCGAGTTTTTGAATAATATAATAGTCAGTTGTTATCTCGTTACCGTGGGGCTCTGTCGGAGGCAAGTTACCGTAATACTTTGTTTGTTTATTTTTCTTGCGGGGCGAGGAGAGGTCAACGGCCGGTATTTCCCCCGTACCTCGTTATCTCATTTGTGACAGAAACCTTCTGAGACCGCTTGATAATAATTTAGATCAGGTGTAAAGAAAATATAAATGTAAATTCAGTGGTATGGCATCAGCTGGATATTTAAGACAGGACCTGTCAGTGCAATACAGTTTCCTAAAAATTCATTCTGACATTACCCAGTCCGAGTACCGACCTTGGAGAAATGTAGATAGTCGGGGTACTGCATCTAAGTTGAATCGAGAAGCCGACCATAAACGTGGTTTATGCTCGGGCTCCCGATAGAAGGAAGGCTTTTCCTTGGACAACGGTTCGATTCAAACGTGATCGATCCGTAAATTATACCCCAAATTGTAATTTTCTTTCAGGATAAACCTACCAGCATATTATCACCACTTGCGGTGAAGCGAGTGACCTGTTTATATCAGGTGTTGTAAATACAAATGTTCCATTTTTTTTGTTCTATTCAACTGTATCAAAGTTAATAGCGCCGGGTGGCGCAATAAACTGCTCCTTTTGGCAATTATTTCAAAGGAAACCATTCTCATAATCTTTTTATTATAGTTCGATGTTATGCCTTTTTTTCATTTAAATGTCACTTCCTAGTCCTATCATGGAGTCCTTAAATTCATGTTTACAGTCGAGCTTTCCCCATTTTATTTTTTTATTGCTCCGTTCATTCCCGTGTTCGCTGATGCCTCTAGTTATATATTTGTGGACTTAAACAATGAACCGACACCCCTGAGATTAATGCTAGTCTGGGACTCGGGAGGAGGACGGGTGCAGTATGAATCAAATGAGCATAAAAATATATAAAATAACTCAGCGTCATGAAGGGTAGGAGAATACGGGTGTCTATAACTACAATCGAGTGAGAAAATTACTTAAAAATTTTAAAATCAAAGAGTTTATTATACTCCTGAAGATGAATGACGCAAATATGCATGGTGAACACATGATCGAATTTCATAAAATTAAACTTTGGATACGCTGAACATTTTTCAGGCTTTGGGAATGAGACAGAGTGTAACAATTCAAGAAGAATCTATTTCATGACTTCACGTGTACGGAATATTAAGCATTAATCACTGAAGCTACTCCCAATTTGACTGGGCAGACAAAATCATGATATTCAAATATAAACAAACCTGAATGACACCTAATTTAAAATTAACAAATTTCCCATTGTGTTACTGTAAGTAATATAACGTAAAAACACACAAACTTCAGATGCATTGGGTCCAAATCGAACCCCACCGATATATACACGAATCCGTCGCATCATTGGTTCAAACCAACGTCAACCCTGAATGACATCACAATACAATAAACACATAAGCACTCAAAATATAAAGACATTATATACACAACAGAGGTGAACGCTAACCACCACACCCAACATTTGTGGGTCTGCCAGTTCCACACCCAGAGGTAAACTCAAGATCTTCGACGTTTGCAGAGGGTCTGAAATCGCTACTAATACAGCTTAGATGCATGAAAACTAATTTAGAAAAAGGAACCGGGTTACTGATTTCTGAAATCTATTTAAGTCGCCTGATGGAATGAATCATTTAGCATTCCACATAGGAACAATATTAAAAACATTTTACATGTCACAATACGGGCCACGATTTCACGGCGTGGGGTCGCAGACACACAAAAAATAATACACAAAGCACACACTTAGAGACGAGCTTTAGTCCAATCACCCTCCCAGCCGGAGGCGTGGCAAACGGGACATAACTTTACGCTGTCAAGGGAACAGTATGTCGTCCCTTTAAATATCACTTTCAACCATAAATTCGTTTCACATAATAACACACTCATTTCAGCGAGGTGATTCGTGATTCATTTATTATTTCTCAATCAAAAAAGCCATCACATGTGTCCACCCTCAATCTGACTTCGAAAATTCGCACCGTGAGTCCTGATTTCAATTTCATTCTAGCATCGTCGTCTGACGGGTTTTTCAGTAGATTATTTCCTTTCTTTCCACATACCCTTTCATGCGGCTGGACCGGTAGTAACCTAGTTGACACAGAAATCTAAATAACAAAACACCGGCTTCTATAATTACTGTTATTATTCTTTAAAAATGGTCCAAATCTCTACATGGTGGGCCTACGTGGCTTACATGGTCACTAATTCCTTATTTTACATTTGTTTCATGACGATAGAAACTCACACGTTAATTACAAACAATCACAATTGTAACTCCACACAACTCAAAGTGTAATTAGGATCCTACTGTTATCGAAAACACACGTTATAATCGTTCACAACTAAAAATGGGACCTAGATAAATATTTCATTGGAGGTCACCGCTTTAGCTCTCTGAGTGACTCAATGCAACATTCCTTCCTTGACACAGGATAATGTACACTAATATTACCTGGCATTCATGACAGGTCAGCCGGTTGAGTACCAGCCCCCTTTTACAACGGATCCCAAGCACTAGTGATAGTCACCTTTATGTATATAAATAAAATCGTAACGACCGTGTGTCTGTACATTGACTATTTTGGCGAAATTTCCATACACTTATCCCTTTCAGATGTAATAATGACCATCTGCATATGTTTCACCTTTGGTGTCTGTTCGTCTGCCCATAACTTGAAAATTACTGGATATATTTCTACCAAACTTCATATTTAGAATCCAACTGTCGCTTGGGTAGGTTTTAGGGCCAATATTACTTCTAACTCCCTGAACGGACCGGGGATTTATACGAAACTCCCACAAAATATACACAACCAAACTTCATGGAAATCTACCTGCCTTAATGGAAATCAATTTCTGAACTTTTTCTCATATGCATCATTTCGTTACAAGGATTAATAAGGGAGATATCATTAACGGACCGTTTTACCGATACAAGACCCACCCGACTGAAGTCAAGAGTGGGTGCGTGTAAAGCTTATTTCTAATAACTTGAAATCTACTGCAGATATTACAACCAAACTTCATATTTAGCATCCACTTGTCCAATGGTAAGATTTTAGACCCGTACCGTTTCAAATTCCCGGAATGGACTGGGGGTTTATAGGGAACCGAAACAGTGTTTCCATTCTCCCACAATATATACAAGACCAGCCTGACTGAAAATGGACCAGCCTTGGTGGAAATCCATTTATAAAACTTTTTTCTCAAGCGTATGTTTTCAATAGGAGGATTAATAGGGGAGGTATCAATAACGGACAGTTTTTCAGTACAAGTCCCACCGGACTTAATTCAAAAGCGGGTGCGTCTAAAGCGTATTTCTTATAACTTGAAAACTACTGGAGATGTGTCAACCAAACTTCATATTTATCATCTACCTGTCCAAAGATAGGTTTTTACGTCTATACCACTTAAAATTCCCGGAATGGACTGGGGATTTATACAGAAACGAAATAGTGATTTTACTCTCCCACAATACCAAGACCAAGACCAACGTGACTGGAAATCGACCAACCTTGATGGGAATCCATTTCTAAAACATTTCCTCGTGTGCAGTTTTTCGGTAGGAGGATTAATAAGGAAGAAATCATGAACGGTCGGTTTTGCCGGCTAAGTCCAGCGAACATAGCCCAAAAGGTGTTATACGTAGAGCAGATTCCTTATCTATATAAATAAAATCGTAACGATCGTGTGTCTGTACATCGACTATTTTGGTGAAATTTTCGTACAGTTATCCGTTTCAGGTGTAATAATGACCATATGCATATTTTTTAGCTTTAGTTTCCTCGAAGTCCTCATTTTTAAACACCACTACCCCAAAGCAAGATTGACGTACAGTCTGCCAGACGAGCTAGAAGATTGAAATTTGCCAAAATTATATGTCAGCCCGTAATCGACGGAAAGCTCCCAAGATCTTTAAATATTTCATTTTTTACGACAGAAAAAGATGGGAATATTGACGCAGTTTTAATGTAGCTGCAGACCTACAACTTTGGTCGTACGACGTTTCGTCGTATCTCTATTCCTTATATGTTAGATTTGTCTCTATTTTTCGATTATACCAATACTTTGCTCTTTGTACACGTATAATTCGTAGTTCGAATCACTTAAACGAAAGATATAATCATCTAATTCTACACGAATATTTGCCCACCCAGTATCCATACGTGAACCAAATTCAGTATTTATAGCTTTCATTTTAGTGCCAAAAAGTAATGCGCTCTGAGAAAACTTTACCGAAATGTCACCCTATTCAACGTTTCTAACTCATTTTTACCCATAAATAGATGAGGCAGGAGAAAATATCTTAACACAAGCCATTTATACCGCTAAATGAGGCGTCTTATGGTACAATCCGTTTGTCGATAGGATGTATCGTTCAGCAGCAGTTAATCTGTAAATGAAAGTTTGCAATAAAGTAAACATGCATATACTTCGTATGTCAATCTATATATATTCATTGAAGTCGATTTGTAACGATGTAGAAAGGGTGTGTTTGCCATTATAAATAATATTTTACATCGATAGTGACTCCCAGCAGAGGGCGTTTGCTGTTGTAATCATTACTCTCCACATCGAATTTCACTGGCAGTAGGAATGGGATCCTTCTCCAACTACTTTGTAACTAGCATTAGTAAGGAGGGACTACCATTGTAATTAATAATTCCCTTCTTGGTTTGACTGGCAAAAGTCAAGGGAGCCTGCGATTTTTTTCAAAACTCCTCTAACCTATTGTGGTTGGGAGTAGGCAAGTGTGCCCGAAATTATAAACAAATTTACCCATCCAAAGTGTGACGGTAATCAGGCATAGTGGCCTTGCTATTATAATGGAAACTAACCAACTCGATGTGACCGTCATTAAGAAAAGGGGCCTGTTATTGAAAATATAATAGCACAACTCAACTTTGACTGGCAGTAGGGAAGGTGCCTGTTATTATAATAAATACTCCTCAACTGTAATTTCTCTGGAAGTAGGAAAGGGCGCCTGCCATTGTAACGAAAACTCCCCAAATCTATTGTGACAGCGGAGTAGGTAATAAGGCATCCCATTATAATAAAAACTTACTTGCTCGATTGCTAATGGCATTAGGCAAGTGAGCCTGCTGTTATCATCACAGCTCCACAACTCGCACTTTACATTGGAAACAACGTATGACAACCTCACCCTGCTTTTTTTCTGGATGACGCTAAGAAATATGAAATTTAAAAAATCTTCTTCACTGCATGTACAGTATTTTACTTCGATATCCGTATACAGTACAATGTAGAATACCATAGTGAAGCATGGGTACCTTTGCTAGTATACAAATAAACTACACAGAAAAGTAACCCCAAGGGATACTAGCAGTATTCCCCAAATAAAATTGAAAAGGAAAACACTCCCAAACACAAATTTTCCCATATCAACCAATTAAGTCACTCAAACTTGCTACTAAAATACACCCTGTGCCACGCCTTTGCACATTTACAACTTAACAAACTATGAATCCCTATCTATTACTAGTTACAGAATTTTAAAAATTAATTCTCTCTACCCCTCGTGTCAAGCATACTAGGATGGTATTACTC
This sequence comes from Anabrus simplex, assembly GCF_040414725.1. Taxonomy (NCBI): domain Eukaryota; kingdom Metazoa; phylum Arthropoda; class Insecta; order Orthoptera; family Tettigoniidae; genus Anabrus; species Anabrus simplex. The sequence goes on along the minus strand of NC_090268.1, from coordinate 338,756,373 downwards.
AGCCTTATTGTCCCTCGATGACACCTCGGTTAGGTATGGGGCGTCCATCCTGGCTTAAATGTCGACTCATGTCCATGTTGATAGCTGTAGATTCCATCTGCTGGCTGCGAATGCTGCTGAAAAACTACTGTATATAGTCCTAAGCACTGGAAATCTTCAGAATATATGTCACAGGTACACACACTGTTAATACCCGTTCCGTTCGTCTGCGTCACCACGCAGTAATCGACCCGATATTTGATTCATTGTCCCGGAATCAAATATGTTAATACAGGATATTTTTAATCTATGATAGAGCTTATTGATAGCACGACTCCGAATTAACCTCTGTATTACTGCTCACTATAGTGATGCTTATACTGTTATCCGTCTCCCTTCTTTGTCTCGGGCGATGGAGGTAATAATAATAATAATAATAATTCTATGAGTTCAACTTGTTGTTCAAAATCGTCAAAATAATTCCACTGCGCACATAATTATCCCCTTTCTACCTCTACTCATACACCACTTGAATTAAGTCGTTTCGACTATTCTCTGCGTTAAAAGCTCATACACTAGGAATACTTTAGCCCGAGACCGACGCACATCTGTCCCTCGCGAGATAAAAACACAGACTGCCTGAGGATGACGCTTCCTAAACCTTATGATAGCTGAGAAGTTTCCCACTCTCAAATTTGCTATACACCGTATTGCCGGTGCATGAGAGGCGCAATAGTGCGATAATCAGGTGCCCAGTGATCTCGTAATATGATTAACACTCTCCTTGAAATCTGTTCGTAAAATCCCCAGTAATGAATAAATAACTGTCTACAATTTTCAGCTCGCTCACGGGATTCCTCCTGTCAAGTGGGCGTCAAGACATTTAACACATGGCCTCTGTGACTTTCCACAGTTATGCAATCATATTTTCCTTATTTTAACAGAAGATTATCACCATAAATGACGTCACACACACTAAGTAAATTTAAAAATCACGGACAGCTATTTTGAATCATTGGACAGCACAGTATTATTAAACTCGTTAATTCCGGTAATATACAAGACGAAGTTGATCATGCTGTTTCAAAGATGGTTCCAAGATTACGATTCTAAAAGGTTTACTCTCTCCCATTCAGCAATGACTTGTGGTGGGGATAACTTTTTCCTCCTTTCCATCCAGGGATTCCCTATCTCTGCTTGGGGAAAATATATTCTAGCCCATGGCGATCCAAGCTTCGAGTTCCCGCGAACTCGCTTCCAGACAAGAAATGCGCGTCCGCTTGATCCCTAGTCCTTGGTTCATGTCACTGTCGGGTACAATATACAGTATCTGCAAGCCATCTGAATATAAATGTTACTTACAGTGTTTTAATCCGGAAGCTTTACCATTTATATACAAAGAGAAAAAAGGAAGAGAGTGCGGAAGAAAGTGGTTTGGAAACTTCTCCACACCAAGCATGGATCACTTAGATCTCGTTAACTCAGCAGGGATGTACAGTGATCAGAAACTGTTCTGTATACAGATGGCAGCTTCTGAATTAGGACGTGCTTCATCATAAATAACAAAGCATATCCGCCAACTCGTTTGTAGAAAATCCAAGTTTTCCAGCAAGAACAGACTTCAGTTTTACTGAAGTTGCAGTCCATAGACAGACCACGTTATCAGTCTAGCCATAACCCTTTCGTATGCTTGTGATTCACTCTACTACTGTGACCTTCTTCCAGGTGCGTTATTTTGTCGGAAAAATTCGGTTGACCTTGCGACTACAGCGATTCACAGTATACGGAGGCAAGCCACTGCGCGGCTGCGCTTGTTCTTACCTATTGTATTAGCTTAAAAGTGTAAACTTGGGGACAAAACTTGACGGCTTCGGTTCCTGGAAGCGAGCTGGAAGTCAAGTGTCAATCGCACCCTGCACCTTGCTGAGTTAACGAGTTCTAAGTGATCTTCGTTTGGTGTGGGGAGGTTTCCAATCCCCTTCTTCATCCTTTACTTTGTAATGAAGAAAACAATTCTTAGCAGACAAAGTAGTGGCTCCCATACAACAAAAAACGTAAAATTAAGCAATTTCCTCGATTGTGAAGAACGTTGAACGGCTATAGGGACCGGGAAGGTTTAAAATTGTGAGTCTTGGATAGTCCTATCAAACTAATAAAGCAAATTTTGAAAATCACTTCCGGTCTGATTGCGGTTCTGGAAAACTGGCCTAAAATCGTTGTTTCTATACTCTTTTTCATTTTGTTCAAATCCTAGACAAAATAACTTATTTACATGCTTTTGGTAATGTGTTCCTTTGTTCAATATCCTCAGGTGCTTTTTGATTTTTTGAAAAACATCCAAACAGAATATAGTTACAAGGGCCTAAGTGAAACTTTGCATTGATTCACATTATCGCTCGTAGTGGTCCTTAAGTGAAACAATGCACTGACTCACATTAGCGCTCGTAGTGGTCCTTAAGTGAAACAGTGAACTGACTCACATTAGCGCTCGTAGTGGTGCTTAAGTGAAACGATGAACTGACTCACATTAGCGCTAGTAGTGGTCCTTAAGTGAAACAATGAACTGACTCACATTAGCGCTCGTAGCGGTAGAAAAAGGCAAGCTGCTAATGTAATCGACCGGATGTTTAAGAAAAGGATTGAAATGTTTAGGAATAAATAAAGAATATATTCTCATACTTTATATTTTACTTACCTAAAATTGGTACCTCAATTCCCTAGGATGTTTTCCACATTGAGTTGCTTGCCGGACGGGCTAGAACTGTGTATTACCGGGCGAGTTGGCCGTGCGGTTAGGGGAGCGCGGCTGTGAGCTTGCATCCGGGAGATAGTGGGTTCGAATCCCACTGTCGGCAGCCCTGAAGATGGTTTTCCGTGGTTTCCCAGTTTCACACCAGGTAAATGCTGTGGCTGTACCTTAATTAAGGACACGGTCGCTTCCTTCCAACTCCTAGACCATTCCTATCCCATCGTCGCCATAAGACCTATCTGTGTCGGTGCGACGTAAAACAACTAGCAAAAAAAAAAAAAAGACACGGTCGCTTCCTTCCAACTCCTAGACCATTCCTATCCCATCGTCGCCATAAGACCTATCTGTGTCGGTGCGACGTAAAGCCACTAGCAAAAAAAACTGTGTATTTCCTTCGTGTCGAATTCATTGTAGTGATCCCTTTAAAATTATTAATACTAATATAATAATGCCGTGATAATAAATAAATAATTCAATTTACACCGAAATGACAATTCATGAAGTCCACTAAAATGTTTTATTTTTGCTCTGGCTCTTTTGGTGCTAATGAGGTAGACGATTGGGTAACTCCGACTATAGTGGACGTAGTAAATCGGATAAGCCGCTAATAGACACTGAGTTGCCGCCGGAGAGTAGTGGTGGGAGATGACGTCGTCATCTTTTGTCCCCAACTACTGTATACCATTTCTAACAACTTCATGCCTGCACCATCACTGTACCTACACTATGTCCGAATTATCAAATGGTTTTCCCTTATGCTTTTGCAATCAGTTTCTGCTATCGCGTATGATCGCAGTACAACATTCCTTTTTTCCTTGTATATTTTAAAATTGTACGGACTTTAACTATACCGATGGCATCTTTGATGTACTGCACAGTATGTGTGATGTCTAGCATACAATTCATATTCAGATAGTTTGTTTCGATTGCCGGCTCTGTCATAAATTTAGAACTAGTTTTAAAGCCCTAATAATATACTGTATGCTAATTTCATTGTTAATTTTTCGTTGAGGTAATAGAGAAATTGGAACCTCATTTTTGGATATATTACTGAGTTTCAATCATTTTTGTCAAGTAAGCATCGGGGTGTCGCTAGATATATGTTGATACCATACAGCCGAGTGCCGAATAGATATTCCTTCATCCTTAAAAAAATGTCTGACTACTTGTACCGTGACCCATGGTGTTTGACGCCTTCGCCAACATTGGCTCGTTTGTGTGGAAGGCTCGGAGGAGTAAAGTATTTTCAAAAGTATTAACCTTTTGCTATCCATTCTTGTGTTCATTTTCAGCATAATAGAACGACAGGACTTGGAATTTATAAGATTTACTTTACCTTGTTACAAGTAATTATTAAAACCTCATCAATATGATGCTATAATAATTTACAGCCGAATTCCAGTAGTCTTCAGACGCGTAAAATGGATTTCAATTCCTCCAGCTTTATCAGAAGCTTTAATGCACTTGCCATTACTCACGAAATGACCCTTGTCTATTTTTTAATAGGCGAGGTAGTAGTTCACTCATGGAAGCCACGTAATATGGCTGATGTTTTTACTACGCTGAACATATGACACTCCCAGATCTACAGATTATCTGACTTGGCAGCGCCGTTTGGCAGGCCAAGGTGTTTTTTATGGGTTGTTGTGCCACATATTTGTTATTTTCTGCTTGGTCTTTTTTCTGTTGTTTTAAAACTGAACGACGCCAATGGTACTGCCGTACAGGGCGTTGTGAGCTCTGACTGTAGTACTGCCCTCACGAACAGGGTGACACTCAAGAACATCTTGGCTGGCATACGCCAAAATGATCGTGAAGTTCGTAGTTGGTGGATTCTGTCCAAAATTACGTCTGCGCAACGAAGGATGATAACGCTATTCCTTGGCCCGTATGCTCGTTCCCAACGTTTCGTCACTTGACACAATTCGATTTACACTGTCATATTGATCGAAATGAAATCGCTCGTATCGAGTCAACCTCTACATCTCCATGAACTGACATACAACCCATCTTGCACAAATCTTGCAAATCTCAAAGTAAAATTCATAATATTGTCGAAACAGAAATATCTGAAGTGCTGATAATCCATACACAATCGCACTCCTTTCTGTTGCCACTGCTCGCTAATGACTAGACCTAGAATTTTAAGCGAAAACCAATTTTTTTCCCTGAAGAAATGACTTAAAACGAAGTATTTACATGTTTCAAATATTTATAAGGTTAAAAACGATGGACCTATACAGCCTAAAGTGCCTAAATTGACGTTAGAACCTATTTTTGCCTATATTCGTATAATTCGTACTTATTATCACTAAATAGATTAAAAATTACTAGAAACAGAAATATTTGCTACCCGCTTTCAGTACCTTAAACAGTATATTATTTAAATAATTTAAAAGCAAAACCTTACAAGTGGGAAGCTATAAAGCATACTACCCGGAAATCCTTTACCTCCTGCAGTAAACATATCCGTAGTTTCTGTGTCACGAGGCGGGAGACAGTGTCCATTGACTTGCTGGAAACAAAATTCTTCATTTCATTCTCTTAAAAAATTTCAGTGTTTCCATTTTTTCAGTGAGTGAATCATGCAGAAAGTGTCAGCTTCCAAATCGTCTTTAATTAAACAGTGATTACAAGAGTTTCCCCATTTGCCAGTGGATGAGGAAATTATACTTTGTGACGTTTTCAGCAAAGAGATGAGAGAAATTTGTTTCATATTTCTCCCTAAAGAGTTATTATCAATTTATCAGAATAAGAATTATATTTTAATTGATACCTAATGAAATAGATCAAATTGAAGGTGCCTAAAATATTTACATATTTGAGAGCCTATTTTAGACACCTAATAACATTTCTAGCACCAAAAGATCCGAGTTCCAGTAATAACCGCTGACACATCTGTGTGAGGGAGCACAGCCCATCTGCTGGCGGACAACGGATAGTTCAACAGTTTTTACGCATCCACGTTTGAAAGCCTCAATCCAACGTGCATCCGTTGGACATAGCACAGCACAGACACCTAAGGTTGTTATAAGCTACACACGATAGCGATATGCTTTCTTTTTGCTACAGATAACAATCAATCAATCAATCAATCAATCAATCAATCAATCAATCAATCAATCAATCAATCAATCAATCAATCAATCAATCAATCAATCAATCAATCAATCAATCAATCAATCAATCAATCAATCAATCAATCAATCAATCAATCAATCAATCAATCAATCAATCAATCAATCAATCAATCAATCAATCAATCAATCATTCAATCAATCAATCAATCAATCACCATTGAACTGCATTTAGGGCAATCGCCCAGGTGCAGATTCCCTATCGGTTGTTTTCCTACCCTTTCCTTAAATGACTGCAAAGAAATTGGAAATTGATTGAACATCTCCCTTGGTAAGTTACACCAATCCCTAACTTCCCTTCCTATAAATGTATATTTCCCCAATTTGTCCTCTTGAATTCCAGCTTTATTTTCATATTGTGATATTTCCTATTTTTTAAAGGCACCACTCAAAATTATTCGTCTAGTAATGCCATTCCACGCAATCTCTCCAATGACAGCTCGGAACATACCACTTAGCCGAGCAGCTCGTCTCCTTTCTCCCAAGTCCTCCCAGCTCAAACTTTACAACATTTTGGTAACGCTACTCTTTTGTCGGAAATCACCCAGAACAAATCGAGCTGCTTTTCTTAGGATTTTTTCCAGTTCTAGAATCAAGTAATTCTGGTGAGGGTCCCATACACTGGAACCATACTATAGTTGGGGTCTTACCAGAGAAGTGTATGCCCACTCCTTTACATCCTTACTACAACGCCTGAATACCCTCATATCTATGTGCCCTTTATTTACAATCACATTTATGTGATTACCCCATTGAAGATCTTTCCTTATATTAACACCTAGGTACTTACAATGATCCCCAAAGTAATTAAAACTGAGAGGACTTTTCCTATTTGTGAAACTCACATCCTTACTTTTAACCCCGTTTATCATCATAACATCGCCTACTGTCCATCTCACAACATTATCGAGGTTATTTTGCAGTTGCTCACAACCTTGTAACTTATTTATTACTCTGTACAGAATAACATCATCCGCAAAAAGCCTTATCTCTGATTCCACTTCTTTACTCATATCATTTATATGTATAAGAAAACATAAGGGTCCAATAATATTGCCTAGATGAATTCCCCTCTTAATTAACACAAGTTCAGATAACGATTCGCCTACTCTAATTCTCTGAGTTCTATTTTCTAGGAATGTAGCCACCCATTCAGTCACTCTTTTGTCAAGTCCAACTGCACTCATTTTTGTCGGTAGTCTCCCAACCTTTCCTAAACCCAATCTGCCTTCTATCGAAACAGTTATTAATTTCGCAGACATTTCTAATTTAATCAGAAAGATAGCTTTCCCAAAGCTTACATGCAATGCCTGTCAAACTAACTGGCCTGTCATTTTCAGCTTTGTATATCACCCTTTCCTTTATACACAGGGGCTATTATAGCAACTCTCCATTCGTTTGGTATAGCTCCTTCATGCAAACAATGATCAGATAAGTGCTTCACATATGGTACTATATCCGAACCCATTGTCTTTAGGCTGCAGCATTTACACATGACCACTGTCCTTTCCTTTTCTGAAGGTTTAACGTCGTTCTTAAACATTCAGGTTTCGATGACGATGAGATAGGAAAAATATTTTTCCCAGGGCTCCCATTTTGCGGACTTTATCAACTCACACTATTTCCTGGCTGCTTGGCTAAGTAGTCAGCGTAGTCGCCTTGAGTTCAGAGGGCCCCGGATTTGAATCCCGAGCGTTTCCGAGATTTTAACCTTAAAATGGTCAATTCCCCTGGGCTTTCCTACCGTCTCTAATATGCCTGCAAAACACACTACACAATCCGCGACTATAATAGCACGCAGTTACTCATATACGGCAGATAGCCACACAAAATAATAATAATGATAATAATTATTATTATTATTTGGAAGGAAGCGGCCGTCGCATTAATTAAGGTACAGACCCAGCATTTACGTGCTATGAAAATAGGAAACCACGGAAAACCATCTTCAGGGTTGCCGACAGTTGGATTCGAACCCACTATTTCCCGGTTGCAAGTTCACACCCGGGCGCCTCTAACCGCACGGCCAACTCGCCCGGTAGACACTTCGTTTGGGGCACAAAATGTTTTAACGAGGAACGCAATATTGGAACAAAACGATAGACGTATTCTGTGCCAAGGAAAGGAGTACAGAATTATCTGGAATATATCTTTTCTTTATGTGAAAAACTGTAAATGCAGTCCACTTCATGGTGTAATAATCTTAAGTACAGCCATTTATTCACGCTTGAGAATAGAAACAAGATATTCTGATTACTCGTTCCATGTAATGTTACGAGTTTAATATGTTCCGTTATGTTTAATGGTTTTAACCTTTCATAAAATCTTTATGTGTGATTCATTGGCTACGATAGCTCAAAGCTTTAGATAATTTTTAATTTAACCTACTAAGAGTCTAGACAATATCACCAAGAATGACCGCATGAAGGCCAAATGAACTGTTTAGCAATAAGCCAGGTGAAAAAACATGTACTTCACAATTTAGTACAGTAATCATTAAAATATAATGTACTTGCTCTCTTGTTTATGTATATATATGCCATACGATAAATAATAATAAATCTATAATTATGCAGTGTTAAGGATATAGCGTGTGTTACTATACATTTATATGCTATTAAAACGGAGAATTTATGGTGTGTTCCTGAATCGTTCCAAGGGCTGCCTGGGTGTGGATCTAAATGCGTGCTCGATTTAACCAGTAGGTCGTGGGTTTGTTTCCTTCTCTGTAAACTCAGATAATTGGGAAAGAGGCTTCCAATACTGAAGAAGCACATGGCCTTCTGGTTCACTCGGCCTACACCAGTTCTGAATACCAGAGTAACTAGGACCAAAGGATATTTCCCACCTTCCAATACTTATCCCATTTTTATAGCTAGATATTTTTGCGTATACGAACATGTTTCAGCTTAAATTCTAGCTACCGAGCTCGATAGCTGCAGTCGCTTAAGTGCGGCCAGTATCCAGTAATCGGGAGATGGTGGGTTCGAGCCCCACTGTCGGCAGTCCTGAAGATGGTTTTCCGTGGTTTCCCATTTTCATACCAGGCAAATGCCGTTGCTGTACCTTAATTAAGGCCACGGCCGCTTCCTTCCACTTCCGAGGCCTTTCCTATCCCATCGTCGCCATAAGACCTATCTGTGTCGGTGCGACGTAAAGCAAATAGCAAAATAATAATAATAATAATAATAATAATAATAATAATAATAATAATAATAATAACAATAATAATAATAATAATAATAATAATTCTAGCTAAATATTACAAGAATATGTTTCATTACATTTTGGAACATATTCAGCTTAAAAATATATTTACAAATATTGACACATATAAAATAATGAGAACACTAAAGGTGATAATGAAGTTAAAATGCTCTTCCGTAGATAATTCAAAATAATGTATTTCGTTGCGGTATTAGTCTTCAAAGGGTAAGAGGTTCTTCTTTCTTCTAAATATAAAAATATTTTTGATATTATACAATGTACATTCCATTAACTTGGAATATGTACTGAGTTTTGAATTTTAAACAATAACAACCGGAGGAAATTCCTTAAGATCAGAACCTTAGTTGATTATAATTCTTGGTTTAAAATATAGAGATATTAGTGGCAGTCTGTAATGAAAGGAAATGAAAAGTATTAGTAGGCAGTAAATTATCCCGTGAATAAGTGGCAGTACTATTCGAAAAAACAACAAATGAGGTTCATAAGTTGTACCAAGATAACTCCTGGGGACAAAGTTGACCAGACACAGAGCTAAACATGGTAACACACCCGGTGCTCAGGTTACAGGTAGCTGATAGAACTTCCATTCCTGCAAGGGCCTTCTTGGCCAGTGGGGGCATGACTTTTGTTCATAGATCGTTCACCAGTAGCACGAAGGACGCTGCTACCAACTTTGATACAACAATAATGACAGTAATGTTATTGGTTTTACGTTCAGTACGTATTTAAAATCCCCTGGCTGGGCGTCTGTCAAACCAAGGGCTCTTTGAACTGGACGCCAGTATTTTGACCGTTGAGCCAAGGAGCGGGACTTATTCTAGATACAGTCCATTTCAAGGTTTTGTCAGTAAGTGTATTTTCCTCCATATTTTCATAAAGGTTTATGCCACTAAATACGAGAAAGTTGTTTGTACAAGAATTATTATTGTCTATCTTTTACTAAGGAGACGAACGTAGTGTGCTAAAGCCAGATTTTAACTAGAGTCGGGAATTTAACGTAGTAGGAGTTTAGAAACCTGACCACGATGTATAGGAGTAGCATGCCTGCCTTTTACCCGGAGGCGCCGGGTTCGATTCCAGGCAAGGTCACAGATTTGTATTAGTATTGTATTGTATTGTATTAGTGGGCTAGTTCGACGTTCACTCAGCCTACGTGATTACAATTGAGGAGCTATCGGACGGTGAGATAGCGGCCCCTATCTAGAAAGCCAGGAATAATGGTTGAGAGGATTCGTCATGCTGACCACACAATACCTCGTAATCTACAGGCCGTGGGGCTGAGCAGCGGTCGCTTGGTAGGTCATGGCCCTTCGCGGCTGTTGCACCATGGGGTTCGATTTAGTTTATTAATTTAGAAAGCAAGCGAGTATCAAGTAGATTATTGCCGCTCTACAGTTGTTTAGAGAGAGTTGTATAGTAGTGTCTTAACCTCCCGTACAACAGAGTAACACTGCAAGTACCTAGGAATACTGCCCGTAGGCAAAATGATACTATGCATACCCGCTTTTGGGCTGACTGCTAGGATTGGGTTGTAAAATATTCCGCTTTTAATATCTCCATTATTAATATTCCTGTCGAAAAAGTGCGCAAGAGGAAAAAGTATTAGAAATATACTTCCATTAATTTCAGTAGATGTCCATTATGGTTGATCATGGATATTTTGCGAGGGAGCGAAGTCACTGTTTCGATCCTCCTGATTTTTAAATGGCACGGAGCCTAAAACGTACCTTTGGATGGGTGGATTCTAGATATGAAGATTGGTTAAAGTATGCCCCTTAGTTTTCCAGTAATAAGAAATCACCTTTATGCGCACCCGCTTTTGGGCTGTACACTAGGACTTAGCTTGTAAGACGTTCCGTTACTAAAATCTCCCGTATGAATCCTCCTATCGAAAAGATGAACAAGGAAAAAGGTTTAGAAATATAATTTTCGTTAATGATGGCAGGTTTGCATTAAGGTTGATCGTAGATATTTTGTGGGAGAGTAAAATCATTGCTTCAGTCTTCCGACAAATTTCCAGTCCGTTCAAGGATTTTGAAATGTTATGGACCCTAAAACGTACCTTTGGGTAGGTGAATTTCAGTTATGAAGTTACGTTAAAATATGTCCCGTAGTTTTCCTGTAATACGAAATGAACTTTACACACACCCACTATTGGGCTATGTCTATTGGGACTTGGACTATAAAACATTCCGTTAATAATAACGCCCTTATTCATCTTCCTTTCTAAAACGTTTACAAGAGAAAAAACAAATTTGTAGGAATTGATTTCCGTTAAGGTTGGTCACGGCTTCTCTGTGTAAGCGTTAAATCAGTTTCAGTCGTCCTATAAATCCCCAGTCCATTCAAGGATTTTGAAAGGATATTGATCCTAAGGTCTACCCATGGATGGGTGGATTCTAAATGAAGTTTGGTTGAAATATATCCAGTAATTTTACAGTTACAAGAACTCAAACAGACAATGAGACAGACACCAAAGCTAAACAGTATATATATGGTCATTATTACACCTGAACATGGTAACTATAAGAAAATTTCACCAAAATAATGTACAGAAACACGGTCGTTACTATTTTATTATTATAGAAACTACAGATATGTACTCTGTGTGAACGTAGAGTGTATACATGTTACAATTTCCTTTAAGCCACACTGACGCAGATATGTCTTATGACGACAATGGGATAGAGAAGTCTAGGAGTTGGAAGGAAACAACCATGAAGTTATTTAAGCTACAGCCCCAGAATGCCGACAATGGGGTTCGATCCCACTACCTCTGAAATGTGAATTATAACCGCATAGTCTCCTCCTCCGAGTTACAGACGTTCGGAAGTTATGTCATCTAGACAGCCTGCCTATCGATTTCTACAGTCCAATTTTGATGCAATCTAGCTACGAAAACGAAATTCTACTGACGTTCCTACGGCTGACTTAATTTAATTTTCTCTGATGTCAGTGAGAGCGCCACTAGTGATCGTTAACACACCAGCAAGAATGGCATGGAATGGCAAGATTTTTGACCATCCGTATAAAACAGTCTCTCCCAACTGTGATCCAACCAACGAACTTGAGATAAAGAATCAGACACCTTACAATTGGTCAATCGAAGTATTTTACTCTGTGTAAAAGGCCGGTAGGAGTGCAATTCGATCCTAACTGATATTACAGATGCAGAGGGAAAAAAAGCTTCAGCTTCGTCTCTTATTATTAGTGTTATATTTAGTCCGCCTCGTTGGCTGAATGGTCAGCGTACTGGCCTTCGGTTCAGAGGGTCCCGGGTTCGATTCCCGGCCAGGTCAGGGATTTTAACCTTCATTGGTTAATTCCAATGGCCCGGGGGCTGGGTGTTTGTGCTGTCCCCAACATCCCTGCAACTCACACACCACACATAACACTATCCTCCACCACAATAACACGCAGTTACCTACACATGGCAGATGCCGCCCACCCTCATCGGAGGGTCTGCCTTACAAGGGCTGCACTCGGCTAGAAATAGCCACACGAAATTATAGTGTTATATTAATACGTTCTTCGGAAATTACAGTACATGACTCCTATGGATAGTATTCCCCATTGCATAGATTCAGTCTCATAATGACATAGTTCATATTATTACAGGTGCTGCATTTGGCAAATAGTAGATTAAAAACACCACTGTCATCAGCACTAAATATGGTGATCATGGTTTCCTATATGAACAGCAGGCAAACACTCTTCCTCAATAAGGCTACGGTCACATCTTTCCCAGTCCAATCTATTGGACATGTCTGAGTTGGCCTGACGTAAAACCTATGAAGGAAGTATGATTTAGTGAAATCAGACAAAGTTAGCTAAATGGACGACGCTCTAGGCTGGGCCAACAGTTTATTTGTTCCGTAAAGGGCATCTGAGCCGAAGATCATTTAGATGCAGTACGTTTCAGATATACAAGTAGCAGAATTAAGAGATAACAGAACATCTTAAGTACATACATACATACATACATACATACATTATCATTATAGACTGTTATGCCTTTCAGCGTTCAGTCTGCAAGCCTCTGAGAATTTACTAAACGTCACCACAATCCTCGATTTGCAACTAGTGTTGTGGCCTCATTTAGTTCTATACCATCGTCGTCTTGGTCTCCCTCTACTTCTCTTACCCTCCGTAACAGAGTCCATTATTCTCCTAGGTAACCTATCCTCCTCCATTCGTCTCACATCTCAGAACACATCTTAAGTAATCAGATGTTTTACAAGAGAATAAAACAGAAAGTGAATTATGCTCATTAGAGTGATACAATACTTCTAACGCACACAAGTTGCAGAGTTACTAGAATAAATATATTCATAGCATCTGATGTAAATATTTTTACGTCTATCTGATTCCTCGTCCTTTCTATCGAAATCCAACTGTTTCGTTTCCTTATCCTTACTCTTTCCCAATGTGTTTATGTCAGAAGTCTTCTATGTGGCTGGAAGGTCACCTTCGCACATGGTCGAATGAGTCCTTGCGCTAGTAGAATGACAATGAGTATCATGGTGTCTTGCCATCGTTGATGAGGTCTGCCTATTGGTTGATTTTCGGTAACATGGGGTTGTTGTTTATCACTGGCTATAAAGCTTCGTGCAGTGCGTTCGATGTGCCATACTAATACAAGCTTCTGTCACGTATAATGTTATTCGCAGTAACTGAGGTGAGACCAATTTACCATTTGATGACCTCATTCGGAATATGATCAAAGTGAGAGATGTCTATTTATCAGTAACGTGCAGTATTTATTTTATTTCCAAGTATCTCGCAAACACTCGTTGCTACTAGGTGAACTATTGTGCGATAGATTTTTGATTTTTAACATGTTAGCGCCGAAGGTGACTTCCATCCACTGTCACTTCTGCTCACGTTGTATGACTGACATCAATCTTGCCATGCAGGTGAGATATCAAGTACTTGAGTATCTCTGTTTCCAATAAAAGTTCGCTTACCTTGTACGTTATTGTTATTTTGGTCCGTTGCTAAGTACAACCTTTTTCTTGATGTTAACAAGAAAGAAGACCAAAGCTGATGAATCTTTTATTTCGTGCCTAATCTGATGCGTCAATCATTTTTGGGGAGGCGTAGACCATCATATAACACGTTTGACACCGTCGAATAAATCAGTTAATATCTCTGCAATTGTTCAGCATGAAACTTTTTCCCACTTATAGTGAATTTGTGGAGCTCATGGAAGCTTAACAGTGGTAAAGTTTTCACCTCCGGATCCCAAGATCTTGAATTCAAACCCGGCAGAGGTAGTCGGACTTTTGAAAGATGGAGAAAAGTCCATTTAACACTCCATATCGTACGATTCGACATGTGAAAGATTCTGGTGACACATCTGGTGTCTACCCCACAAAATTAAGTAAACCTGATCCACAGACAGCCCAAGAGAGATCTGCCATTCTGCCATCTGGTGGAGTAAAAGAGAACGTCGAGAGTGACGTGCAGGCAGCTTAGATGAAGTCATATAAAATGCTTACACAGGGTACCTGAGACCATACTTCTTTATCTTATTTTTCCATTGGTTTTCCCACATCTGCGAAGCATATGTGGATTTCACCCTGTTTAACGACCGGATGGCCTTCCTGGCGCCAACCCTATGTGCAGGGATATAATCAATATTGCATGCTTTTGTAGTGGTTGGTAGTGTAGTGTGCTGTCTGAGTAAGAGGTGACTAAAAGGACCCCAGTGGCTCTTAACTTGTGTGCGTGGTTTGGCGATCACGGGGCCCTTAGCAGAGTCCTGGTATTGCTTCCGCTTATTTGTGCCAGGATCCTGATTTTCATCTATATTACCCGACCTACATTGATCAACTCTTGTTCTTTTCCTACCCCGACGGTAGTACATGCGGAAGCATAAGAAGTCTTTCATTTTCACGCCCACGATGGCCGTTGTCTTTCTTTGGACGATACCTTCATTTTTCGAAATGTCTGACTCCTTCTATTGTCCCCCTCTGATTATTGTTAATAGAGGATGGTTGCCCAGTTGTACTTCCTCTTAAAACATAGTCACCACCACCACCTCTGTTTTCTGAATATGAAGAGGAGAGTGTTGGGACAAAAACAAACAGCCAATACCCTGGCCAGAAGTATTAATCAGTCGCCATTACAATCCCACACCCAGCCGGGAATCAAACCTGGGATCCTTTGTACCGAAGTCCTCAACGCTGGCCATTCAAATAAGAAGTCGGACAGCTGAGACTATACGATTAACATTCTAAGGGGTCCGTTGTCTGTAATGTAATTTATTTCGCCAAATTTTGATACATTTGCCGGTTTCAGGTAAAATTAAAATCGTATCACTAGTTTTCAACTTTCGTGTCTGTTTGTTTGTCTGTTTGCTACACAAAAACGGCTAAATAGATCTCGAACAAATTTCATATTTACAGGTGGCAGGTGACTGTATGAATATCGTTTAAAACTCACTAGATAGTGGGTTCGAGCCCCACTGTCGACAGCCCTGAAGATGGTTTTCCATGGTTTCACATTTTCACACCAGGCAAATGCCGGTGCTGTATCTTAATTAAGGCCAAGGCCGCTTCCTTTCATTTCCTAGGCCTTTCCCATCCCATCGTCGCCGTAAGACATATGCGACGTAAAGCAAATAGCAAATAGAAAAAAAAAAAAAAAAACACCTCACTAAACAGACTGGGGGTTATAGGAAGACCAGAAGCTTTTCAGTTTTCTCTTCCACTATTCATTATATCTCGACCAAACTTAGTATTGAGAGTCTACTCATTCAGAAGCAGGTTCCAATATGCATATTATTAAAAACTCATTTCACTTACTCTTCAAATGACGGACCCTCGCACACCTACAGTTATTTGAAGGATCCACAACCGGATACAATCAGAAGATGCATAATATTTCGCTCGCCTTGAAAATTAACCTCACCAAATGCTATTAAACACCGAGGAAACATTAGGTAGAACTTTTCCCTTTGGTATCATCTGTCTGTCTGTCTGTCTGTCTGCCTGCCTGTCTGGTTAACTATCTGTTAGTATTTTCCTAAAAGAGGAAAACTGCTGGACTTATTTCAACCGAACTACGTATTTGGAATCTACTCACACAGGATTGTGTTTCAGGTGCATAGAGAGACACGGTAATCACATAGAGTTGGTATTTATAGGAAGATTCTTCTCTAATATTTTCGTTAACATTAGGTCTATCAAAATACTGTATATAACGCACATTTTAGGAATACGTTATTTCCGTTCCTTTATGCATTGTACCCCAACGGCCGTAGCCGTGTTAAAACACCGGATCACGTGAGATCTCCGTAGTTAAGCAATATTGGGCGTGGTCAGGAGTTGGATGGGTTTCCACGCGCTGTTGGTGCGGGTAAGGGAATGGAGGAGCGGAAAGGAACTGGCCACCCTACCGCACGTAAACTCAAGCTCAGGAACACCTCTGCGGAGGTTCGGACCTGCCTTCGGGCAGAATAACCCTTACCTTACCTATGCATTGTACGTATTTATGGTTTGACGGATAATAAGGCAGATGACTACGAAAAATCGAATTTTTAGTCCAAGACCAGTGGGACATGTCGTGTATGCCACTTCAAGGTGGGTAACGGGAGAAGCTAAAGAACAATTTTCTCTTTTCGATGGGGCAGATATTAAGGGAGGTATCATCAATGTCAAAGCGCACGCCAGTGGACAGAGATACAATATACAGCCTGAGAACCACGGAGAATTTCGCACAATTTCGGACCAGGAACTGTATCGTACAATAAATTCGGAAATAGTCCTCATTCTCTCTCCCTCTCGACTTCGTTCAGCTTCATCATATTCCACATTTTAACATGTCACATTAAACGTGTAAATAGGGCAACGTTACTTCTCATAAATAGCTGAAGGAAAAATGGAATCCACTACAAATTCCCGTGCGAAGAACGGGTTATTGTTCACAACATTCGCAATGTTATAGTTGGTACAGTACTAAATACCTCTTCGGTCTCAGATATGAAGAAGAGGTACTGTATATAACTACATATTTACATTATTAACAATTACAAACTTATTATTTACTGATTATTCATCTGGTGGAGTTATGCAGTGGATGTTCTATCTCTTAAAACTTCCGGACGGATGCGAAAGGTTGCTCATGTGACTGCTTTTTGAAGTTCTATAAATCTGAGTGGGTGCATATTGAGAATTTTGAGGCTGTTACACAATTTCTTTGGAAGAATCCATGATTATCGGTACTGTGATAACCTTCTTGGTTCTCCTCAATGCTTTAATTTCCATCGACAAATCAATGTACTCGGATATTTTCTCTGTGTCGCCGGCAGGTTCTGAGAACTAGGGCATGCAATACCTATGATGTAGCAGGTTTCCTTGATGATATCAAGTAGCACGATGCCTGGTCTATTATACGGTATCGTCTTGTCAGCGATGAGAAATCTATCCCAATGAAGTCTACAGAACGGTATTCATTTTCAAGGTCTGGTGGTGCTGTGTACTTCCAGTGAAGTGCTGAATACTTACTGTACTGAGCTGGTACTGATGATCCAGTTTATGATGGATCATTTTTGTTACTTGATAATGCTTATATACGTAGTTCACGTTTGCCAATAATCGGCACGTGCTATGTTGTCACACCGGACGTGGAGCATCGGTAACAGTGATCGATTGGTCCTGTAGTTTATATTCCTGTATTTCCTAGTTGCAATATGTAAGACGGCTTGGAATGATATTAATAGACAAATACGCTCGACTGAAGTTTTAAAAGTGAGAAATATAATATGAAGATAAAGTTAGGAATGAAGAGAAATATTGGATTAAATACTAGTTTTTACGAATAGGAGTTAGGGATTGGAATAAATTACAAGGGGATGATTGATACATTTCTAACTTCTTTGAAATAATTTAGGGCCGATGACCTTCAATGTTAGGCCCCTTAAAACAACAAGCATCATCATCATCATCATCATGACATAATTTAAGAATTGACTAAGTTAACTACTGATAAGGAATATGTAGTCTGGTCGATAGCCCAAAATGGTGATTGATTGATTGATTGATTGATTGATTGATTGATTGATTGATTGATTGATTGATTGATTGATTGTTTTTTGCTAGGGGCTTTACGTCGCACCGACACAGATAGGTCTTATGGCGACGATGGGATAGGAAAGGCCTAGGAGTTGGAAGGAAGCGGCCGTGGCCCTAATTAAGGTACAGCCCCAGCATTTGCCTGGTGTGAAAATGGGAAACCACGGAAAACCATTTTCAGGGCTGCCTATAGTGGGATTCGAATCTACTATCTCCCCGATGCTGATTGATTGATTGATTGATTGATTGATTGATTGATTGATTGATTGATTGATTGATTGATTGATTGATTGATTGATTGATTGATTGATTGATTGATTGATTGATTGATTGATTGATTGATTGATTGATTGATTGATTGATTGATTGATTGATTGATTGATTGATTGATTGGTCCTAAATGGCAAACATAAATCATTCCATCTCCGGGTACACTTCTCAATGTGTCAGCCAGTCAGGCCATGCTACTGTATATTATCGACATACGCCTGATCCAACTCATTTGGTTACCCCTGGGCTTAAATTCTTGTCTGAGGATACTACTAGACTGTGCAGTTACGCAGTTTCGCTTCTTCTGCAGAAGTAAGCTCTCAGTGATATAATCTCTGCAAGTCCTCGTCCCTCTCCCTCTACAGAACGGAGCAAAGTGTGTCTTTCCTTGGACGTTATAGGGTGATGCGTGTAGTTTTTGTTTAGCAATACGTTTATTTCCGTCTCTGGATGTTGGAGATAAGTTTTTCCCACTGGATAATGCCAAAAGAATATTTTAGAACTTGTGTAGCAGAAGTATTCATAGCCTTGTCTGTGAGCTATGGATGTAGGACATCACGTACTCGCTTTATGCTCAATCGCTGTTTCCTGGTTGTAGTCTCGGTATCTGTATGTATGGTTGTGTCCAAGCGGAGGAGTACCGTATTTTCAGTGCTTGTGATCTGTATTCCTACAGCTGCGTGAGAAACTTTCCAAAAGGTCTCGTTGGTGCATTTGTCAAGTCAGAACTGCATATGGATGTAGATAAACTCTGGATGACTTCAAGTAGATGTTCCAGTTGCTGTTTTGGGGGCGAGTAAAGCTTAATGTGATCCATATACAGGAACTGTCATACCTGGTTCGTGACACAGTTGTTGCCTTTGATGTCGAACCCGTAAGCACATTCAGTGGAGGCTGGGTTGTCTGAATTTTAAGAAATACAAGACTAACAATACCGAATGTTAAAAGAAGTGGCTAAATGTTAAGGAAGCCGAGCGTTATGAGGGAATTTTTACGCCACTAGAACCCAGCCGAAGACGTCTCCTACACCAAATTTGTTTACAGTTAAGAAATTGTCCAAAATAACAGCCTATACTGTCTTGGTACCTTTTTTGACAATACATATCACATGGGACGTAGTCTCCGTCGAAGCTTGCGGTTGTGAGTTCGTCACAGCCCCGTTAGAATGTTATGAATGTTATGAAATTGAATATTGGATAACAATTAACACAAAAAGAAGAAAAATGAAATCTACTGAACAGGTAGGGTGGATCACGAATTAAGAGATTCAGAATGGTGTTGATGACAGGAGAACGATTTGAAAAAATTGAGCAGAAGAACGAATAGCCTGTATTTATGATATTATTAAAATTTCTGATTAAAGGCCCAACGAAGAAAGTGCCAGCTTTCGATCTTCCTCGACGTACGTGGTCAAAACTGAACCGTTTCAGAACTGGCCACGGCAGGTGTCGATGAAAATGAAAATCTACAGCCTGTTTTCAGTCATTCGACTGGGTGAGGAATGGAATGAATGAAGCCCCCATCTAGCGGCGAGGATAGGAATTTTGCGTCTGCCGAAGCCTGTTGCACTCCTCTGGGGCATTGATGAGTGAATGACAGATGAAATGAAATGATATTGGAGAGTGCTGCTGGAATGATATATGTCAGGGAAAACCGAAGAACCCGGAGGAAAACCTGTCCGCCTCCGCTTTGTCCAGCATAAATCTCACATAGAGTGACCGGGATTTGAACCACGGAACCCAGCGGTGTGAGGCCGGCGCACTGCCGCCTGAGCCACGGAGGATCGCAGGTGTCGATATGTGATAAAAAGGTGGGTATATTGTGGAAGTGCTGCGTGTGATTGTGGTGGTGAGAACCAGACATTGCTTCAAGTTGTTGAAAGCTGTCCACTGTCAGCATTTAAGGACGGTTTACAGGCTGTGCATGAATTGACACCAAGTGCAGTAGACTGGCTGTCGAAGCTGGATACTCTAGTTTTATTATTTCTCTATTTTGACTTCTATGTTCATTGTACATTTTTACACATTATGCTCGTAAATGCCTCACGATAATAGTAATAATATTCAAATTATTTCATGGGGCTGTTTTAGGCTGGTGGTGGTGATTATTGTTTTAAGAGGAAGTATAATTAGGAAACCATCCTCTAGATAACATTAATCAGAGAGAAATAGGGAAAGGAATCCGACAATTCGAAAAATGTAAGTATCGGCCAGAGGAAGACAAGGGCCATGAGGGACGTGAAAAGGAAAGACTCCCTAGGCCTCGAGTACTTTAATACCATCAGGGTCAGAAAAGAAGAGTTGACCAAGGGAGATCTGATAGGGTACATGAAAGCGAGGAGCCTGGCACAAATAACTGGAAGTAATGTCAGGACTCAGCTAAGGGTCCCATGGTCGCCAACCCACGCTCCCAAGTTAGGAACCCCCGAGGCCCTTTTCAGTCACCTCTTACAACAGGCAAGGAATAACGTGGGTGTTATTCTACTCCCACACACAGAGGCATTTTAGGCTGGGAGGAACGCTTTTCTAGAACGTCTGTTCGTGGAGAGTAGGCAGCGACTGCTGTGTGAGGTTTTGCGTGTTAGGTATTGAGTGTGAATTGTAAAGAAAAATACAGCAGAGACAGTAAGAACACCAAGTTTCCCCCTCCCCAAAAAACTGTAATTTACCACTCATGGTTAAATTCACTAGTTATTATTATTATTATTATTATTATTATTATTATTATTATTATTATTATTATTATTATTATTATTATTATTATTATAATACCGGTTGGTACCCCTATACGCCGCACATTTGAATTTTCCACCTTAAAGTACTTCTCTACTGGAGAAATCCTGAACTTTAACAACTGAACTAACTCTACTGGTTATCAGAAGATGTCACTGTGCGTTTTTGATTTGCTTTTGTTTTTCATTGATCAAGAAGTGTGGACATTCTCTAACAGATGTCTCTACCAAAAACTATGATAACGCACTCTAGTGTAAAGGAATGAACCTTCTTGGAGAAATGTTGTATTCATAAGTTTTGTCTTTATTAAATTTTGTTCTGTGGTTTGTGGGTTGGCAATATTAATCCTTTCCTTCCGCCTGTTTTGAATTTAGCCAATCAGTAATTTCTGTAATTAATTTTCCTCCAATCATAGCTTTCTTCTTCGAATTTCCATGTGTAACTCTTAGTCAACTAATAAAAATTGAGTGGGTGTGTCTACTCATTCCTGAAAGGTCTCGAATTTTCCACGAGGGTATAAAACTGCTGATTTTCTTGTCTCCGGGCCACTCGTATAACATCTAACTCAGTGTGTGAATATGTAGCAGGGGGCGGGAAGCGCCTCTTTCTTCAAGCAGCAGCTCTTCAACAAGGTAATGGCCCTTTAACACCTTTATTTCTCGCTAGCTCAGCAGTTTAACTCGCGGGGAAGGTTCGAAACCTTTAATATGTAAACTATAAAACATGTAAACCCTTTTCCTGGTAAACTTCATTTTTCTTGAATTTTAATTCGGGGATAGAGAGTGCTTTACCCTCTCGAGCTCCCCTTCATTTTTGGAATTTGAGGTGACTACGTTTTCGTAACCGTTTTTCTCTTCCTTCTTAAAGCGTTAAATTTTGCAGACTAGTCACCTCCATAGATTGGGATTAGCCCCTGTATTATCGGCCTAGCGCCACATAGGTTTTAACAAGCTTTAGTGTAGGAGTGCAAATTCTTGCCTCCATTCCTCTTGGTGTTTGGGCCATTTAATTAACCTTTAATTTGCTATTCAGGCCTCGTAGGTTGGGTACTAGTTACACCTGTTTATTTATAAGTATGCCTTAAGGGCAGTCAAGTGTAAAGTTTGTTTATGGCCTTCTGATAGGCTTGAACTATTGAGAGCGGGTCAGCTCTTTCTGGTATTTTAAAAGGTGCCTCTAGGAGGCTTGACATTACGTGGTGGGAGCAAACGCTCCATGTAATTAGGGGTTTTCTGCCCTTTGGTAATTTGTGGTTGTGAGCTGAGGGCTCAGGAATTGTAATTTGGGGCACGAAGCCCAGAACTTGTTAATACCAGAAACTCTTGTTTTCGTTTGTAAAAGCATTATTGTACCTCAATTTTCATTGTAATTTCACCTAGTGAAAAGTTGTTAAATATTGTTGTCTGTTGAAAATATAACCTTTATTTAAATTTTAAATTCATCTTTCGGTCTTAGACCCATTCCAGCCCGCACCTTCTTTCACCTCTGACTTCCACGGATAACTCCGTAACAATTATTAATAATATTATTAATATTATTAATATTAATAATAATATATATATATTAATAATATTATTAATAATAATATATGGACTCTACAAACCGTGCGCATACCCAATTTCGACGTCCCGTTTCTCTCTAAATCGGACCTCTAAAGAGAGATGTTTAGCTGAGTTTTTACTTAATATTGTTGTGCAAGCACTAGATATGTCACCAGAGATTATTTTACATGCGATCATTGTATGCTATGGGGTGCCTAATGGAATGTTTCCTTTGAAAAGTTCGACGACCACTGCAAGGTGCAAACTCGTGTTCTT
Organism: Anabrus simplex; assembly: GCF_040414725.1. NCBI lineage: Eukaryota > Metazoa > Arthropoda > Insecta > Orthoptera > Tettigoniidae > Anabrus > Anabrus simplex. The sequence goes on along the minus strand of NC_090268.1, from coordinate 338,733,384 downwards.
GTGTTCCGGAAACTGACACTCTACCACTGCTGTTACAAAAGAATGCCAGAAGTGATACGGGTAGAGATCGGAATATAAATGTAGAGATACGGAATCGAGTTGATGGGAGGAGAGCGATTTAGTAATATTTAATCACAAAAAAGAGAAAGATTGATCTTGCGGGAACTGTTAGGGGTGAGAATGGTAGAGTGCACAATGGTAAAAGAATGACGGAACAGTATACAAGTAGATTGTCGTTGTTACTTACAAATATGAAGATTAGTATATGTTTGGAATGGAGAATTCTATCAAACCAGTCTAGTGACTGATGACCTAAAAACAACGATGTGAACAGCAACAATCTTAATCATTGTGCCTGTTCCTTAAACTGAAGCAACACATTTTCTAAAACATTCCTCTCAAAGTCCAAATTTCCTAGAATGCTATGTTCCATAAAAATTTGCTAATTTTATTCTCAATAAATGTTTTATAATTTCAGAATTTGCTTTCGATATTCGTTTCCAATTACGTACCTCTTTTCATTTCACTCTCTAAAGCTGTAGTTCGCTTTCTATTAGTGAAAAACATTCTTTTTTATGGTGCTTCACAAGTTACATTTGCTTCAGTGGCAATATTAGTAACTTTTTAACGAACTCCATTTCGTAGCTAAGCAATCTGTAATTCCATAGAATTGTGACTAGGGAATAGAGAGCGGCTGATTGGAAGAATCTTTCCGGCATATGGACTGCTGCACCAGTTAATGAAACAATTAAGTGGTTATTTTTAACTCCCATTGGTTCAGTTTCTATTCCTGGTAGCGCGCTCTCTGAGAGTGTTCCGTATCGATTGATCGTTCTATAGATTAGCGGAAGAAGTGGCACTAATTAGTGAACTACTTGGCTTGCGCTTGTCACTTATTTGCTGTACGTGGCATGCTGGGAATGCGGCGGACAGGGTGTCCTCACCAGAAGCTGATAACTTTACAGGCCTGTCTAGTCCTGCGCGCGACAAACTGTCAGGTGTCTCTACCAAGTCAACCTGCGATACAGTTAACATCTAATCTTGTTTCATATCCAACATAATGTGTGCAATAACGTCGGTAATTACTTTAAGAATTTTAATTTCTATGATCGCAAGTCGTAGGACGATGGATGCACGAGTCAATAGGCTATATATTTTAAGGAAAGAAGTTAAACTCTAAACAGTCGATTTAGTTTTGCTGGTTGCATAACTCTATCCGCATTTATTTCGCTGGAAAATGATGACTCTATTAGAATATATTCCTAAGGCTATAATATTGTTATTGCAATCTCAGGCTGAGAAATAAGGGTGGAAATAGGATGAGAGGAAGTCTCGCTGGCTTTCGGGACAACGTCGCTCGATGCATGTCACTTCATACAGTTCAATCTTATTCGAATTCTGGTTTCCAATTGTATCAAACACAGTCATAGCTTTTCGATATAATGATAGCATATCATTGAATGCGAAGTCGACTGTGAACCAAAGGATATGAACAAGAACTCTCGCTTCCAATGAAATAAATAAATAAATAAATAAATAAATAAATAAATAAATAAATAAATAAATAAATAAATAAATAAATAAATAAATAAATAAATAAATAAATAAATAAATAAATACAAGGACTTTAATTCTGGACTGAGGGCTGGAGAATTGTTCATTCAGCCTCGTGAGACCAAATGAGAATCTGTCCGATTCGAGAAACAGTGGACCGGTCGCGAATGCCAAGTACTAGTAATACGGCTGAGTATATCGTCACGACGATTCAGTGCAAATCCAGGTCATTCAGCTGGCCAGTAGTCATATTTGCAGATAAAGAACGTTAATGGGGTGTATGTGCTCTAGATATCAGGTATCCTAGAAACAAAATCGAAGAAAGAACCCTTGAAACTGGCTTGCTGAAGAATGGAGGACATGAATAGCTCACTTGGAGACAAGTGCACCAAGAGAAATTCGAAACTCTCTCTCGCTAACGATCACCTTCACAACAATGGGTATCATCCTTTGTATTCGGTCAATCACTACAAATCCTAAAGCAGAAGTGAAAACAGTCACGTGTTCCAGGTGTACAAAAACTGCAATTCTATGTTTATACTCTTTTGTAGCGTAGATGACTTTATAGTGCATACGTTGTATGAAATTACGAATTTTTAGGAACTTATTTGAAGATATCTCCACGCAGATTCTCACCATCACCCTGCCCAAAAACATGGTATCCTTACAACTCTGACTACCAGGGCCAGGAGGATTTGTGAAGCGTCAGATCTACAAGAGGAAATTAACACCTTGAGAACCACCTTTAAGAGCAACGGTTACAGCAGAGCTTTGATCTCAAGGGTTCTGAAATCGGCACATAATCGGACGTCTGTTAAGAAAAAAGATGTAAAAGGAACTGCTTACCTACCTTACATACATAACACGACGGATCGTATTGCTAAAATCTTACGTAGGTACCATGTACGAACTGTTTTTGGAACATCAGTTAAGATTAGGCAACTCCTGCGACCAACTAAGGATAGTTTGCCTAAATTACAACAACCTGGTATCTACAGAGTTCCCTGTACTTGTGGCAAGGTTTATATTGGGCAGACTTCGAGAACGGTGTGTACTCGCATCAAAGAACATACCAGATGTATCAGACTCAACCAACCTGATAAATCAGCTGTTGCTGACCATGCCCTAACACCTGGTCATGATGTCTTGTTCCAAGAAGTGGATGTTCTTGCCCGTATAAAGCAATATCACCCAAGAATTATCAGGGAGGCGGTTGAAATACGTAAACATCCAGATAATTTCAACAGGTTACAACCTCAGTGAATCATGGCTACCTATAATCAGAACCATTAGAGAGTAATGCTTTGCTGCCACTATTCATTGTCTCTAGCATGGGGCTAAAATGGCGTCCCCTTTACATCTTGGGTCCCATTTGTAGCTTCCTTGTTGCTTTCTCCTAGCAACCATCAATACGTCGTTTCTCTTCTCTTTTGTCTCCTGATGAAGAAAGGCAAGGTTCCTTTTGAAACGTTGAGTGTGTTTTATAATTATTTACACGGCATAAGCCCAAAAATAGAACTCATGAATTATTTGAAGATGTACACCACCTTAACAAAATAGTTTCAACTACAAGTAGAAAATAGTTAACAAAACAAGGTAATGAAAACGTCATTGGTTTCTACTATTACGTCATGAGATAAACCTCAACAAGCATCTTACTACAGAATGTGAGTATTGCTACACAAAACAAGACGGCACACTGAACACAAAACATATTGTTGCTATTCTGTCTGGTGATTGTATCCTTACCTACATAATGATTAGTGTAGCTATAATAATAATAATAATAATAATAATAATAATAATAATAATAATAATAATAATAATAATAATAATAATAATAATAATAATAATAATAATAATAATAATAGTAATAATAATAATAATAGCAATAATAGCAATAATAATAATAATAATGCAAGGTGGGGAGAGGAGACTTAAACCCAACAAAGAACTATACCAGAAGACAGAGGAAGTCGTCGTACTGATGGAAAAGCGAAGGCTTCAATTTTATGGACATCTACAGAGAATGGACACCAACCGACTGACAAAAAGGATTTTCAGCTTCTTCAGCCTAAGGAAGACGGAACCAAAATGGTTTCGGGAAGCAAGGACCGACCTGGCCAGGATAGGAGTAGAAAAAGAGGACGTACTGGAGAGAAACAAATTTAGACAAAAAGTGAAGGAGTTCAAGGGTTTCCAGGAGACTGGGGAAGAACTTGTGAAGAGGAAGAAGAAGAAGAAGAAGAAGAGAACCTACACAGAAGAACAGAAGAAAGAAGTCAGTGCAAGGATGAAGAAGTACTGGCAGAATGTGAAGTCAGGACTGATGAAAAATAACGTAAAGACTGTAAAACGTGGTCCACAGATGGCCAGAACGATAATAAATAAAATAATAATAATAAAAATAATAATAAAAATAATAATAATATGTTTGTTTGTCAAACCATTGTCAACCTCATCAGAGGAGTTAATGAGATGAAATGAATGACGTGATGATAGTAGGAAGAGAGAGGGCGAAATCCGGTGCCGGCATATAGCCTACTCCTTTCGAATAGAACCAAGGGGTCTGCTCAAGGCTTAACGTCTCCATCCGACGGACGAATCACCATCAACAGCGTCATACGTCCTTACTCCATATGAGCACTGCGGAGAGATTTGTAATTGAAACAAGGTTTTTTACACACAATCTAGTGATTAGAAATTGAATACCACCCCCTACCCTACTCTATCGGCCAACATTCTGATGGTGAAAATGTTTTCGACCAACGGGACTTGAACTGGCTAACCATTGTGTCTTACCGTTTATACTTCAACGCCTTAACGATCATGGCCACCAGGCGGGCTAGAATAATAATATCATAATATAATATACACTGAATAATATAATAACCAAATAGTTACATTTATATTTATATCTATAAATTAAAACAAAATACTTCTGAAACAAAATCAAAATCACAAGCCCACCGTCGGCAGCCCTGAATATGGCTTTCCGTGGTTTCCCATTTTCCCACCATGCAAATATTTGCTCAGTCTATCGTCACCGAAAACTTTCGACGTGTTAGTGTGGCGTTAAAACCGCAAGTAAAAGGAAAAATAGATATAAATTTAAAATTCGGTGGTCTTTCCCAGTCCCGAGTTAAATCTCATGCTGCAGTTCTATGGTTCAAGACGAGATGATGTGATGTGACAGCGCCCTATAAAGACGACAGTTGATCTAATGTCTCCCTTTACCAAATATTTACATACATTTCGTAACTTTTGTTTGGCTTTAATATTTGTCCTCGTTAAAGAAAATATGATCTGATGTGATGTTTTGGTTGTTTTAGAGAATGAGAATAGTGGAGATAGGTTGGTAGTGAATTAATCTGTGTACATTTATCTCACAGTTCCGGTACGAGAACCAAGAAACAAGTATTTCTAATTTTTTCTTCCCACTATTGTTCAGCATATGCAACAGGACTGACCTAGAATCGAATTTGTAGACATTGGCTGAGAAAGCCAGCGTTATACAATCTGATTCTCGTAGCCCAGTTTTCCGACTCGTTGGCTGAATGGTCAGCGTACTGGCCTTCTGTTCATAGGGTCTCGGGTTCGATTCCCGGCCGGGTCGGGGATTTTAACCTTCATTGGTTAATTCCAATGGCCCGGGGCTGGGTGTTTGTGCTGTCCCGAACATCCCTGCAACTCACGCACCACACATAACACTATCCTTCACCACATTAACACGCAGTTACCTACAAATGGCAGATGCTGCCTACCCTCATTGGAGGGTCTGCCTTACAAGGGCTGCACTCGGCTAGAAATAGCCACACGAAATTAAATAGCCCAGTTCTCATCAGGTGGTTCTCCCAGGCGGTAATACACTGTGGAGATATCCGTGAGAGCCTTGATAATTATCTCCACTTGCAATAAGTACCCGTCTTAGTTTCCAGTTTCTAGCCAGGATGAGTAGTACAGACAGCATAGGGTTGGCCTTCGAAATTCAAGTTTCCGTGTTCAATCCTGTCGTATTAGAAGGAGCTCAATTACGCCAGCCTTGTAGCGGTATATATATATATATATATATACACACACTGACTGACAGAGCAAACGCAACACCAAGAAGGAGTGGTCAGAACTTTATGCCACTTGCAGGATAGACTGACGTCACTGAGGTATGCTCATGATGTGAAATGCGCCGCTGTGCTGCGCACGTAGCGAACGATAAATGGGACACGGCGTTGGCGAATGGCCCACTTCGTACCGTGATTTCTCAGCCGACAGTCATTGTAGAACGTGTTGTCGTGTGCCACAGGACACGTGTATAGCTAAGAATGCCAGGCCGCCGTCAACGGAGGCATATCCAGCAGACAGACGACTTTACGAGGGGTATGGTGATCGGGCTGAGAAGGGCAGGTTGGTCGCTTCGTCAAATCGCAGCCGATACCCATAGGGATGTGTCCACGGTGCAGCGCCTGTGGCGAAGATGGTTGGCGCAGGGACATGTGGCACGTGCGAGGGGTCCAGGCGCAGCCCGAGTGACGTCAGCACGCGAGGATCGGCGCATCCGCCGCCAAGCGGTGGCAGCCCCGCACGCCACGTCAACCGCCATTCTTCAGCATGTGCAAGACACCCTGGCTGTTCCAATATCGACCAGAAGAATTTCCCGTCGATTGGTTGAAGGAGGCCTGCACTCCCGGCTTCCGCTCAGAAGACTACCATTGACTCCACAGCATAGACGTGCACGCCTGGCATGGTGCCGGGCTAGAGCGACTTGGATGAGGGAATGGCGGAACGTCGTGTTCTGCGATGAGTCACGCCTCTGTTCTGTCAGTGATAGTCACCGCAGACGAGTGTGGCGTCGGCGTGGAGAAAGGTCAAATCCGGCAGTAACTGTGGAGCGCCCTACCGCTAGACAACGCGGCATCATGGTTTGGGGCGCTATTGCGTATGATTCCACGTCACCTCTAGTACGTATTCAAGGCACGTTAAATGCCCACTGCTACGTGCAGCATGTGCTGCGGCCGGTGGCACTCCCATACCTTCAGGGGCTGCCCAATGCTCTGTTTCAGCAGGATAATGCCCGCCCACACACTGCTCGCATCTCCCAACAGGCTCTACGAGGTGTACAGATGCTTCCGTGGCCAGCGTACTCTCCGGATCTCTCACCAATCGAACACGTGTGGGATCTCATTGGACGCCGTTTGCAAACTCTGCCCCAGCCTCGTACGGACGACCAACTGTGGCAAATGGTTGACAGAGAATGGAGAACCATCCCTCAGGACACCATCCGCACTCTTATTGACTCTGTACCTCGACGTGTTTCTGCGTGCATCGCCGCTCGCGGTGGTCCTACATCCTACTGAGTCGATGCCGTGCGCATTGTGTAACCTGCATATCGGTTTGAAATAAACATCAATTATTCGTCCGTGCCGTCTCTGTTTTTTCCCCAACTTTCATCCCTTTCGAACCACTCCTTCTTGGTGTTGCATTTGCTCTGTCAGTCAGTGTATATAATTTTTTTTTTTTTTTTGCTAGTTGCTTTACGTCGCACCGACACAGATAGGTCTTATGGAGACGATGGAACAGGGAAGGGCTAGGAGTGGGAAGGAAGCGGCCGTGGCCTTAATTAAGAAACCACGGAAAACCATCTTCAGGACTGCCGACAGTGGGGTTCGAACCTACTATCTCCCGAATACTGGATACTGGCCGCACTTAAGCGACTGCAGCTATCGAGCTCGGTGCGGTATATTTAACCGCAAGTAAAAGAAACACTAGGAAAAGTATGCCGACACCCCGGCGTCTCCTTCAACCGTAAAAACAATTAATGGGACGTTAAATCGAATAAATTATTTTTGTTATCAAATATACGATAGAAAATTTTTATTTCATCGATTGAAAATAAAAAAATTAACAAAAATGAAAAGAGTTTAGGCTTCTCAATCATAAAATTAGCCCCTTTCATCCTTTGTCAAATTATGAAGAAAGTCTTCTGAAGAAATGCATCACGACGAATCAAACTAATTTGTGAATGACTGTACAGACCTCTCAATACTCTAAATATATGGTTGAAGAACCCGAATCACTTAATATTAATATGTAGTTCAACAGCGGTGTTAATAGGCTTCTCCACTTTAATAACAGTATAAAAATTCTGTTTGAAGAAGCCACAATGGAAATATTCATTGCAATACATTATAGATATTTATAAATTGTTATGGACAGAAATATTGATGCTCCACTATTTTAGTTCTATTTTTCGCAAATATTGCACGTTGTCATGAGTGACATACGTTAGACATTACAAAAGAGATGATCGCTACACATTTCAAGAATATGCTGCTCTCGCAGCTCTCATATTCATGACTGGAAAGAGATGTGTTATGCCATCTACGCACACATAAACACAGACATTCTCTGTTTTTACACGCAATATATCACACCCCTTATACGTTGATAAGGATGCTAGGTTTTGTTGGTTGATCACAACACGGTATGTACTACAATACCCTTATTCAGCAACATCAGCAGTGTCAAACCCCGTACATTACTTGCACGCTCACCCTTTCTCTATATTCTCGTAATTTATCGCCTTTATCATTCTCGTTCGCTATCTTTCACCTCAGCCCCAACAGTTCTACTTTGAGCGCAGATATCGATTGTTCCATGCTATGAGGACTGTTATCATTCATATGTGTACAGAAATCCAACAAAAGGAGGAGAAATGTACGACTTGCAAAGTTCGAGCTTTTAAAGCCACGTAAAGGAAAACACTTAATAGTACTCAGGAATGACGTTATTAAAGAATGCTATTGATTAAGTAAAGATGGAAACTGAGTACTTGGCATAGAGCGGAAAAGTTCAAGATGATATACACCTTGAAAATAATGCGATATTGTTGTGAAATTACAACCGTTGACTACTGACCATTGTCGATTCTTTGCTGGGATAATTTTAACGTTAACAAGTGCTTCAATTAACTAGAATTTTCAAAGAATGCTGTACAGGATGAGTAGAGTAAATTCGAACCTTTTAAATAGTGGTGCATTTATTGTTTGAAATTTCAAGAATACTTACGGATTTGAATAATAAATAATACTATCAAAGTCTTCTCTACAGGATAAATTCTAACTGCAGTAAGTTCGAATCGTTTAAATGGTGATACAATTACTGTTGGAAATTTTAAGAAAACTTACCTATTTTAGTAATTAATAGGCCTAATGTTTCATAATTATCACGATATTGTTTCGAATCCTCTGGATGAATGAACAGCGTAGAGGTCTTCCTCTCATTACGTCTTAGGTTCGATTCCTGGACTGTTCAGTGCTTTTTTACATCTTATACGGTTAATTACTCTGACTCAGGATCTGAGTGTTGGTGTCTGTTTCAATGTTCTCCTCTTCATACACACATGACACACTGTAGTATCAACCACAACAGAAATGCGCAATCGTAATTACATTCCTCTACATACGGTTGGCGTCAGCAAGGGCATCCGACCATAAGACAAGTTCAAATCAATATGTACAATACATGTTCCATTCGTGACCCTACAACAGTGTGGTAAAAGTGATATAAAAAGAAGAGAAAGGTGAATTTATACGATATCCAAGTGTCCATTATTATAAGTTATTTATTTATTTATTTATTTATTTATTTATTTATTTATTTATTTATTTATTTATTTATTTATTTATTTATTTATTTATTTATTTATTTATTTATTTATTTATTTATTTATTTATTTATTTATTTATTTATTTATTTATTGGATTTCCTAACTGTTTGAACCCTGTTGTATTTGAATATATTACGGTTATAGTTTCGATCATTTCATTAATTATTGGTCCTTGACACAAAATTAGGAAACTAAATTATTGAAGATGTGGTGAATGAACTTCAGGAATTGTTTGTAGCAGCAGGATTTACTAAACAGATAGTACAATGGCTTTGAAAGTTTAGGACAAAGCTCTATGAATGTCGATCTCTCGGCCTGAAGGCTGGTTAGATCCCCAAAAGCACTACCAGTAGCTTTCATAGGTAATCTAGGCATCACTGAGGATGTGAAAGAGGGAAATGAGAACTGAGGCATTCTCACCGAGTTGGACGGTGCTATTGTTTGCCAGTCTGACAAGCCCACTGAACTGTAGACACCGAGAGAACCTGTGAGTGAGATTCTCACACCATTCATCACAAGGACCGACTGCGTAAAGAATAACGTCGCTAGCATTTCAGAACCACTTTCATCTTATCAAAGCCAAAGAGGAGAATGAGACAGACGTATGACAGTAACAAACTTGCCCTAGTATATTCAAGAAGATACAGCCGTACGAAATAATCTTCATGTTGGTCCGTATTGATGAACAATTACAATTACAATGAAAAAGAAAATCCACCTCATAAATACACTTTATTGTTGTAACTATGTAACATGTTGTATTGTTATGAAATATCATCTCTCATAAACTACATTTCTTATGATTCAGACAATAAGATGTTCCCTGATGATATAAATCATAACATTCATTACATTTTTAGCATAATATGAGGCGTGAAATGGACGTAATTTGAATACGGAAGAATTGAATTTTAACTATAATATTCCATTAGATTTTAAGACTGAGTTTCATTATTGTTTAAGGAATATAATATGTGGATATATTTGTTAACTTTAGATTATACTAGCTGATGTACCCGTACTTCGCTACGGAATTCTTAGAAAGACTGACTTTGTTGTTTTCCTAACTGAAGCCAACATAGGTTATTACAAAAACGCCAATGGTAATTTAGCGATTAAAAGCAACTTAATCATACAAAATACTTGATCAAATGAAAAACCGCACATTATCTCACTTTTAACGAACAGTACTACAGTGCCGATCTAACAATCCAAAGTTCCAGAGCTGGAATGACCAGGCCGCACTGAGCCGGGAACACTCCTCTGCCATTATTCCGTTAAATATGCACATTAATAATTCCAATGAGCACCTCAGAGTAGGGACTGAATAGCTCGAATGCTCTGATGAACCAGTGTGTTACGTACCAGTAGTATTAGAAAATTTATAAACCAGAGGAATGGCATTAAGTTATCTAACTCCCCAGCTACTTTCCGCCGAGATTCAGGCAGACTGTTACACTTAGTACGACCGGATGAGTTGGCCACGTGGTTAGGGGCACGCAGCTGTGAACTTGCATCCAGGAGATAATGGATTCGAACTCCACTGTCGGCAGCCCTGTAGATGGTATTCGGTGGTTTCACATTTTCACACCAGGCAACTGCTGGGGCTGTACCTTAATTAAGGCCAAGGCCGCTTCCTTCGCACTCCTAGCCCTTTCCTATTACATTGTCACCATTTAAGACCTATATGTGTCGGTGCCAAGTAAAGCAAATTTCAAAAACACTCTGTACGCAACAGTAATCCTATCTATCGGCAACCGAAGACACAAAGTACGTCACAACAAACAATGGTCAATGTAATGTTATTGTTGATACATTTTATGAGCATTCTATATTTTCTTTCGACTCTGTGATACTAGGGCGTCTTACAAAATTATTTATAGCGTAGACTGTAGTTCCATATTCTCCGATATTACATACCGATTTTCGATAAATTCCGTTTACCCATTTTCTTGTGATTCGGTGCTGATATGGACTTAGGAACAAAACTCCAAATTCATGAATATATCTGTGATCATAGTCGGTACGGTAACAATGTATAAAACATAAATGTTCTGGAATTTAATACTATACAACTTTAGTTATGTGGTATTTATCGATACGAACACTAATAACATAAATATTTGAGAATTAAATTTTAGGCCTTCCCCTAAAGTACCATTTCACTCAGCATGAATAAAATTATTTATGGCTAGATTATTGTAACTTATTCCTCGACTTTACATACCGATTTTCATTAAGATAGGGCCATTAATAACAAAAATATTTAAGAATTAAATTTTAGGCCTTCCGCTAAACTACCGTTTTTCTCAGCGTGAACACAATTGTTTATAGCGTAGATTGTAGCGACTTATTCCCTGACTTTACCTACCGATTTTCGTGAGGATACGACCACTAATAAAATAAATATTTGAGAATTAAGTTTTTTCTAGTGGCTTTATATCGCACCGACAGAGATAGGTCTTATGGCTACGATGGGATAGGAAAGGCCTAGGAGTTGGAAGGAACCGGCCATGACCTTAATTAAGGGACAGCGCCAGCATTTTCCTGGTGTGAAAATGGGAAAACACGGAAAACCATTTTCACGGCTGGCGACAGTGGGATTCGAACCCACTATCTCCCGGATGCAAGCTCACAGCCGTGCGCCCCTAACCGTACGTCCAACTCGCCCGGTCTGAATTAAGTTTTAGGCATTCCCCTGAACTATTATTCCACTCAGTGTGAATATAATTATTTATGGCCTAGAATATATCGACTTGTTACCCCGACTTTGGATACCGATTTTCATTAAAATACGGGCACTAATAACATAAATATTTGAGAATTAAATTTTAGGCCTTCCCCTAAACTACTATTTCACTCAGAGTGAATACAATTATTTATGGTCTAGACTGTAGCAACTTATTCCCCGACTTTGCATACCGATTTTCATTAAATTCTCTTCAGCCGTTTACTCGTGATGCGTGTACGTACATACATAAAGACAGACAGACAGACAGACAGACAGACAGACAGACAGACAGACAGACAGACAGACAGACAGACAGACAGACAGACATGACGGAAAATTAAGAAGTACATTTCCTTGGTACTGAGGACACGACTAATACAGAAATACCATCCTTTTTTAAATTCTGAGCAATGTACAGACAAAACTCTTATTTTACATATATAGATGGTTGAGGGTGACCTAGGTTTCAGGTCGAAACTAGTCCCATATTGTGTGAATTTTATATACTGTAGTTACATGAATAAAGTGTATTGAAAAGGTGGATTTTCTTTTCTCATTCTAATTGTAGAAGGTACAATATCAACAACGTATCTTACCAAAGATGGATCTAGGCTGTCATAACAGTTAATAAACTGTAGGCAGTAAGGAACATTAAAAGTATTTTGTCTTACCGATATCGTGATCAGAAAATCTTTTATGTACTTTTTTGCTAGTCGATTTAGGTAGCACTAACACATCGAAAGTCTTCGGTGATACAAGGTTTGGTAATGGCTAAGATTGGGAAGGTAGCAGTCGTGACCTTACTTAAGATACATGCCAGCTTTTCATGTACGACCAGGTCTTATACCGTATGGGATCTGATCCGTGTCACTGTATCCAGAATGTTAAATGCTGCAATATACATTAAAGGCTCTCTGTTAAGTCTTCTACCCGGACACAGATTGAATCCTCAAAGAGCGCCACCAAAGCTTATGGGGTTATAAGGAAACAGCAATAATCAGACTCTTCCAGGACCTAGCAGAGCAACAACTTTTTGAAAAGTATACCTTAATTGTTGAACCAAGAACCCCAACGAGAGTGTAAACAATTCGGTTTTGGCCCTGCATTTCTAACAGAGCAGGTATTTGTACAAATCGCCAAACTGCATATTGCTCTTAAAGGGGAGTTATGACTGAAATATTTGATTTTTGAACCGAAAAACAGTTTTTGTTTTATTCGTAAAAATATGGCCCATTCCTTCGTCTATCTGAATAATGTATTAAATAAGTCACTCGGTCATTTTTAAAGCTCTTAGCGACCATTTAAAAGGAGAGTGCTATGTATTTAAAGGCCTACGACACGCCTTGCAGCAGCAAAATATGTTATGACCTTGTGGTTCAGGGAAGAAGTAGAAGCCATGATCAAGAGAAAAAACATCAGAGGTGGCAGAAAATGCCCAAGTTAGAATTAGGAAGCCTGAAGGGGAGACATATCGTGTAGGACATTTATTTTCCTTTCATCGCTCTGGAACTTTTCAAAATTTTGCTCTGTATAAAATGCTACTTCGATGCACTTCATATCAGAATTTGTTTTAACTTGGTGAGATTGTTCTCGAAGGTACAAGTATTTAAATTTGTAATGGGTTTTCAAATACCTTAACTTTAATGTGAATTTTATGTTCAGTGTTGGATTAATATTACATTAAAAAGAGACAAATTTTTAAATATTTCTGGACAGAACAGTATTCAACTCATACTAAAATCCATTGCTATTTCTACATACATTAGGTAAATGTCAACAAAATTTCAGCTTGATAAAATGAAAACTGTTACGCAGGGGATTTTCTTTGGGACTGCCTTTTAAGTGTAAGAAATTGAAATAACATTTGAACCAATACATTTACACACCTATAATTTGGGAAAATGTGTGATTATTTGTACCGAAATGCAACAACTAAATTAGGTAAAAGTCGGATAAAAACTGCAGAAGTTTCAAAATTGAGAGCTATGTATCTAAGGTGATATCAAAATGTGTCAAGTGTTAGAATATCTGGGATTGTCACCTGGTTATCACGTGATGTAATGAGTGGACGAAATTCATTACGAACGAAATACAAAGATGAACAAGCAGAAAAGGTATGTGAAAAAGTGATAAGTCAACTAAGAAGAGCCTTTGGAAAAACTGGAGGATGAGATGCAAGACAACCCAAATGATCCGTTATAACAGCCAGGAATACATTGAGCATTTTGAATGATGCTTATTACAGAAAATTTATTTTCCTGTATACAAAAGGAAAATTTTCTCAGAAAGTATGTAACTTGCAAACATTGACATGTTCCAACCATACTTAAGTATATAACATATTTTGGCATTGTATTTTGGCACTGAAAGTATAGAGAAAAATATAAGCAACTTCTCAAAAGGAAACTAGGGGCTGCCTGGCCGGCAAAGACATAAAGGCATGCTTGGTTCACCCGGAAGGACCTGGGTTCGATTTCCCTTCAGGAAGTCGAAAAATATAAGGAACGAGATTTACATTTTTGGAGGTGCATATGGCCCTGAGGTTCACTCAGCCTACACCGAGGTTACGGATAGTGGAGCCCATACCTTCAACCCCTCCAAGAATCTTCATTGCCTGTATGGAGACTAATTTGTCATTGCTTTTGATTTTTCCTCTCCAACGAATCTATTTCCTAATTCAAAACATTATAACTTGTTAAAAATCGTAATTAAAGACGGTGAGTTCGAAGGTGGAGAATGATACTAAGAATGTTTGAGAAGAGGATGAACTCTTTAGTATGAACCAGTTCTGAAATGAATGTCCCTCAATCATATTAATATTACATTTTAAGTTACAGCTTACTCTGTTCTCTATAATGTCACTTACAGAGGCATCGTTAAATAGGCTTAGCGTTATTGTCTATAAGTTGGAAGTTATTTTTGAAAGGTTTTGTTTCAATACGGTGGCCATCGTTATTTTTCATACGTGTTGAGATGTTATCACTCGACCTATTTGAAAGCCTTCTCGTGGAGGACTTTCTGAGGTGAATTCCACTGGTTTCACAAGTTTATGTTCCTTCCTTATTCGTGCAGTGAGAAAGTTGTTGAGAAAGTGTTGGAAGAAGATCTTCAGAGCTGGTGGTGCTAGATTACAGAATTCACGTTCTGGATAAGGAAGTTTAGAGGGAATTCATACGTTCTAGCCACGAAGTCTGTTTATGACTTAACTTTCTGTCAAATCCACAAACTTGACCACTTGTTATAAATATCAGATAAAATGTTTTTCCGCTCAACTTCAAGTGAAAGGGAACTTCCTCATCGAGCTAATGTATACTTATGTCTTATACTTTGCTTTGGACGAGGATTAGTGAAAAAATGCTTTTGTGCGATGGTGTACGTAAAATAGTTGGTAATTCACTTTCTATATATAGGAGAATAGAAAAAACATATTTTTATTTTATTTCCTATTTCCTATTTTCAACCAAACTCGAAACTATTGACTGAGGAAATTACACTGACTGACAGAGCAAATGCAACACCAAGAAGGAGTGGTTCGAAAGGGATGAAAGTTGGGGAAAAAACAGAGACGGCACGGTCGAATAATTGATGTTTATTTCAAACCGATATGCAGGTTACACAATGCGCACGGCATCGACTCAGTAGGATGTAGGACCACCGCGAGCGGCGATGCACGCAGAAACACGTCGAGGTACAGAGTCAATAAGAGTGCGGATGGTGTCCTGAGGGATGGTTCTCCATTCTCTGTCAACCATTTGCCACAGTTGGTCGTCCGTAAGAGGCTGGGGCAGAGTTTGCAAACGGCGTCCAATGAGATCCCACACGTGTTCGATTGGTGAGAGATCCGGAGAGTACGCTGGCCACGGAAGCATCTGTACACCTCGTAGAGCCTGTTGGGAGATGCGAGCAGTGTGTGGGCGGGCATTATCCTGCTGAAACAGAGCATTGGGCAGCCCCAGAAGGTACGGGAGTGCCACCGGCCGCAGCACATGCTGCACGTAGTGGTGGGCATTTAACGTGCCTTGAATACGCACTAGAGGTGACGTGGAATCATACGCAATAGCGCCCCAAACCATGATGCCGCGGTGTCTAGCGGTAGGGCGCTCCACAGTTACTGCCGGATTTGACCTTTCTCCACGCCGACGCCACACTCGTCTGCGGTGACTGTCACTGACCGAACAGAAGCGTGACTCATCGGAGAACACGACGTTCCGCCATTCCCTCATCCAAGTCGCTCTAGCCCGGCACCATGCCAGGCGTGCACGTCTATGCTCTGGAGTCAATGGTAGTCTTCTGAGCGGACGCCGGGAGTGCAGGCCTCCTTCAACCAATCGACGGGAAATTGTTCTGGTCGATATTGGAACAGCCAGGGTGTCTTGCACATGCTGAAGAATGGCGGTTGACGTGGCGTGCGGGGCTGCCACCGCTTGGCGGCGGATGCGCCGATCCTCGCGTGCTGACGTCACTCGGGCTGCGCCTGGACCCCTCGCACGTGCCACATGTCCCTGCGCCAACCATCTTCGCCACAGGCGCTGCACCGTGGACACATCCCTATGGGTATCGGCTGCGATTTGACGAAGCGACCAACCTGCCCTTCTCAGCCCGATCACCATACCCCTCGTAAAGTCGTCTGTCTGCTGGAAATGCCTCCGTTGACGGCGGCCTGGCATTCTTAGCTATACACGTGTCCTGTGGCACACGACAACACGTTCTACAATGACTGTCGGCTGAGAAATCACGGTACGAAGTGGGCCATTCGCCAACGCCGTGTCCCATTTATCGTTCGCTACGTGCGCAGCACAGCGGCGCATTTCACATCATGAGCATACCTCAGTGACGTCAGTCTACCCTGCAATTGGCATAAAGTTCCGACCACTCCTTCTTGGTGTTGCATTTGCTCTGTCAGTCAGTGTATATCAAAATTGAAGTCATCAACCACTTGTAACATTTGGCAAAGGAGAAGAGAGACAATTCAGACGATCTGAAGGATGAGTGAGAGAAACTCAAGAGATACAATTAACTAACAAAATTCTAATGAAGGAGGTTGGAGGAATGTAATTCAGGTAGTATAAATAAATGGTCCCTCTGTAAGTAAAACGCCACTGATTATATGAAATGTGTAATCTGAGCGTATTAAAGATCATTGTAAGGAAAGTTGAAATATTGATACAATGATGTGACGGAACAAACGAACATATTTGTTCATAAAGTGAAATTATATCGACGATTTTTACATTATATTTAAGTGCATAAATACAATCGCTGAGAGCTGCCATGTTCCGATTTTTTATGAAGGACATACTTAAATTATGTAGAAACTCATCGTAAAAAATGAAATCTTACCTGTTAATTCTAAATCAGTATATCACACATTCTATTATTTATCATTAACATCCTCCCACGGAACAGATTTTGTTAGATCAAGTAATAATTTGTATTCTTTTGTAGCTTTCATGCAAAATGATCTTTGTATACATAATGCGACTATTGTAGCCGGACGCAGGCTACTGCTCAAAAGCAAACCGCTAGAAAAGGCCAGCGAATACATCTACCTCGCTCACCTGGTAAATACATGAGTGAAAGTACAAAGTCGAAAGTCTTTCGACGCATCAATGTAGAACGGTAGGAGGCACTAACCAATCTTCGGATCAAACGTGCCTGCATGTCTCTACATGCTCCCCGTGCTAACTTGCGGCTGTGAAACTTCGACGCTGAACGAATCTACAAAATGTAAACTGAGAACAACACAAAGGAGTATGGAGGGGTCAATACTGAGTTTTACAGGGCAACATAAGAATGAATCAGATCGGTCACACAGTTTGCTGACGTCCTGAAGAGAAACATTAGCTTGAATTAAGAGTGGCAAAAGTGGTTGAATGGGTGGCTACATTTCCAGAAAATTGAACTCAGAGAAGTAGATCCTGTAATGGTTAAGAGGGTGGTACCGCAGAGATGTGTTATTGGACCTTTGTTTTATATTATATATATACTAGCTGTTACCCGCCGCTTTGATAAAAGTAATCATTCCTCGCTACTGCACTAAGAGATTTTCTGAAACTTCCTGAGGCACAAAAACATACCGGAAAAGTGAGGTGCATTTACACCAGTAACATTTTGAAAACCGCCTGTGGCATTGGATCTTGTGACATGGAACTGTCCATGTGAGAAACAGCCCACTCTCAAGTCGAAAAATAATACATTCTTTTAGGAAATTCCAATTAACAATTTCCATGTCTGTAACATCAGTTTTATAAGTTTCCCCATAACAATAATTAAACCCAGTCTTCATTTTCTTCACACCCCTCTCCCATTCTTTAAGTGGATGTTCCGAAAAAAAGAATTTGCGTGTGTCTTTATTTTCAAAGGAGATTTCAGTACCAATTTTCACGTCTATAACATCTTCATTTTTTGAGATATACGTATCCTCATAAAAAGAATTCAACTTCTTTTTCACTTCTTTTCACGCACCCTCTTAAGTGAATTTTCCTAAAACAAAAGAATACATCTTTCGTTTTTTAACGGAGATTCCAAGTACCAATTTTCACGCCTGTGACCCTCAGTTTTGAGATAGGCTACAATTACCCTCACTTTTTCACATCTAATACTCAGCTATATTCTTCAAACTGGGCAGACCTATCAAGGTTGGTCTTATGGCATGAAGGTACAGTACATCTCCATCGCCGCATATTGAGTTGCTATTACCAAGTAATCCTAGCAAGAAATGTACTTTATAAAGCTTGGTGACGTGTTCCCATCCTCCTATGTACAGCATTTCTCACCGGACTATCACGATATAGCGTAAACTGTCCGGCTCCATGGCTTAAATGATTAGCCATTTGATCACAGGGGTCCAGGGTTCGATACCCGGCAGGGTCGGGAATTTAAACCATCATTGGTTAATTTCGCTGGCACTGGAGCTGGGTGTATATTTTGTCGTCATCATCATTTCATCCTTATCACGACGCGCAGGTCGCCTACGGGAGCCAAATCATAAGACCTGCACCTGGCGGGCCAAATGTGTCTTCGGACACTCCCGACACTAAAAGCCATACGCCATTTCATTTCATTTAGCGTAAACTGCTGTCGCCTAGCGACAGTCTGTCGATCAAGTCGATCCGATGTTGGTGCGTGTTTGCAATTAAATTAATTTTATAAAATTACTCATTACAAAAATACTATCTATCTGATTTCGTTCAAATGTTTTCCTAAACCCACCCAAGAGTAATAAGAAAACATAGTGACATTTCGGTCTAGTAGGTTTTGAGTCCATTTGGGACATACAAACAAACATTCATTTGTATGTATATAGTAGAAAATATAACTCCCTTGAAGAGTAGAGAAGTTAGGTACGTATATTACAGATACAGCATATAATAATTTTATCGTAATAGTTCTATTAGTCTGCAAGTTTTTTTTTCTTTCGAGAGTCAATATTAATATTCATTTCAAGAGTCGGACATATGGAGGGACTGAGGATAACTACTGTGCTGACCTCCTTGGGCCGGGTGCCATGTTTCCTCGATAGCATGTCCGAGAAGTTCCATTTCTTACAATAATATTTCTAACACACTTTTCAGGACATTCTTTTCTCTGTTCAACTTCTAAATTACTCACAAATACTTGTATTAAATTTTTATTCGTCATATTTCCGGGCAGGTTATTCTTTATTTGTGCTTTCAGTGCACGTTTTTCAATTATACTATAATCATTTTTGTAAACTGCATGTATCGAAAATTAAGATTAAAATAAACAGTACCTTCTCCCGCTCTATGATTTCCGAAATTATGCGAGGTGTGTATTATCTTAAATCTCTCGTTAACACTATGGTTGTGAGCTTTTCAATAACCCATCAGTGTAAATACATTTAGCCTTCTTTATTTGCTTGAATATTAAAAAATACTGCAGTTAAGAACAGTGATGATGAATTTTATTTAGCGAATATCATAGGGATATACAAAATTATCCATTCATAGATTTTATTACCATCCATTCATACCAACATTTTACAATTGAAACTCTTCACATCAACTGAACATGCGTCATTTTGTCGATTTACCGCACGTTTCTTCTTTCTTGTCAGATAGTGGGTATAACTTCTCCACCATGCCTCCTTGACCTAACGCAGGAAGCTTTCGTAGAGGTGATGGCTCCTCCCCGCCATCACCCGTGGCGACCATCCAGTAAGTCGATGCGCTTTGTCGCCCCCGGAATCCTTTCGGACGCGCACCTCATCCCACGTATTTGTTATTATCTCCGAAGTTTCAGTCGATTCCGACACTCGGGACTGAATCCCCAAACAGAGAAAACCCCTGTTCTGAGGAGCAGTACCTCGTGTCGAGTTCGACTGTCACCCCGACGATATTAACAAGTACAGTGGGGTAGTACCAACTGCGATCGCAGCAGGCTTCCCCGTAGTGATGGCCCCTCCCCGCCATCACCCGTGGCAACCATCCAGAGAGTCAGCACGCTTGATCGCCCCCGAAATCCTTACGGACGCGTGCTGGGTGTACGGGGAATAGCGACAACTTTTCTTACCCTTCTTATATGAACTGAATGCGGACTGCACAGTAAGCGACCTGTTCAACAATAGTATGTTTCTGTAGTGTCTTATTGTTGACTGCGCACCGAATGTGTTGCGATTTTGGAGCAGAATGAAGGCTTCTCCCAATGCCATTATTTCCTACCAGAACTTAAAATTATAGGTATATTACACTAAGGAATAAGGTCGTAAGAAAATAGAACTCACTTTCTCTCGTATATTATATTGTTTTCTTCCGGAGGATTGTTTAATTGGGCTGTGAAACTTCTGCCCTCGCATTCCGTTCTGGACACTTTTTCCTTTAAGGATATCAAATTCTGTAGTAATGTTTCTACCTCAGTCCTGGAGATGGTGCATCACGCTCAATGATCAGTGATTACTATGTGTCGCATGTATGAGAAGCTGCCACTAACGTTTTTGTGACAATAATGAGATTATACGTTTCCTTAGAAACAAATCCGACATGTCAAGCTTCCAAAAACTGAACCGTAATATCACTTCCAGTTATTCAGAGATCTTCCTTCGTGATATACAGGCCGTATCGAGGCTTTCATCCACCCAAGAGTCCACATGCATGTCCCATAAATTCTAAATACTACCTTACATTGCTATATAAAATCTTCCCCCACGAGCTACATCTCACATTAATATAACAGTTAACCTTTTTTAACTCTCCATCACATACTTTCACAATTTCTGTGAAGCTTATACAAGAACATGAAAGCCCCAGGGCTCTTAACTTCGAAGCATGGGTTGGCGACCAGGGGGCCTTTTAACATATTACACAATTCTAAATCACAAAATAAATCTAGTGCTTTTTCTAAATCTGGAGTATACAGATTCAAATGTAACAACTGCAGCTCCTCGTACATCAGTCATACTGGACGCAACTTTAATATCAGACACTCCGTACATATCAACGCCATTAAATACAACATATTCTATGTTATAGGAGAACACATACGAGACTCCAAACATAATTTCACCAATATTGAAAAAGACATAAAAATACTTAAAATCATTAACAAATGCCCTCTTCTAAACATTACTGAAAATCGTTTTATTCACCTTGGCCAATACTTCAACCCTAATTTCAATTTAAACGACATATCTGAAAAAATTCCGGAGTATCACTATTCATCTCAGCCACCCTGAAAATGATTAAACAGAGAAAATTATTAATATTATTATTATTTCTCACTCCTCCTTGCTACCGCCCCGAAGGGGACTGAAATTGGACTTCGAAATCTGGAGTGTCACTATTTATCTCAGCGACCACGAAAGCTATGAATTCAACACTATTTTCGATTATTTTTTAACTCGTCCCCCAAGGCCCTCCTTTAAGGGTGCTTGTGGTGCCTTTCCCCCACGAGTTGTTTTTCCTGATACTAAGTCATAAGTGTACCAAGTTTGGTTGAAATTGCTCGAGTGGTATAGGAGGAGATGCAATACATACCTACATACCCACCTATAGACCTATAGATTACATAGACTCGCTTTTGCTCGTTGGGAACCCCCAGTTGCTCTTCGTTAGGAGCGGGGGGGGGGGGGTGATAACTCTTGTCATTCCATTCTTGATATTCTATATTTTTAAAAGTTTCTTAAATATTTTACACGTCTAATACACAGCTACATTCTTCAAAATGGGCAGACCTATCAATGTTGGTACTATGACATGAATGTACATCTCGATCACGGCATGTTGGATTGCTATTTCAAAATAATAGGCATAAGAATGCACCTCGTATTAAGGAAGGTACTTTGTAAGTCAATGCGGCGTGTTTTCATCCTACTATATACAGCAAATATTATCCTCATCACGACGGGAGTCAAATCATAAGACCTGAACGTGGCGAGCCGAACATGTCCTGGGGCACTCCCGGCACTAAAAACCATACGCCATTTCATTTAGCGGACTATCATGGTATAACGTAAACTGCTGTCGCCTAGCGACAATCTGTCCATCAAGTCGATCCAATCTTGGTGCGGCTTTGCAATTTAATAAAATTACATAAAATTACTCATAATAATACAACTACTTTACCGATTTCGTTCAAACCACTTCATAATCCCTTTCAGGTGTAATAAGAACAAATTGTGAATATTTCAGCGAAATCGGTCCAGTAGTTTTTGAGTCTATTAACGTGAAATATACCAAAATCCAATTTTATATATATAGATGAGTGAAGATCTGGAATCACAAATAAGGATATTTTCGGGTGATGTTATAGTGTATAAAGTAGTAATTAAGTTGCGGGTTTGTGAGCGACTGCAGGGGAACTTGAACAACGTAGTGAGATGCACAGCAGACAATGGTATGAAAGTAAACGGGATGAAAAGTCAAGTTGTCTCACCAAGAGGAAAAGTCCTCTCAGTTTTGATTATTGTGTTGATGGGGTGATAGCACCTCATCGGGAATAATGTAAGTACCTAGGTGTTAATATAAGGAATGATCTTGATTGGGATAATCATATTAACGAGGTTGTTAGAAAAGGTTACAGATCTCTTCACATGGTTATGAGAGTATTATGGGTTGTGGTAAAGATGTAAAAGGGCGGGAGTATAAATCTCTGGTAAGACCGCAGCTGGAGTATAGCTCCACTGTGTGGAATCATCTCATGCCTACTTGATACGAGAACTGGAAGAAAATCAAAGGAAAACAGCACAATTTGTGCACTAATTCGATAGTTTTGAAGGAGAATTTACTAGACTCTCGAAGGCTGATTCTAAGTTTTCGATAGTTAGAGGAAATGAGTAAAGTGGTTTGCCTATGCTAGGTAGGTTGTAAATATCATGAGGAAAATTTACTGCATTAGTTTCATTAATAACATTACCAAATAATTTAATGAAAGTAGTGCCTACTTCTATACGGCGGACAGTTATAGAATCATTCATTTTTAAGCTTTTTAGGAATGTTGTTGTGAAGTTCTTCTCCTTTTTCTTATTTACTTTATATGCAGTTAGTCACATTACTGGATTTTGTTAGCTTTCTAATAATATTTTCATCCTTTAAATAAGTAATAGTCTCTCTGTAGTGATCTCTGGAGCTCTGTAATGGTATTCTGAATTTGTTGCCTTTAAAATCTCATGTGCTGCTTTCATCTTCTCTTGAATATAGTTCAGTTCTAATGATTCAAACCAACCTACCAATGTTTTTTCTAAACATTTTTCACACGATAGGCATTGTTGTAGTGGATTCTGAAATTCTCATAAAATATTTTTTGTATTTATTAATGAACAAAACAGGCGTTCAGCCCCGAATACATGTTCACAATAATAATAAATAAATAACTAATAAGATTAATAAACGTAGTCCAACCTAACGCCCCGGTTTTATACCAGAACCAACTCCATCTACATCAGTTCACAGCAGCCTGGTCAATGTTTACATTCTACTGCTGGTGTTACAACTTCCTGCTTGTTATCACTCACACGTACGCAACCTTCTTGCTTCAGCATTTTCATCACCTCTATTGTTCCCTGACCTACTCCAGAATAAGCTACAACAGCAACCTTGCCAGATTGCATTCCAAACCAGCCATATTCCGTCATTGCATTCCAATCCATCATACCACAGCTTTTACCAATCCGCGTTAACATTGCTTCCATTCATTTCATTCCGCCATAACACTCCATAATAAAATTTACCTCTCCATCACCACTTCTCCCACACCGCATTCCAACGATATAACACTTATCCAACACCACATTTACCACCACTCCTCCAACTCCAAATATCAACCATCTGCCATCCACCATCTTATACCACCACCTCTCCAACACCACATTTCAACCCTATAACATATCATAACTTATATACCACTTCTCCATCACAACATTTCAGCCTCCACACCCTTAATTACTTACTTACTCGCTATATTATTGTTTTTTGCTTCTTGTTGCAATACCCTCATTACTTTTCATAGCTCTCCACATGTCTGTATAGTTTCTATTTCTCCCTCCGCTCCGACTCAGATTCTGCACGAAGCTCTCACGGGTTAACTCTAACCTTACTTTTTTACCCTGATCTTGCCTTACTACACCACTACACTCCGCTCTCTCAGCTTCTTGTTGCTCCCTCTCCTTGCCCCCCTCACCCATTTGTTCTTCAGCCTCTCCCCTGCACTGTCCGTCCACTGCTCTTTCCTTGCCGTTGTTCATACTTCCACTTAGCACCTCGCTCTGCCTCTCTTGACACTTTTCAGTACTACTTCCGATAATTACACTTCTACCCTCGTTATCTTTCACTTGCCTATTATCTTCCACTCGTTTGTCTTCCCCATTATTCACTACAGTTCTCTTAGCCTCCTCATCTTGTTTCATCCTCCGTTCTAGATCCATCAGTCTATTCACCGACCATATTCTCCTCCAGTTGTTGCCTGTCACCACTAATTCCTGTCCTCTGATGACTGCATTCAACCCCTGCTGCCTAGCTCGTATCATGTGTTTTTTAAGGGTTCTTTCATTCCTCCACGTTTCAGTTCCCATGTCCCTCCTTATCCATATTTTTTCCCTTTGCACGTTACCTGCATTACGCACCACTGTGTCAGCCATCAATGTAGAAAATAATTGCACTTTGATAGGCCTATTACCTCTAAATCTTCCCACTCTTATCACATCATCAATGTCCACTTCACTGAAATTTATTTTCATTTAACCCTGAATTATGTCCACTACTTTATAAATTATACTCGTCTTATCTTCCTTCTTCCCCTCTTGCACTCCATATATAAATAAGCATTTGTTTCTGCGACTTCGGGTGTTAGCAACTACGTCGGCTTTCAGTTTCGACATCTCCTCTTCCAATCCCCCTATCTCCTCTCTTAATGCTGAAACTTCTGCACCATTTCTTCTCACCTGTGAAGCTGTGTCTTCTACCTTTTCTTGAAACCACCCCTTCATTTTTTCAAACTCCCTCGTTTGTTCCTTGATCATGTTTTTAATTTGTTCGAAGGGACATGCCTCTGCTACCACCTCTTTTACGATTTTTCTGATTGTTTCCATGTCCTCCCAGCTCATATTTCCCCTGGAAGTCGGACCTGGGTTGAGTTCTACTCCCCCGATCCAAAGCAATATCAAAATCACCGCTGCAGAAAGCATAAAGTATCCTATTTTATCCAGTTCTATTCTACATCCTCTTGTCTTCACTTCTTCTTTCTTCTTTCTTCCCTCGCAACCACCTATGCTCGCCCTGTACTGTTCTACACCAATCATTGCCTGTAAGCACCTCGCTGACTTCCAACACTCCGCACTTACACTACCTTCTCCCACTCCAGGGACCCTCCACTCCGTACGTCTGCACTCGCCGGTGGCTCTAGGTGGACTGTTCTCATAAAATACATCCCACATACTATTATTATTATCAATTATGAGTTTTGGATTCCACTTTTCTGTTTGAAGACTCTTGTTTATGTAACTTACGCTGTTGACCCTTATATACACTGGTATGTGTGTTTATATATGTTCTCATGCTCGGCTGAAGTTTTGTCTGACCACTACGATAACAAATAGGTCAGTCTATAACCTTATGATGGTAAGAATTTGAATCTGTACCTGTTAAAATTTGGTGGATTCCTGTATTTGAGGTTAGTATAATTCTTCTTGGAAACTGCAAAATATCTCTATTATTACCGGTATGTATTCTGAGTACATGATACAGTTTTTGGTAAGAGCCGGTTCAAGTTTAACGACATATATTTAGAACTCCTAGCAGTACAACTTTCTCTTTTCTGTATATTACACCACCAGTTAACTCAGCCCAATTTTCAGATTTTCTACATTTATAGGAAAAAAACCTGTGTTTCATTTCTAAACTAGTCTTTCTTCTTCTTCTTCTTTTCTGAATTTGTCAACTATGGGTTTCAGAGAACTCAAGGCTTCTTGGCTTCTATTCTCTTCTCTCCTCAAAACGTCTTCATTTTTTCGCTTCTCATCTTTTTCTACCCTTCGGAAATGGTCGTTTGGGCCTCCGTTTTTGTAGTTTCTGTTCAAATGGTTTTAGACTGTAAAATCTTCAGCTGAAATTTCTTCCATTGTGGATCATCTGCAATGTAATTTCAACTTGTTCCGCATCCTTCCCGACCTCTTCTAGCAACATGAAGGTGAACCCCATGATGTATTTGAAGATCCTTTTGGTCAGCCGTTTGTCATCCATTCATACTGGGTGTCCGTAGAATTTCAGCCTTTTTTTCCGCATAGTGTTCGTGATATTTTCAGTGTACTTGTAGAGCTTCTCAAGTCTCCTTTTCTTTCAAGTCCCATAAATAGTCTTCTGTGGACACAGAATTTTCCTCTGAATCTTCCTTCTCTTTTCAAATTCTTGCGGCTTCCCTCTTTTAAATTTAAAATCAGACACTCTGAAGGGAAACCTTCCGGTTTTACTAATGAGTTATAACGTCGGATTTTGGCCTTGTAGGATATTTCCCGTTTGTTATACCTGTTTTGTGTTAGCTTGTAAGCCATGTCTAATTTTCTGGCTCTTGCCTTGTTTGCCTCTCTATCCAATCCGTTGAGTTAGATCCATTCACCTATGCATTTGAACTTGTCCGTCCTTTTAGTCTATTTTATATTAGTTGGGCTCTTACAAGCAAGATATCTTTCATCTCTACAATATAAATCAGCACCTCCAACTCTAGTAAACATCTCGACAGTTAATATGATTTAACCTATATTTCAAAACCCGTAAAATGTAAGTTACTGTGTCATAAGACAATGAATGTATCATTTCACCATTTCAATTCAGTATGTATTTAATGTTACTGTAACTACCTATGTCATCTTAAGCATTCTTCTTTAACAACCACATTTCAAAAGCTCCTATTATCATTATTTCTTAGCTAGTTGTCGTCCACGTTCGACTTCCATACAAAGCCACGCTCCCGGAAACATCTTCGAAACCATCTGTTCCCATTTCAATGCTGGAAGTGATAAAATTACTTTTATTAAGACAGACCCGTCTTGTGTGCAAGTTTTATGTCCTACTTACTTCTGAAATCGTTAATTGTTCTACAACTCAAGTAACAATATGCATCTACTTCCTTTAAGACTCCATTTCCTAATCTAATAGTTGCTGCACCAACAGACTTCGCTCCACTGAACTTCGCTACTTTGTTTTGTATTTGTATATTTTCATTTATTTCAACTCCAAGAATGTGTCCATAGCGTTCAGCAATCTTCTGCAGACTCATATTAGATTGTGACTCCCTTTCCTAATTACTCTTTGCTTCCCTTAACCGCCTGTTCTATATAAATATTGAAAAGAAGGAGAAGAAGAAGCTGCAGCCTTGACCCTCTGCTTTCTGGATTGCTGCTTCTTTTTCATGTCCCTCGATTCTTATCACCGCAGGCTGATTTTTGATCAGATTGTAGATAAATCTTCTATCTCAGTATCTGATCTCGATCACCGGACTCTCAAATAGCCTGGTCCAGTCAACATTAACGAATATCTTTTCTAGATATACAAATACCATCTACGTTGGCGTGTACCTTTTAATTTGATACTCTAACGTCAGAAGTAAAGTCAGGATTGCTTCATGTGTTCCTACATTTCTTCTGAAGCCAAACTCATCTTCTCCCAAATCAGATTCATTTTGTTTTTCCTTCCTCTGTTAGTGAAATGAAATGCCGTATGGCTTTTTTTTTCATGTCGGGATATCCCAGGACGGGTTCGGCTCGCCAAGTACAGGTATTGCAGGTGACCTGCGCGTCGTGATGAGGATGAAATGTTGATAAAGACAACACATACACATCCCCCGTGCCGCTGGAATTAACCACTTAAGGTTTAAATCCTCGACACGTCCTGGAATCAAACTCGGGACCCTGTGAACCGAAGGCAGGTACGCTGTCCGTTCAGCCAACGAGTCGGACTCCTCTGTTAAGAATGCATGTTAAAACGTTTCCAGAGTGAGATACTAAACTAGAGGTGCTGTTTCTTCCAGCATATGTCAGTGCCTGCTCTCTTCCTAATAAGTATAAACACATTTTGTCTAAAATCAGACGGCACTTCTCCTGCCCGGTAATTCACCCAGACATTTCATGGTCTTCTCAGTATATTTGCTGTAATACGTTTTCAGCTATTCTACAATCAAAGGTGCAGTATTTTTATCTAATAATCGATGTTTGTTTGGGAGTTCATTGCGTCATTGTACTGTAATTAAAATTTTGAAAACATTTCAAATAATTAACACCCTCGCGTAATCTGTCCATGCCCTAATTGATTTGGTATTAATGAATCTCGCCAATTGGGCTGTATGAGATTTAATTGAAAAACGTCCATTGTCGTGTAGACCACGAATAATATTGATAGCATTACATTTTAATGATGATATCGGCTTTAAAATTCAACGATGGCCATTAACGTTATCTTGATAATCCTAATCTCAATGGAATACAAAATATTTTGGCTTCTTTGTTGTGGACAAAAATGATTAAATTGCTATAAATGTAATAGCGTGAACTACTTCATTCATTGATGTTCCCAGGCAAAATTAGATGTCTAGTGTTGTAACGGTTCAAATCCCGTTACAAGATGATATCTGTATTTTTATTATTGTATGATTTTATCTGTATTTTATTATTATTATTATTATTATTATTATTATTATTATTATTATTATTATGTCAGTATTATTATTATTATTATTTTATCTGTGATATTGTTACTATTATTGTAATTATCAGTCTTATTTAATTCGATTTTGCAATTGCCTGTTGCTTGCAAGATTGTACTTAGATGTATGCATATATACGTATGTGTAGTATAATACTCAATACCTGTACAGTGAGAATTGTTGTATATATCAGAGATTGGGTGTGACGTTGGGACATTGTGCAAGACTAGTGGCGATTCTGCCAAGTCATCGCCGCGCCATGGCTATGTCATCGTATTTATTTAGAATATGCGCTCACGGAGTTAGCCGCCTCCGGGCTATTTCACCACTGTCTGTAATATCTGTCGCGTAGGTGGGAGTATGTCATTGTTATTTCTGGAGATTACGTAGCTGTGTCAACCAACGTCTATATAAGGTGGGTGCATATTGTAGCGTCAGTCATTAGTTATACGGATGCAGTACAGTGAAGTAGTCTACTAGATCAAGAGGCCTTAGTTGGTCAGTCAACCAGTGTGAACGAGAGATGGTGAAGACTCAGTGAGCCATTATTGGTCATTGAGAGAGTGAGACCAAATGGTTGGTCCGTCACTTAGTGGAAGACACGGACGCAAGGGCTTACCATGAAGTCAGAGAGGGCAACCCAGGACCTACCAAGAGGTAATACCATATTGACTTACAAATAAGTCAGATGATATGGAGAAGAAGCAGTCACAAGGATGTATCACCAAGTTAGGCGTGACACATCTACAGTAAACACCAGATCAAAGGAATACGTCGTAATTACACTAAAAGTGTTGAAGGTACAGTCAAGTGAATCAGTGAGGGAAATATTTCGTATAAATTGTTAAATGTCCGGTCAAGAAGAATTCAAATTCATGCCTAGTTTCTTTCAGTTGCAATGTCATAATTTCACATTCTCATCTGTTTTATCGCAACAAGACTCACTATTTTTTGATATATTATTTAAAGAATATATATTGTTCTATCAAACGAATTCATAGTTTTATTTCAATGAAAGTAAAATATCTTAACCTCAAAATTAATGGGGAAACCGAACGCCAATCTCCTTTTCCCAGAACTTATATGGTATGATGTCAAAAGTAAGCTTATTACCACACACCCTAGAGATAGTCAAGAGTCTCATTCTATTATTGCTGTACTGAGTGACAGCTGGCGCCCTTCAAATAACGTATGTGTAAGTAAGCAGGTAACAAGTAAGTGTGAGTACAAGGTCCGACGTGTGTGTATTTTATTTAATGAATGTTAATTTTTATAATTTCCATTTTAAATGCAGATGTTCAGATTTTTCAAGTTAAATGCAATTTTATATGTTTGTAAAAATAAGTAAGAGAGTTAGGAACATCTCACAAATTGTCGACGCAACGTGGTGCACGAATAAATTCAGAATTTGGTCTGAATGACAGCATATCATAGGTTCATTTGGGAAGAGTATGCACATTTAAGCCAACGGAATTATTACCGGTAAATTTCAGGACTATAATTTTGTGATATATATTTGTATTTTGGGGATATGTCAAGGGATTTGAAGAGGGAAATTAATTTGAGATCGCGTACTATCACTAGTGAACCAAAGATGGACAAGGAAGACAATAACAAGTCATGTGACGGCGAGGTAATTGCTTCTGCGGACATCCAAGGTGAAATTCAGAGTAGGGAGCAGGTGAGCACGATGGAAGGTTCTGAGATAATTCAGCAGAGTGCAGAAATTGAGAAGCACGCTGAAACTCAAAACGAAGTCCCAGGGGGTAGGGAACGACAATTTCTTATTTTGATGGCCAAAATAAACGAGCTGTGTGAAAAGCTGGATATTAGGAACGAAAATAGTAAGAAAGAGATAAGTGATAAAACTGAACAAATTATTGGTAGTAGTAGTGAAAATAATAAGAAAGAGATGAAAGAGATGAAATAATTTTTTAGTAGTAGTAGTAGTAGTGAAAATAATAAAGAGATGAAAGAATTAATTAGTACTAGTAATGAAAATTTTAATATACTGATTAACTCTGTGAGTAGCAAAATGGATCAATTAATTAGCAGCAATAACCAAAATTGTAATGTGATCATTAGTAATATAGATACTAAGATATTAGAGATAAATAATCAAACATCTAAGTTAGAAAGTAAGTCAAATGAAAAGTGTGTTGTCCTTAGGGAAGAAATGGAGTCGAGTCGGAGCGAGCTTCATACTCAAATTGAGCATGTCAAAGGAACTTGTACAGAGAATATTAAAGAATTAAGTGATAAAAGTTCTAGTAATCGGGAAGAATTTCATGAGGTAGTCGAGGAAAGATTGGACAAGATTTGCAATACAGTTGGGGAAGACAAGGGGCAACAGGTTAGTAAAATCGAGCAGATTGAAAGCAAACTTGTGGAGGTCAATGAACTACGGAACGAACAGGAAATGCTATCACAGCAGCTGAGAGAGAGAGAGGAAGAATTGCAGGAAGACGTGAGAACAGTGGAAGAGAATGCTGAAAGAGCAGCGGAAGAAGAAGAAGAAGAAGAAGAAGTTGTAAACTGCCAGGAAGTGATACGGCAGGAAGGTAGAGGTGAGTCGGCGGGTGAGGTGATAGCGAGTGGTTTGTTCAGTAGGGATTGTGATTTAACCAAGTTTTCTGGAAAACAGTTCAGTTCTATAGAATTTGTAAAAGTAGTTGAGAAAATATTTTCTAGTAAGTTGAGGAATAATAATACTGAATGGGAATACGTACTGGAAATCTTGTCGAATGTTTTTATCGGTGAAAGTAGAATATGGTTTCGAGTATACTGGAATAATATGTCTAATTTAGGAGAGTTTAAAGTGTTCATTGACAGGCTTTGGGAAGAACGTTTACAGGGGCGAGAGAGAGAGCGCATGATGTCTGGTAAAAGTAGTATAGTAGAGAGAGGGGGAAAAATGTTAGCCGTGTATCAGAGAAGAGGTAGTGATCATGATCCGCAGAGGATTAATAGTTGTGTTGATGGTCATAGTGGTCGGAAGAGTAATCAGAGAGAATTGGAAGATGGGAGGCGTATGAATTTGAGTTGTGAGAGAGAGTATCAGAGGAGTAATCAGAGAGAATCGGAAGATGGGAGGCGTATGGAATTAAGTTGTGAGAGAGAGGGTCAGAGGAATAACCAGAGAGAATCGGAAGATGGGAGGCGTATGTATTTGAGTTATGAGAGAGAAGGTCAGAAGAGTAATCAGAGAGAATCGGAAGATGGGAGGCGTATGTATTTGAGTTATGAGAGAGAAGGTCAGAAGAGTAATCAGAGAGAATCAGAAGATGGGAGGCGTACGGGTTTGAGTTATCAGAGAGATTATGATAGTCTTAATATGAATGCTATCCAGGTGTCGTTATCGAGCCAGAGTATTTCAAATTCACAGGGAATCGGGTAAATTAAGTGAACAGTCCGAAGGTAGAAGATGAACTGGTATTTAGTATAAGTAGTTATGCAGTGAATGTAGATTTAAGAGTATAGTGTGATTGTGACCTAAGTAATGTTAAGTGAGATATTTAAGTAATGACGTAGTCGTAGATAATGGAGTAATTAATGGTAGTAGTAAGTTCGACGTAAGAAGTGATCTGATAAATTGATATAAGTACTTATAATACTGAGAATATGATGTAAGTAGTGAGGTAGTAACTCCGATGATAGAAATTGTGATACGAAGAAGGTAAGCAAAGGTACTATTAGATTTTATAACAGCCGTTGGGTAAGTCAAAGTGAGTAAATACTGTAAGATGATAGCGGTAGTAATCACGATAGAAGATGATTGTAAGTTTCAGCCATGCCTTTTTGTACTAAGACTTGTGTATTCAGTTATTTTAGGAGGTGAATTGGTTGAAAATCATGGAAGTAGAGTAGACTTTAATTTAGGTAGTGTGTGTTTGTTCTATGAGGAAACTAACAAAGAAGTACGTGTTAATTATGATGGTCTGAGGTAAGTGTGTTGGTGACGTGTGTTCTTTGAAAGATATGAGAGGTAAGTGAAGTTGTTCCTAGTGAGAGGAAATGTTTTGTTGGGTGTGTTACGTGCCTGTACGACCAGTATCCGAGGGATAGTCGGTATGAGGCAGTGACGTGAGGTAATTTGAGTGAATTACAGGAGGAGAAATTGTGTTCGATGTTAGGTAAGCATCGAGAGGTAATTAGTGGTAAGTGAGGAAGAACACGTATATGAACATAAATTTGTAGTACATGACCATTCATCATTTGTGGGAGGTAAGTACCCCATTCAACTTAAATGTGCTAGTGAAGTCTAAGAACAAATGAACATTATGCTGGATTACGGAATAATTGAACCATCTTGTAGCCATGGTATTGATTCTTTAATTATTGTTGCCAAGGAGGATGTGATCTATTGAGATATGTAATTTAATAAGGGCAAAATTGATTCGTTTGAGTGACAGAGTGCTACTCAGAGTTCCATTTCATCATCTGCAGAGGCGGGAAATATCTTGAAGTTATTTTTTTTATCAGGGGTATTTCACTATTGTGAACTGTATCGGGAAGTGTGCATATTCTTATAAGATCAGGAAGGGGATATTGACGGTATTTATAGTATTATGAATGTAAATAAGTACTTCACGTGAGATTTGTTGAGATAATAATAAGATGATTAATTTTGTGAGAAAATGGCAAAATAAAACTAACATCTGCGAGTTGCTTGTGAACCAAGTGTCGTATTGGTGTATTGGAAGAATAAGTGCTACATTGTCATGTACTGTGTGACAAAAAACGGAGAACAGGACATTGGACAGTTAACTGCGATAACAATATGCAAGAAAAGTTCTCATATAAGTGAATTTTCACAAAATGTTTTAATATGTTAAAAAAAAGAAGAATGTAGTATAATCATTTAAAATTATTTGTATGTGTTTAATCAAGTGCTATATACTCTTGTGATTTGTATGAGAGAAAAAGAGAATGGGACACTGAACAGTTATCTACGATGGTAATGTGCGAGAAAAATTCTCATGTGTGATGTATTATAAAATGTATGGATGTTGAAAAAGAAAATTATTGTTGTATACTCATTTAAAGTGTTTATATGTGTCAGTGTTATATATATATATATAATTTTGTTCATAAATCAATCGATTCTTTGTTCTTCGATTTATTTATGAGGGGGGCGAATTGTAACGGTTCAAATCCCGTTACAAGATGATATCTGTATTTTTATTATTGTATGATTTTATCTGTATTTTATTATTATTATTATTATTATTATGTCAGTATTATTATTATTATTATTTTATCTGTGATATTGTTACTATTATTGTAATTATCAGTCTTATTTAATTCGATTTTGCAATTGCCTGTTGCTTGCAAGATTGTACTTAGATGTATGCATATATACGTATGTGTAGTATAATACTCAATACCTGTACAGTGAGAATTGTTGTATATATCAGAGATTGGGTGTGACGTTGGGACATTGTGCAAGATTAGTGTGGCGATTCTGCCAAGTCATCGCCGCGCCATGGCTATGTCATCGTATTTATTTAGAATATGCGCTCACGGAGTTAGCCGCCTCCGGGCTATTTCACCACTGTCTGTAATATCTGTCGCGTAGGTGGGAGTATGTCATTGTTATTTCTGGAGATTACGTAGCTGTGTCAACCAACGTCTATATAAGGTGGGTGCATATTGTAGCGTCAGTCATTAGTTATACGGATGCAGTACAGTGAAGTAGTCTACTAGATCAAGAGGCCTTAGTTGGTCAGTCAACCAGTGTGAACGAGAGATGGTGAAGACTCAGTGAGCCATTATTGGTCATTGAGAGAGTGAGACCAAATGGTTGGTCCGTCACTTAGTGGAAGACACGGACGCAAGGGCTTACCATGAAGTCAGAGAGGGCAACCCAGGACCTACCAAGAGGTAATACCATATTGACTTACAAAGAAGTCAGATGATATGGAGAAGAAGCAGTCACAAGGACGTATCACCAAGTTAGGCGTGACACATCTACAGTAAACACCAGATCAAAGGAATACGTCGTAATTACACTAAAAGTGTTGAAGGTACAGTCAAGTGAATCAGTGAGGGAAATATTTCGTATAAATTGTTAAATGTCCGGTCAAGAAGAATTCAAATTCATGCCTAGTTTCTTTCAGTTGCAATGTCATAATTTCACATTCTCATCTGTTTTATCGCAACAAGACTCACTATTTTTTGATATATTATTTAAAGAATATATATTGTTCTATCAAACGAATTCATAGTTTTATTTCAATGAAAGTAAAATATCTTAACCTCAAAATTAATGGGGAAACCGAACGCCAATCTCCTTTTCCCAGAACTTATATGGTATGTTGTCAAAAGTAAGCTTATTACCCCACACCCTAGAGATAGTCAAGAGTCTCATTCTATTATTGCTGTACTGAGTGACAGCTGGCGCCCTTCAAATAACGTATGTGTAAGTAAGCAGGTAACTAGTAAGTGTGAGTACAAGGTCCGACGTGTGTGTATTTTATTTAATGAATGTTAATTTTTATAATTTCCATTTTAAATGCAGATGTTCAGATTTTTCAAGTTAAATGCAATTTTATATGTTTGTAAAAATAAGTAAGAGAGTTAGGAACATCTCACAGTGTTAACGACTAAAAACCGTTGATCAGTGTTCTTTATGACAGAAGACAAATTAATTATATTTGCGAATATAAATAGAGCACTCGATATATTTTCAAAACTTTACCTAGGATAATAGGAAATAGAACGCTCCTAAAAGAGAGTACTCAACGAAAAACTGAAGATCAAGTCTTAGACAAGCTAATTTGCATTACTTAAATTGTTTATTTTGCAATAACGAATTTTTGTTCTACAAAAGAAAGCACAAAGAAACACCTTTCACTATCCAAATCGAAGTACATACACACATCCTTTCATAATTCATAACATTATACACTTTCGAAACAGACTTTCAACGTATTAGGTCGTGTTACGTACATGTAGTACGTGTTGAAGAGATGTTAAGTACAGAACAAAAATGGCCAGCCGGACACCAGTGGGATCCGAACCCACAACCTCCCGATTTCGCGTCGGTTGCTATACCAATTGAGCTATGGTGGCCTAGGCCATCTTTGTTCTGTTTGAAAGGATCTAAGCTACAGGTCTGGCACTGCTGCTAGCACACACTAGAGTGCATTTAAGTCGCCCGTGTGTATCTATATATGAGTATGTTTCTCTTTATTAAACACGGTGAACCATTGACTAAAACTAACAGTGAGATCCGAAATTATAACTCAATACCACATGAGATTCCACCGTACTAAAAGGATAAACCATAGTAAAAATATGAATGGTATTCTACTCTAAACAAAGTGCCTATGGATATATAAATCTGAATAGTGAAAAGTTTCAAAAGTCATTAAAAACATCAGTTACTTAACAGGTGTCTATTTTCCATAAAAGATTTGTAAATCAGAATGAGTAGATTTTTTGGATATAAATGAAGATATATGTTATTGAAGTATCTAAGGTATAGCATGACGTTGTATGGCAAATGTGAAGTTCTCAAAAAAAAATAATTAAAATTGAAATAAAAATTTAAAATTGAGAACATTTCGTCGAAATTTATTCAGAATATGACATAGAAAGCTAAGAAATATCTTAAGACACCGAGGACGTGTTGAGTTAGTTCTTGAGAGAAGCATAGACAATAAGAACAGTAGGAGTAGACCAAGGCATGAATATGACAAACATATTAGAGTAGTCGTAAGATATAGTGGTTGCGTAGAAATGTTAGGGTTAACACAGATAGGGTGACATGGATAAATGCATAAAACCAGTGTTTGGACTGATGACATAAGCTACATTGTGTAATACATTCAAACAATTTTCTAAAAAGAAATAGGACTTTTATGTTAATTTAAATTTATTAATATAGATTAACTATTTTTTCTAATAATTATGGTCGTTTAGAAAAACCAGAAATCTCAGTTTCAAAACAATATGTAAAAGTTAGTACTGGGTTCATTTTTTTGAACGGTGTGTCAGGATATTAGCATTTAATAGCAGATAAATAAAATCCTAACTTGGAAACGATTTTAGAATTAAGTATGTTGATGACAGTATATTTATGTGGTGACTATCATACCTGTCAAAAATACGACAAGTGAACAGTATAAACCATTAACTCGTAAAGTTTTGTGGATGTTGGAGAAAGACGGTTTTAAAGCCGTTACCCACATAGTGGACAACAACAATGTGAATATGAAATCATCGGAACTTTTCTCTCGTAAAAAAAATCTTCAACCCACTATTGGGAATTCCTTTTATATCGCCAGAAAACTGTTTTTTAATGTTTGAGGCTGTACATATTTTGAAATGTATCAGGAACAACTGGGAAACAAAACGTAGTGTCAATAAGACTATGACCGGGCGAGTTGGCCGTGCGCGTAGAGGCGCGCGGCTGTGAGCTTGCATCCGGGAGATAGTAGGTTCGAATCCCACTATCGGCAGCCCTTAAAATGGTTTTCCGTGGTTTCCCATTTTCACACCAGGCAAATGCTGGGGCTGTACCTTAATTAAGGCCACGGCCGCTTCCTTCCAACTCCTAGGCCTTTCCTATCCCATCGTCGCCATAAGACCTATCTGTGTCGGCGCGACGTAAAGCCCCCAGCAAAAAAAAAAAATAAGACTATGCATTTTCCTGATGTGAATAATTATTAAGTAATATTGTCAGGGCATTACAGACATTTGGAACTAGTATTTGAGAAAGAAAATACTATTTAGTTAAATATTGGCATACGCTTTCAACTTAAGTTCTTTACCCATCATCAAGTCAGGTACAGAATGTGAAGTTAACGTTACAAAAGTTCAATGATAATATTATATTAGCCTCGAGTCATGCAACGAAAAACCTACGTGGTATTTCTAAAGAGCCAAATCAGACTATCATTTTTCTACAAATTACTGTGAACATGTGGAGAATTGTTAAGGTTAAAATTGTGTTTGAGGGAAAGGATTCAATGATCCCTTTAAAGACGCAATTAGAAAACCAACAGATGATCATGTTCAGTTCTTAAGTGGCATGGTCTGGCTGAATATTTGGGGAGCCTCAAGTTCGATCAAGTTATGTTTTGAAAAATGTGTTGTGGAATATATCTCGCAGGGTACATTTCAAAGTGATAGCCCATAGGGTCGTTTTGGTTCCAACCAACAGCTAAGCGATGCCACCTGTTGCATTAGTTATACTCAGGTTCTAGAAAACGAAAGAAAACTAAGGTTTAAAATAATGTGCTATGGCTCAGAATGTAACATAACCTTAAAAAAACTCGATACCTCTTAAACAGGGGCAAGACTGTAATACTGATAAACACTTTTTTCCCCCTCAAACTCCGAATGTACTTTCGAAATTGGTTTCATTCTTTGCAACACATTGCCCATAATGGCCTGTTTTAGATGTTGTGGAACTAGACAGGTTTTACAAAATTCTAAATGTGATATCTGTATTGTACGGCTTCTTTTAAGTAAGAAGTTGAGGCAGATTCATCATTAAACTGTGTTACGGAACTGGAGTGGGGTAAACTAACTTTTCCACCTTAGGTAGTTGTATTTACAGTTACATTGGTAAAATCTTTAATTCAGCATTTTGTAACATATGCGAAACAGCTATTTATTTCTCAAAACATAAGTACAGTATGTCAACATTAGAGAAATTATATATATATATATATATATATATATATATATATATATATATATATAATCTTTAATGCAAGTGTTCTCTTAATAACACACTGTTAAACAAGCTTGAAAGTGTCTCTCCCTGCGCAGACAAAAAGTTTGAAAAGAAGTCAAATTATAATCCAGTTTGTTCCAACGTGTCTTCCAGGAAGGTATAACAACTTAAGAATTATGATAAAAGTAGATATAAAATATAAAACAATTACAAGTCTAAACAAGTTATTAAAAAAGTACTCGTAAATAGCTTACAATACATTTAATCCTGGATTATAAAAGATATTTCCGATATGAATGTTAATGTAAATATCGTCATCATCATCATCATCATGATCATCATCTGTTTACCCTCCAGGTTCGGTTTTTCCCTCGGACTCAGCGAGGGATCCCACCTCTACCGCCTCAAGGGCAGTGTCCTGGAGCTTCAGACTCTTGGTCGTGGGACACAACTGGGGAGAATGACCAGTACCTCACCCAGGCGGACTCACCTGCTATGCTGAACAGGGGCCTTGTGGAGGGATGGGAAGATTGGATGGGATAGGCAAGGAAGAGGGAAGGAAGCGGCCGTGGCCTTAAGTTAGGTACCATCCCGGCATTCGCCTGGAGGAGAAGTGGGAAACCACGGAAAACCACTTCGAGGATGGCTGAGGTGGGAATCGAACCCACCTCTACTCAGTTGACCTCCCGAGGCTGAGTGGATCCCGTTCCAGCCCTCGTACCACTTTTCAAATTTCGTGGCAGAGCCGGGAATCGAACCCGGACCTCCGGGGCTGGCAGCTAATCACGCTAACCACTACACCACAGATAATGTAAATATACTTGTATATAAACCAGTCACATTATCAAAATTTAATTTCTAAGCGTGTGCGTATCCTTAATGCAGGAAGATTTGTATTTTTTGTTCAACCGAGGACAGTAAGAGATTTGATTTGTAATTGAATAGTGTACTTTTGGTACTTTGAAAAGGGCTTAAATATAACTGATTTATCACGGTACTTTAGTCTTTCACATCAACCTCGGGATGTCATCTCTAGATGGACAGAACAGCCTAGTCACGTGACATTCAGTGTGCAATGTACATAATGTGTGCCTTTCTTGTCGGCCTCGATTGTGTAGGCAGTGATGTAATACGGTAGACTATGAAGCATGCAAATATCATCGCACATGTGCTGTAAAGTAAATTTGCAGTGTCCAGAAAAGGCATATTTCCCAATTGGAAAACTGTTTATAGAATGCCAATTTTTATTGTGGTAGTATATACAGCTAAAACCTCGCATTATTGCGAGATTTCTACTACATTATTTGCAAATGTCCTCAGAAACTCATCCCAGGACAGAACACTTGCTGTTTTGTGTCCATAACGTATATTATAGTACAAAAAACCCATACAGCCCATTTGAGGCCTACGCCTACCAAGAAGACCACGACCAAAACGGATGGCCTCTAGATATTAGAACGACACATGGTCAACGTAATATTATCTTCAAGAATCCCATGCCTTTTTTGACTGGATCCTCTGTCTCTCAGTTTGTATCAGGAGGCTGAGTGAACTTGTGCTCCTCTGTCCAAGAGACACCGTGTCTTCTTTTCGGTTGTTCGTCTCGGTTTAGTCCGTTCGTCACTATCATTTTTCGGAAAAGACCTCTGTCAAAGCGTCTTCTGATTTTATCTTTGGCACTTGAAGGTCTTCCTTGGTGTTTCTAAACCAATGCTAGTGAGGAATCAAAGAAGTGAAAGATCTGTTTGGTCAACCTCTTTCCGTCCATTCGATTGAGGTGATCTTGCCTGTAATTTCCCCTATTTTGTTATAGACTCCATTGTTGGTTCTTTTTTGGTGGATGCCATTCTTGTAGTTGGATCCTATGATTACCCTAATGATTCTGCGCTCCTTTTTCTTCAGTTCTTCGAGGAGTCCGTTATTGGCATTTAGAGATACGGTTTGGACGGCACACATAACTAATGGCTTCAAAACCGTTTCATAGTGACGTATCTTAGTGTTCTCGAAAAAGCATTTTTTGTTATTTATTATTATTATTATTATTATTATTATTATTATTATTATTATTATTATTATTATTATTATAAGCATTATGCCTTCAACGCAAACATTTTGATTGAAAGAAATCTTGGCTACTGCATGCCATGTTTGAATGTTGGCACGTAAAGAATCTCTGGAAAAAAAATCCGTATTTATCCGAGCATTTTGGTTGAAGTTCAACATTACGGTTAGGAAGACAATATTTGCTCCTTCCAGACCACATATAGGTACTGAAACCGTACAGTGTCCTGTACAGCTCATGGGAATGATATGGGCTTTTATACTCCATTAAAATTACTCCTAAAGGTCGCGTCATTGGTAGCAGTATGGGCGAAGGGGATCGAGCGGCGTCATGCCAGAACGGAACCCGCGAAAAGAACGCCTGCGAACAAAGGGAGGACAGGGCAAAAGCCAAGCCCCCGCGGAAATACGCTCTCAACTTGCAGAGAGAGATAGAAGGGGACGCGATGCTGGAGTAGTCAGATACGCCCCGAGGTGTGGTCTAGCTTCCCAGAGTTCCAAACGAACATAAGGAACTTCCGGTTTTTTATGCACGTGTCACGGGTACCAACGTCGGACTTTGGCGCGTAAACAATGGAATGATATTTTAATCCAGACATAGGAAAATTATGTGAGACACACCCTTGAATAGAGCGGAATTTTCTGCGTTCCCCAGACTAAAAATATGTAATAACTTATGCAGGGGAAGAAATGAGGTCACCAGCTGTCAAGATGTAACATATCGCTAACACATGTGGATACAGCGGCGTCACCCAAGCCAAGAGTCGCGCTCAAAATTGACTCCACCTCCCGAGGGACGCTAATGAATTAATCAAAGGCGGGAAGCAAATTACATAAAAACTGCTGATCGTAGGTCCAGCACGCCTGGCTCAAATGAAAGAGGAGACAGAGGGCTACAAGATGCAATATTTAGATATCGTCAATTCTTGGTACGAAAGGAGCTCTTGTTCTTAATGAACCGTGAACGTTGACGCCCCCAAGCTTCCGGCGGGCAAGATCATATAGGCCGAGCAGGCCATTGCAGAGACAGTTGTTCGTTCACGGGTCGTGAGACGGACACTGTGCCCCGCGGTGCTCCAGTTACAGTCAGAAACCCCTGACCGCGTACAAAGAAGTGTTATTGTGTCCAAAAGCCTTTGTGTAGTGAACGGGAGGCCAAACGAGCCTAGGTATTGTTTCTGTGCTGCGTGTCAAACTAGTAAAAACCGCGAGCATAACTTACCAACAAGTAGCAGAATACGGCTGAGAAACTGCCGGTTTAATGAGTCAGTGAAATTCATAATTTGGTATCACCCAAAGTGTTACTTTGAATCAGGGGCTCGAGTCTCGTGAGCCACCCGATTCTTACTGTGAACGCGCCCGCCGTGGTTTGAAAGACCGCCTTATTCGGGGGTGTAAACTCTGAAATAGAGGCCGTGTGACGAGTGTAAAGTGTACCCATCTTGGATTACTGTAAGATTTCAGCTGTGACGAGTCCCCCA
This sequence comes from Anabrus simplex, assembly GCF_040414725.1. NCBI lineage: Eukaryota > Metazoa > Arthropoda > Insecta > Orthoptera > Tettigoniidae > Anabrus > Anabrus simplex. The sequence goes on along the minus strand of NC_090268.1, from coordinate 338,691,061 downwards.
GGATGTCGGACTTGTATGGACCAGGGATGAAGGACTGCACGCCCGCCACCTACCGAGTGGTCATGGAGTACTAAGAACTTCACCATGGGTCTCCCGTGGAAGGAGAGACAACGGCCACCAAACAGATGAGTGATGTCCAAATTTAATTTCTAAGCATGACATAACCCGGGGATAGGATTAGCGTTCTTTTGTAAATATCAAATGTTGTAAGTTAATGCATGTCCTATATGGAAATTTTTATTGATTTTTATAATGTTGAAGTAAAATTCAAGGGAGCTAAATTCCCGGACGACTCATATTTCTTTCTTAATGATTAGCTTATCGTGAGGGTTATATTTTTAGTGAAATGTAGAATGTCCTAGCAAATATGGGAACAAGGTTAGGAGAATATTTGAGTTTCCCGTAGGGGCGGTTGGAAAAATGGAATTTGGCGAGCAAGGAAACATGTCGAGATGTTGGTAGTCACTGTCCCACGTGGTTGTCAAATATGCCAGGGAAACTCATGGGTCAGTCAGACAATGCATGCCTAGCTTACAGATATAATCAGTGCATGGACTGCAAGAAAGAAGAAATCCCGACCGGGAGAGGTACATATTGTGTGATTTAGATAGGTGTGTGGAACCATGTGCAAGTTTCCCGTGATTTTTGATAAATTGGCCATAATGGTTTGGAGTGTTTTTTTTTAATCTATAGCCGGGGCGAGACCCAGGGGCAGGAGTCCTTGATCTTTGGTCAGAAGGTTTAAATATAAGTGTATTTATGTGGTATGAACGAGGAGCCATGAGAGCCATAGGCCCAAGGGAAGAAGATACGCGATATGAGACGTAGTGGGAAGGCCGAATAGGAATTTACGATGAGATGATTGAGGAGTGATCGTGCCCACAGTCTCAGTGATAATAATGAGAAGGGAGTGAATAAAAAGAGTATTTCATGGGAATTCCATAATGATATGAATAAGCAAACGAAGCGAGCCATGGATATGTGTGTCCCCGAGATGAGAGGGTAGACGTGTGAGCGAGAGAAGAATCAGAACGGCCGTGCGAAGTGAATGACCGCCCTCCCTTCCTTGTTTTTTGTTGTTGTGAATGTCAGGCTCTCGCCCTCGTGACAGAGGGATCCCTTTAAACCATTGTGTTAAGACTAACTTGGAGCCCTGGGTCAACCTCGCGCTCCCCTCGGTTGGTTTAAATGGCCTAGCTAGGAATACTTGTATAATGATAATATCACGGAGATTTCTTTTGAAGGTATTTAATAAATGAGTAGGGATCCCCCCAGATATCCGGCGATATGAGATTGTAACTATTCTAGGGATCTACAGAAACCCACAGTACCTCTCGGTCGGGAGTCGGCCAGTTCGACCCCGGATTATGTTGGCGCCCTTGAGCGGGTTGCTCCAGGCGTACGCCTTGGGCTGGAGACAGTGATAACCATGTTTTTTTTCTAGGAATGGCTCTCCTTTGTGCATGAAGTGTATATATCCATATATCTGTGTATGTTTCGTAATTATGTGCACATATTTTTGAGTTCAAACAGAACCTATGTGCACGTTGTGTGGTCTTGGTGATAGATGAGGAGTCCGGGGTTTAGCAAAAATTGTATTTGTGTTTGTTGTGCATTATGCAAATGTGTCTTTTAATATGATATTATGTAGTGTAGGCCCCGGTTATGATTCGTGCTTAGAACAGCTAGTAATATTTGTGTATAGGGACATCAGGTCATCTCACGGTGTGATCGACAGAATAATGTACAAATTTCATGAACGGTATGAATTAATGAGGACAAATGAACGATAGCAAGTCGCAAAACCTCAATCATGCCGTTATGCAGACGACGCCCATGGGCGATTCGTATTTTAAAGTGATTATTATTTTCTTTCCCTCCCATGTGTGGAGAGTCATTGTATAGAGCTGTGTCAACTTTTTTTAAATTGTCATATTTGAATAAATTTGTATTCGTAACCCCTATTTTATGATTCTTGTCATTTGTAGCAGTGCTAAGCAGTATCCAATAGGCATTTGAACCCAGAGATCCTACTTTCATATTATAGACATAAGGCTCCATTAGTTTTTTTCTTTCGAACGTACCACTCCCCCAAGTGCTCAGGCTGCCGGGCCGGCACAGAAAGTAGGAAGGGGAGCGGTTCGAAGCCTGTTAAGCAATTCGACCCGCTCTTCAATCCAATCTCATCCGTGGGTGTTTACCCCGTTACGTGGAGGCATTCTTATGCGTGGGTCATCCATTCGAAGCCCGGTAGGGTGTATACTTGGCGCCCAACGTGGGACGGCATTGTTTATAGTTTACACTGTAGCATTTTTAGTAAGAGATAGGCCGCCCACAGGGAGGATAGTGTGCTATGATGGAGTCAAATTGCCAGGTTCGTGCCACAATCTGATTACATTTGGTATCGAACGGGTTGGCAGTTATTTGGAATGGAGTACCCGCCACGTAACCGAACGGATGGAGACATTAAGCACATGTCCGAAGTGCTAAGATTCATAATTATAAATTGGATACTGCAAGGGTTGTTCTGATTGTGTGATACTCAGCCGGACTGTCATGGTCATCGTACGGGTGTGCGTAAGTCACAACTCGTGATGATAACTCACACAAGATCAGCCATGAAAGGGAGCGACGTGAATAATAAATAGGATAGGAAAATGACAAGAACAGGAAAATCATGTGTCCAGTTTAAGTGGAAATCCGCATGAGTGTCGCTCATAAATTTAAAATGGATACCCGGGACAGACTATGAAGTCGTCAGTTCGTTGGGAGACAGTGTTATGGTTCTCTCAGTGTGAGGTTAAAACGACCGGCAAAATTCTTCAAATTTCGCCAGTTACGGGTATCGGCCAAAGATTGTGCGCTGAGGTAACAACATTTGGCAGATATAAATGTGTTTTTCGAGAGGGCTTTGGACGCCGCGGATAGAGCAGGGTACCTCAACCCATGCTCTAATTTTTGCGCAGTGACGGATGCGATGTTGCCAGTTTGAGACGGGTAATTGTCTGCTAACGTCATCTTACCAATCTCAAGGTGATAACATCCATTAGTGACTGGGGTATGCCATGTTTCCGGCATACGTAAAATCGAGCCCACGGTAGGCCGCGCGCGAGACCGGAAAACTTATTCCAGGTTAAGGGCTAACGTAGAATCAGTATTATTATTGTTATTATTATTGTCAAATGATATGACGGAATTTCCTATACAATGAATTATGACATTAATATGGTAGGGGGCGTGACACAAGCCGTTTGTAGGCCCAGTTTGGATTGATTTGTCGGAATTTCGAGTAGAGTTAGGTCACGCTGAAATTTATATTTAAAAAAAAAAATTTTTGAATGTATCTATGCCTTCTGTCGATCACCGGTGGTCATTTTCTGCCCACGGGAGATCCGCTTTCTCCAGGATTGATTTTAATATGGACATGGAGGTCATGAGGGATATGATGCGCCAATTATTGGCAGAACGCGAAGAAAAGGCAAAGGAAGACAGGGAACTTTTAAGGGAACAATTAAATCAACTAGGCGCCGACTTCTGGAGGGACTATAAGGCAGTTATCGACATGCACCGCAATGAAATCAGGCTAGAGATAAACATGCATTCCGAAGGGGTGAAACTAAACGAAAGTGGAGACTGCGTAGTCGATGAGAGGATTTGGACTACTCAAGTGACCTACGACGAGAAAGTCCGTCCTGATCAGATTCTGGATGGGAAACATCAGGAAGAAGAGATAATAATCGGACTCGAAAGAATGGTTGCAAACTTGGAACAGGAAGAAGAAGAACCGACATTTGAGGAGGCAGTGCTATCAAAAATTAATAAAGCAATGATAGGTGAAGAGGGAAGAGCTAGACTGAAAGAAATCTTGGGACGCCACCGCGATGCATTTGGGTCACAACCGGGAAAAATTTCGAATTTCAAATACAATTTTGTCGTCACAAGTTGGGAACCTTTTCGACGGAATCCGTACCCGATTCCCGAGAAACATTATGCCAAGGTCCGACCTATCATCAAGGATATAGAAGAAAACCAGTTAATTTCCAAATCTCCGACGCCATTTTAAACCCTTTAGTCATCGTGGAGAAGACGAACGGTTCGCTGAGGGTGTGCCTAGACGCACGTGCTATTAACGAGCGCTTGGTACCAGAGTACGATAGGGCACCAAACATTAAGGATATTTTGAAGAAGTTTAGTCACAAAAATTATTTTTCTGGGGTCGACTTGAGATCGTCCTATCACCACATTGAGTTGTCAGGGGAATCCAAGGTACTGACGGGATTCATGTTTGACGGACAGACGTACGTCTACAACCGTTTGCCGTTCGGCGTCAAGAACGCAGGATCGGCCTTGATAAGGGCACTTGATAGGAATTTGAGCGAGCAGGTGAAGAACTTTACGGTGCGTTATGTAGATGACATTCTGATTGCGAGCGAGACTCTGGAGGAGCATTTGGAACACTTGAACCTGTTATTAGCAGAATTGAATAAAAACAACTTCAAAATTAATTTGGATAAGTCGAACTTTTGCCAGAAAAGCATTTTGTTCCTGGGACACGTCATAGATTCGGAGGGTGTCACTCCGAACCCCGTTAAGATTCAAGCTATTCAAAATTTCCCCAAACCAACACGAGTCAAACACATCAGGCAGTTTTTGGGAATCTGCGGGTTTTTCGCCGATCACTGCCCTAGTTACACTGAGGCGGTAGCTCCTCTTCAGGACCTCCTGAAGAAGAATAATAGATGGAAATGGGATTCAAACTGTGACGAAGCTTTCCAAAGGACAAAAGAATTACTTGCCAACAGCATCAAGCTTGGGTATCCCGACTTTTCGAACAAATTCGTAGTCCAAACCGATGCATCCATGATAGGTGTAGGGGCGGTATTGTACCAGGAGACGCCGGATCAGGAAAAACGCAGAAACTACATCGCGTTCATGAGTCGTAGACTTCGGGCCCATGAGTGCCAATATACCGTCACGGAATTACAGATGTTGGCAATTGTTACAGCCCTCAGTCACTGGAGGAAGTATATATACGGATTCCCGGTCGTGCTGCGGACAGACCATAAAGCTTTGACCTTCGCTTTGAAGTCGACGATGGCATCCGAGAGAGTAAACCGCTGGACGTTATTCATCCAACAATTCGACTTAGACATCGAACATTGTGCAGGAAAGGACAATGTGATTGCCGACGCATTAAGCCGGAACCCCGAACCGGAAGCCCAAGTTCTTTATCACATAGAGTTGAGCGGGGGTGACCGTGAGACGTTGGATAGGCTACAACGCATCGGAGAAGAGCAAGAGAATTGGCCCGCGACCCGACGACTGATCGATTTCTTCAGAAAGAGGATACCAGCAGGAACGCCTGAATACCAGGAGAGTGAGAGGCAGGCACCAAAATATAACTATTTCAACGGGATCCTTCACCAGTTCATAGATGAAGATCATACGAAGTACCGTATTGTTGTTCCGCCCGTGCTGCAAGTGGAACTGATTTGGCTCGCACATCATTCCATCGGTCATGCGGGAATCGATAAAGTTACCTCGACACTACAGGAGACCTTTGTCTGGCCGAGAATGAGGCGGATGATTAGGACCGTGTTGACAACATGTGATACTTGTCAACGAATCAAACCAAATACCTATCTCCTGCGGCAACCACCTAAACCGCTGTTGCCAGAGAAGCCACGAGAGCTATTTGCGATAGACTTTTACGGGCCCTTGCCCAAGGCAATTAGAGGGTTACAATTCATTTTGGTCTGCGTAGATGTTTTCTCGAAGTATGTGATGCTGTGCCCAGTACAGAAGGCAAACTCCAGGTCGGTACTGACACAGATCCGAAATAAGATCATTCCATCTATGGGGAAGCCAGATAAGATATTGAGTGACCATGGGTCTCAGTTCACGTCCGCCATGTTCAAACGCGAGATCGAGCAACTCCAAATCCAGCATATCTTCAGTTCTATTAGGCATCCTGAGTCCAATCCGTCAGAAAGGATCATGCGCGAAATAGCGAAATTTTGCAGATTGTATTGCGCCAGACAGCATTGGCGATGGGTTGATGTTCTTCCAATCATCATGGAGTGCATCAACGGGACGATTCATGAATCTACGGGGCAGATCCCGATAGCGGTACATTTTGATCATAAACCAGAGAGACCGTGGCACCGCGTGCTACAATGCCCAGAAGATCCCAGGCCTTCGGCTGAACTTCGTGTGAGGATAGCTTTGGACCATCTCAAAGCCCAGGCAGAGAAGAGGCTCAGAGTCATCGAAACCGGAGATTTCATCGGCCACTTCGTGTGGGAGAACTAGTTTTAGTCAAACGACCAGCCATGTCCGACCCTCCGAGGAAGTACTACCACAAGTTTGCAGAACTTTACATCGGGCCGTATAGGATAATCCAGAACCTAGAGAATAATGCCTACAAAGTACAGTCAATGGATGGGAGAACAGAGGCCACTTACAATGCTGCAAATCTCAAACTGTACCACGCCCCAGGACAACACCCTGAAGAAGGTCCGGAGGAAGAAGAACGAGGAGAAGCCGAGGATGACGAGGACAACCCGGATCCAATGGAAGAAATGGATGCCGATGAAGAAGATGATGCCGTGAATCACATTGTTTTGGAAGAAGGGAGCGAGTCCGAGGCATCAGCCTGTGAAGATTGTCCGGAATGCTTTGAGAGGACCGGTCTTAGGAACGCTTTAATTAATCTATGCTACCAGATACAACTGGAGAACACAGAGTTGACCGAGAAGGTCTATCAATTACGCGACCATCACCAGTGACTATTTTCCGAGACAGTTTAAAGGGAAAGAAAAATCCCGAGTTCGTGATTTTTCTTTGATGAAGCAGGAGGAGAATGAAACCGTACAGTGTCCTGTACAGCTCATGGGAATGATATGGGCTTTTATACTCCATTAAAATTACTCCTAAAGGTCGCGTCATTGGTAGCAGTATGGGCGAAGGGGATCGAGCGGCGTCATGCCAGAACGGAACCCGCGAAAAGAACGCCTGCGAACAAAGGGAGGACAGGGCAAAAGCCAAGCCCCCGCGGAAATACGCTCTCAACTTGCAGAGAGAGATAGAAGGGGACGCGATGCTGGAGTAGTCAGATACGCCCCGAGGTGTGGTCTAGCTTCCCAGAGTTCCAAACGAACATAAGGAACTTCCGGTTTTTTATGCACGTGTCACGGGTGCCAACGTCGGACTTTGGCGCGTAAACAATGGAATGATATTTTAATCCAGACATAGGAAAATTATGTGAGACACACCCTTGAATAGAGCGGAATTTTCTGCGTTCCCCAGACTAAAAATATGTAATAACTTATGCAGGGGAAGAAATGAGGTCACCAGCTGTCAAGATGTAACATATCGCTAACACATGTGGATACAGCGGCGTCACCCAAGCCAAGAGTCGCGCTCAAAATTGACTCCACCTCCCGAGGGACGCTAATGAATTAATCAAAGGCGGGAAGCAAATTACATAAAAACTGCTGATCGTAGGTCCAGCACGCCTGGCTCAAATGAAAGAGGAGACAGAGGGCTACAAGATGCAATATTTAGATATCGTCAATTCTTGGTACGAAAGGAGCTCTTGTTCTTAATGAACCGTGAACGTTGACGCCCCCAAGCTTCCGGCGGGCAAGATAATATAGGCCGAGCAGGCCATTGCAGAGACAGTTGTTCTTTCACGGGTCGTGAGACGGACACTGTGTCCCGCGGTGCTCCAGTTACAGTCAGAAACCCCTGACCGCGTACAAAGAAGTGTTATTGTGTCCAAAAGCCTTTGTGTAGTGAACGGGAGGCCAAACGAGCCTAGGTATTGTTTCTGTGCTGCGTGTCAAACTAGTAAAAACCGCGAGCATAACTTACCAACAAGTAGCAGAATACGGCTGAGAAACTGCCGGTTTAATGAGTCAGTGAAATTCATAATTTGGTATCACCCAAAGTGTTACTTTGAATCAGGGGCTCGAGTCTCGTGAGCCACCCGATTCTTACTGTGAACGCGCCCGCCGTGGTTTGAAAGACCGCCTTATTCGGGGGTGTAAACTCTGAAATAGAGGCCGTGTGACGAGTGTAAAGTGTACCCATCTTGGATTACTGTAAGATTTCAGCTGTGACGAGTCCCCCAGGATGTCGGACTTGTATGGACCAGGGATGAAGGACTGCACGCCCGCCACCTACCGAGTGGTCATGGAGTACTAAGAACTTCACCATGGGTCTCCCGTGGAAGGAGAGACAACGGCCACCAAACAGATGAGTGATGTCCAAATTTAATTTCTAAGCATGACATAACCCGGGGATAGGATTAGCGTTCTTTTGTAAATATCAAATGTTGTAAGTTAATGCATGTCCTATATGGAAATTTTTATTGATTTTTATAATGTTGAAGTAAAATTCAAGGGAGCTAAATTCCCGGACGACTCATATTTCTTTCTTAATGATTAGCTTATCGTGAGGGTTATATTTTTAGTGAAATGTAGAATGTCCTAGCAAATATGGGAACAAGGTTAGGAGAATATTTGAGTTTCCCGTAGGGGCGGTTGGAAAAATGGAATTTGGCGAGCAAGGAAACATGTCGAGATGTTGGTAGTCACTGTCCCACGTGGTTGTCAAATATGCCAGGGAAACTCATGGGTCAGTCAGACAATGCATGCCTAGCTTACAGATATAATCAGTGCATGGACTGCAAGAAAGAAGAAATCCCGACCGGGAGAGGTACATATTGTGTGATTTAGATAGGTGTGTGGAACCATGTGCAAGTTTCCCGTGATTTTTGATAAATTGGCCATAATGGTTTGGAGTGTTTTTTTTAATCTATAGCCGGGGCGAGACCCAGGGGCAGGAGTCCTTGATCTTTGGTCAGAAGGTTTAAATATAAGTGTATTTATGTGGTATGAACGAGGAGCCATGAGAGCCATAGGCCCAAGGGAAGAAGATACGCGATATGAGACGTAGTGGGAAGGCCGAATAGGAATTTACGATGAGATGATTGAGGAGTGATCGTGCCCACAGTCTCAGTGATAATAATGAGAAGGGAGTGAATAAAAAGAGTATTTCATGGGAATTCCATAATGATATGAATAAGCAAACGAAGCGAGCCATGGATATGTGTGTCCCCGAGATGAGAGGGTAGACGTGTGAGCGAGAGAAGAATCAGAACGGCCGTGCGAAGTGAATGACCGCCCTCCCTTCCTTGTTTTTTTTGTTGTGAATGTCAGGCTCTCGCCCTCGTGACAGAGGGATCCCTTTAAACCATTGTGTTAAGACTAACTTGGAGCCCTGGGTCAACCTCGCGCTCCCCTCGGTTGGTTTAAATGGCCTAGCTAGGAATACTTGTATAATGATAATATCACGGAGATTTCTTTTGAAGGTATTTAATAAATGAGTAGGGATCCCCCCAGATATCCGGCGATATGAGATTGTAACTATTCTAGGGATCTATAGAAACCCACAGTACCTCTCGGTCGGGAGTCGGCCAGTTCGACCCCGGATTATGTTGGCGCCCTTGAGCGGGTTGCTCCAGGCGTACGCCTTGGGCCGGAGACAGTGATAACCATGTTTTTTTCTAGGAATGGCTCTCCTTTGTGCATGAAGTGTATATATCCATATATCTGTGTATGTTTCGTAATTATGTGCACATATTTTTGAGTTCAAACAGAACCTATGTGCACGTTGTGTGGTCTTGGTGATAGATGAGGAGTCCGGGGTTTAGCAAAAATTGTATTTGTGTTTGTTGTGCATTATGCAAATGTGTCTTTTAATATGATATTATGTAGTGTAGGCCCCGGTTATGATTCGTGCTTAGAACAGCTAGTAATATTTGTGTATAGGGACATCAGGTCATCTCACGGTGTGATCGACAGAATAATGTACAAATTTCATGAACGGTATGAATTAATGAGGACAAATGAACGATAGCAAGTCGCAAAACCTCAATCATGCCGTTATGCAGACGACGCCCATGGGCGATTCGTATTTTAAAGTGATTATTATTTTCTTTCCCTCCCATGTGTGGAGAGTCATTGTATAGAGCTGTGTCAACTTTTTTTAAATTGTCATATTTGAATAAATTTGTATTCGTAACCCCTATTTTATGATTCTTGTCATTTGTAGCAGTGCTAAGCAGTATCCAATAGGCATTTGAACCCAGAGATCCTACTTTCATATTATAGACATAAGGCTCCATCTTAAGTATTAGTTTTTTTTTCTTTCGAACGTACCACTCCCCCAAGTGCTCAGGCTGCCGGGCCGGCACAGAAAGTAGGAAGGGGAGCGGTTCGAAGCCTGTTAAGCAATTCGACCCGCTCTTCAATCCAATCTCATCCGTGGGTGTTTACCCCGTTACGTGGAGGCATTCTTATGCGTGGGTCATCCATTCGAAGCCCGGTAGGGTGTAGTACGGAACATGAAGTAAAGTGTTGTAGAATTGGAATTAGTCTAATTTGCTGAGAACAACCAGCAGAAAATGATTTTAAGCTCTGTAATGAGATTACTAATTTACCTTCATAAAATAGCAGTGAAAGAAGTTTAATTCTGTAAAATTGTTATCAACACTGAAGCACATTTTCCACCGCAAGCTACGTGTATACTTGGGTAGCTGGGCTGATTTCTTGATTTAACAGAGGCAGTATTAGAGTGGATGAAAGGACTGGACATTCTGATTTGAAATTATATTTTCTTGTTGTGTTATATTCAATTGTACCGGTATTAATGTACATCTTACCGAGCTCGATAGCTGCAGTCACTTAAGTGCGACCAGTATCCAGTATTCGAGAGATAGTAGGTTCGAAACCCACTGCCGGCAGCCCTGAAAATCGTTTTCCGTGGTTTCCCATTTTCACACCAGGCTAATGCTAGGGATGTACCTTAATTGAATCGATTATTTCAGAAACCAGTCAAGCGCCAAGTCTGTCATTTTTGGGAAAATGAAGAAAACTGTCTAGCAACAGACAAAATGTTATGGTAGGGGTTTTAATATTTTAGCTATTTTGTGCTTATTAACTTTGCTGTAAAAAAATCCGAAACATTTTCCACTTAACTGGTTTCTGAAATAAACGAGTGTTGCAAACATATTTTTGTGGGATAATTCTTGAATTTTGAAAGGATTTTGTCATAAACTCCATATTTGTGTAAACAGAAAATATTTGAATAGGTTTAGACTACAAATATAATTATTAAAAGGATGAAATCAGCAATGCCTGCTTATTATCACAGGTAATTAATCCTCACAAACGAACTCCACACCATATTCTGTCCCTGTAGTAGGCCATTGTAAAATGTTGTCCTAAAACTATTCATATCCTATCATGTAAGGTTTTAAGGCATTTAGGTCACGTAACTTCTTGATATTGATGGGCACATAAAACAAACAATAACAAAGAATAATGTAGGGCTCAGACCAGGTATTTTCTTTCCTGATTAAGAAAGATAACTTTCTCCTTTTATTCTGGCATTTCGAATAATATTACGCGTGTGAGTTTGTGTGTCTACCACTCCTCATTTCCTTTTTTGGTACAGGTTCGTCTTCTGAACATTCAGACATATCACTACTATTATAAAAACACTGCACTAAACAAAAGAAACACTTTTTCAATCAGTAGTTCAGAAAACTACGGATATGCCATTCAAGAAACACAACAATGACAATATAAACAGCTGAACAGCTGGCTATTCTGAATTCAGAGCAGCAGCGCCAACCGGCAAGGTGCGGCACATCACAAAATATATCAGCAGTTTACTGCAGAAACCAACCACTTAACTGGTTTCTGAACTAAATACGAAATTCAACGTAATACCTGACCATTATAGGAGGACATTTCTTAACTGGTTTCAGTACCAAATTGTGCATATACCCTCCCAGTAACATATTCTGCAATGAACTCATTTTTTCATTTTTCGGCACTTGACTGCTTTCTGAAATAATCGATTCAGTTAAGGCCACGGTCACTTCCTTCCCACTCCTAGCCCCTTCCTGTCCCATCGTCGCCATAAGACCTATCTGTGTCTGTGCAACGTAAAGCAACTAGCAAAAAAAATTGTACATTTTATACCATACGTTAAATGAATAAATGTCCGCCTCCGTAGCGTAACGGTTAGTGTTAGTAGCTGCCGTCCTCGGGGGCCCGGGTTCGATTCCCGGTACTGCCAGAAATTTGAAATTGGCAGGAGGGCTGGTATGTGGTTGAAATGGTACATGCAGCTCACCTCCAATGGGGGTGTGTTTGAAAAGAGCTGCACCACCTCAGGATGAGGACACGAGTTTACTTTTAATGAATAAATAACTTCAGAATAAGAAAGTTAACGTCTCTTTTGTCATTATTAATTAAGTAGTACTTAGATATAAAGAATGTATGTATATCAAATTGTATTGGAGATGCCTAACCTTTCCATTACAGAACATGTTTTTGAAATAATTGATATGCACACATGTCCAACACGATGTCCAACTGCGGTCCAAATTCACGCATACATCTCCTCCCCAATAGAATGTATTAATTAATGCATATGTTCGTTATGTATTGTATATTGACGTATGTGATCTTTGCTAAGATAGCTTCGCTATAAATCGTCATTTTGATTGTGGATACAATTATTGACATTATGACAGGTAAATATTAACCCGTGATTTATTTAAATGAGGGATTCATTTGCATGGGCGAAGATAATTAGATTATCATACCTGTCGCTAGATCCCGTAAAAGCCACAGAGTTAACTCCGTAATGAAACTGTTCTACAAAGCACAGTGGTGCCCAGATTATATTACACAAACATGGTGGTAAAAGCACGGGAAGACACTCAGTAATTCTAAGTTACTTTCATAAATGCCAGTACATTTATTTCTATTACATACTTTGAAACCAATCCACACGGTCGTTTATTTATAACATGTACACTCAGGACACATCCAGCTAAGTTAGAAATTAGTTGAACCTAAGCAACATTATGCCTTTGCTGGCAGGACCTAGTGTTTACAGTGCACTATGTCTTTGGTATAGGCTAGAGCAATTTTGTTACTTTCATAGATCTGTCTCTGTCTCATCCTTGGCTTTGACAATATGAAAGTGACTGAGGTATAAGCGATGCTAGTAATGCCAATTCTTATGCAGCCAGTCCCTGCTATGAATGGTGTGAAAATATTGCTCATAGGGTCGGTTGGTGTATGCAATTCAGTGGGCTTGGCAGACTGATGTGTAATAGCAACTCTGGCTCGGTGAGGAAAGCAACGGGAAACTACCTCACTCCTCATTCCCCTAGTACGCCTCTTCAGTGATGCCTAGGCCATCTATGACAGCTGATGGCAGAGCTGTTGAGGATCCCACCAGCGGAATCGCTGACTGACTGAACATACTATACAAGCAGCATTAAAAGGAATGGGAATTATAGACCAGTTCTCAACTGTAACTTCCAAAGTTCACTGAATGATGATTAGTAGTTTAGTAAGGGAATATGGTGACGATGTATGTATGTATGTATGTATGTATGTATGTATGTATGTATGTATGTATGTATGTATGTATGTATGTATGTATGTATGTATGTATGTATGTATGTATGTATGTATGTATGTATGTATGTACGTACCTATCTACGTCAACTACTCTGCCTGAAGTCCGGTAGAATTCTCAACATCTCTACATCAACTACTGTATTATATATGGCCACCCTGTTCCCAAATAATTATCCCCCTGTGTGGGGGCGGTAGAATAACACCTACGGTATCCCCTGCCTGTCGTAAGGGGCGACTAAAAGGGGCCCAGGGGCTCTGAAATTTGGAGCGTGGGTTGGCGACCACGGGTCCCTTAGCTCAGTCCTGCCATTGATTCCACTTACTTGTGCCAGGCTCCTTACTTTCATCTATCCTATCCGACCTCTCTTGGTCAACTCTTGTTCTTTTCCGAGCCCGAAGCTATTAGGTTTGCGAGTGCTAGGGAGTCTTTCATTTCCACGCCCTTCGTGGCCCGTGTCTCCTTTTGGCCGATATCTTCATTTTTCGAAGTGTCGGACCCCCTTCGTATTTTCCCTCTGATTAGTGTTATATAGAGGATGGTTGCCTAGTTGTACTTCCTCTTAAAACAATAATCACCACCACCACCGAGGTAATTACAACAATGTTATAATAGTCGCTGGGCAAAGGAAATCTCCTAACTCCTTCGGAATAAAATTTACAGAAGAAACACTTAACTGAGCGGTCAGCAATGGCCAGGAAATTGTTCCTGGCATTTTCATTGCTTGATGATAGCCCAATTATTCGACCATTGGAGTACTGTTTCCTTCTCAGGCAATGTGCAAAGCCTTCACAGGACGGATGGAGAAACGTGTTTTTTTCGCGAGTGGAATTACGAGGTTTTCATTGCCTAGCAACGATATATATATATATATATATATACGAGTATTATCGATGCAACAATTAATTATTATTGTACTATATACACTGTTACTTAATAATAATAATAATAATTTCGTGTGGCTATTTCTAGCTGACTGCAGTCCTTGTAAGGCAGATCCTCCGATGAGGGTGGGCGGCATCTTCCATGTGTAGGTAACTGCCTGTTATTGTGGTGGATGATAGTGTTATATGTGGTGTGTGAGTTGCAGGGATGTGGGGGACAGCACAAACACCCAACCCCCCGGGCCATTGAAATGAAGGTTAAAAATCCCGACTCGGCCGGAAATCGAACCTGGGACCCTCTGAACCGAAGGCCAGTACGCTGACCATTCAGCCAACGAGTCGGATACACAACTACTGAAAAAATTGAAGTGAATGAGTGGATTTCGAAACCAACATTTAAAAAAAGAGCAATGCAGCATAAGAAAGTATTCTTACATACCTAGTCAATGGGAGGTACAGGTGGTGGTGATTATTGTTTTAAGAGGAAGTCCAACTAGGCAACCATCCTCCATATGACACTAATCAGAGAGAAAAATGGAAGGGATCCAACACTTCGAAAAATGAAGGTATCGGCCAAAGAAAGACAAGGGCTACGAAGGGCGTGAAAATGAAAGACGCCCTAGGCCTCGGAAACCTAATACAGTCGGGGTAGGAAGAGAACAAGAGTTGACCAAGAGAGGTCGGATAGGATGGATGAAAGTGAGGAGCCTGGCACAAGTAACTGTAAGCAATGCCAGGACTCAGCTAAGGGCCCCGTGGTCGCCAACCCACGCTCCAAAGTTCGGAGCCCCTGGGGCCCCTGTTAATCGCCTCTTACGACAGGCAGGGGATACCGTGGGTGTTATTCTACCGCCCCCACCCACAGGGGAATGGGAGGTACAAGCTGACACATATTTTAGAATGAACAGTTTGTAAAGGGAACTCTGTATAACGGTAAAATCACAAAATCAAAACAAGATTTTACGGAAAATGAGCTGGCTCAATAATTTTCTGAACTGATCACCGAAAACAGTTTGAAAGCTTGCGTGCCCTTTGAGACGACCCCGGGTACCCCTACGGTGCCACACTTTGAATATCACTGACCTAGGTAATATCTCCCTCTTCATTTAACATTAATAATAATAATAACAATAATAATAATAAGTAATTTCAAGACGGTGGTTGTCGATTCTTACACGTCTTCCGTATCTCGGTGACTTGCACGTCAACTTTAACATTTCTTCCACGCTAATAGATTGCACCACCGTTGTTAACCACTGCCAGCGGTCGTTGTATAGAAACTAGAAAGTTTACGTTTAGGAGATTTTTCCAATAAACATATAACGAGGTCACCTGATATCTTCCACATGTTGACATCAACGACAGAATGTTGAAGGATACCATCGTTTTTAGACGTGTACCGACATCAATATGGGTGGAAGAATAAGTAACTTACGAGTTGAGTATGGAAAAAATATTGTTATTAACTCCAAAGACCTCGTGAATCTAATAGTACCCCACTGTCGGCATCCCTGAAGGTTCCCGTGGTTTCCCATTTTCACATCAGGCAAACGCTGGGACTGTACCGTAATTAAGGCCACGGCTTCCTTCACTCTCCCAACCCATTCCTATCCCATCGCCGCCATAAGACCTACCTGTGTCGGTGCAACGTAAAACAAATTGTAAACAAATAACAAACACACAAATAAATGAAATCTAATATTATTAAGATCGGAACAGTGTAGAGAGTGATTAAGAGATTTTAAATCGTTTTTCCGAGAACATAATAAGCGGATGATGTGACATTTAATATCTGTAGCTATAAATAATAATAATAATAATAATAATAATAATAATAATAATAATAATAGCAGCAATAATAATGCAAATGCAAACTCGTGTCGTCATCCCGAGGTGGTGCAGCTCTTTTCAGGCACACCCCCAATGGAGGTGAGCTGCATGTACAATTTCAATCACATACCAGCCCTCCTGCCATTCTTAAATTTCTGGCAATACCGGGAATCGAACCCGGACCCCCCAGGACGGCAGCTAATAACACTAACCGTTGCACTACGGAGGCGGACATAATAATAATAATAATAATAATAATAATAATAATAATAATAATAATAATAATAATCTTACTTGCCTAACGTCTCACTAAATACTTTTACACGATTTTTGGAGACGCCGAGATGCAGGGATTTAGTCTCACAAGAGTTTGCTTATGTGCCAGTAACTCTACCGATACGAAGAACCTTCAAATACCACCGGACTGAGCCAGGATCGAACCTGGCAATTTAGGGTCATAATGCCAGCGCCTCAACCGTCTGATCCACTCAGTACGGCAATAAATGATTTGCAGGACAACTTGAACATAAATAGTTCTATTTGATGTGCTTATGAAGTATTTTGAAGGACCTTCAGAACTTGTATTCACATACATGGCATCGAAGATCTGTTGGATTTCCTGTCCCCTGTTTTAAAAGATTTTACTCATACAGTCGTGTCTTACACGTGATTGCTGATAACTGATAGCGAGAGAGTTATATCGTGGATGGTAGATGAAGGTGTTTTTAATCTTCTTCATGAAATCCACAGTTTCTTTAGGCGTAGTCTCCCTGATACTTACAGAATCATGAGACCAACCACTCACCATTTTTGAATTCTGTATCTAATTTTAAGGTCCTCAGAGCATGTTCGTAGATAGCTATTTTCTCATTACAGATGTTTTTGGCTGGCGTTCGTTGTCCTCAAAACTCACAGTCGAGTCAATCAACATAGCTGCCCTTTTAGCTCGGTCAGTGAGAGATATGTGTTTTCGTAAGACGAATGTATTTCATTTTGTTCACTGGCAATCATCATATCTTAAATCAATTTTACTTTAATATCATAATTATCACCAGTTACACGAAAATACACAGCGCGTTTCCAGTAATTAGATCGGGTCAGAGATGGAATGAATGAAGTCCCCATCTAGCGGCGAGGATGGGAATCGTGCCGGCTGCCGAAGCCTGTCACACTCCTCTGGGGCAATGATTAATGACTAACAGATGAAATGACATTAGACAGTAATGACAAGGAAAACCAGAGTGCCAGCAGAGAAACCTGTCCCGCCTCCGCTTTGTCCAGCACAAATCTGACATGGAGTGACCGGGATTTGAATCATGGAACCCAGCGGTGAGAGGCCGACGTGCTGCCGCCTGAGCGACGGATGCTCTATCACCGCTTACATCCTGTATTAAATTCAACACGGCTCGATAAATTATCAGTAACTGATACAAGCTATGTTCTTATTACACTTCCGTTGCAGGCTAAATTTGAGAGGTAGTCTATTACTCTGAGTTGCAAATGTTATCGACAGATTCATTGATTCAACTCTTGCTTGATATTAGAAGTATCGAGTAAGTGAACACATTTGTGGATTTGAAAGAGTGTTCCTAACTCTCTTACTGAATTTACAAACATGTAAAACTGTATTTATATTGAAAAATCTGAATTATCTGCATTTAACATGAAATACACAAATCGTCGGACCCTGGACTCACACTTACTTCTTACCTGCTTACTTACACATACGTTATTTGAAGGGCGCCAGCTACCACTCAGTGCAGCAATAATAGAATGAGAATCTTGACTATCTCTAGGGTGTGGGGTAATAAGCTTACTTTTGACAACATACCATATAAGTTCTGGAAAAAGGAGATTGGCGTTCGGATTCCCTATTAAATTTGAGGTTAAGATATTTTACTGTCATTGAAATAAAACTATGAGTTCGTTTGATAGAACAAAATAATATATAAAAAATAGTTAGTCTTGTTGCGATAAAACAGATGAGAATATGAAATTATGACATTGCAACTGAAAGAAACTAGGCATGAATTTGAATTCTTCTTGACCGGACATTTAACAATTTATACAAAATATATCCCTCACTGTTACCTTCAACACTTTGAGTGTAATTACGACGTATTCCTTAAATCTGGTGTTTACTGAGATGTGTCACGCCTAATTTGGTGATGTATCCATGTGACTGCTTCTTCTCCATATCATATGACTTCTTTCTAAGTCTGGATGGTATTACTTCATTGCAAGTGGTATCCTTCGATGACTCCATGGTAAGCCTTTGCGTCCGTATCTTCAACTAGGTGACCGACCAACTTTGGCCTCACTCTCTCAATGACCAAAGACTAATGCTTCACTGAGTCTTCTCCATCTCGTTCCCTTAATGACCAACTGTGGCCTCTGCTTCCAGTAGAATTATGACTGTTCACTTATCCATTTGACTTCTTCACTGTTCAGCTTCCGTTTAACTAATGACTGACGCTACAATATGCAGCCACCTTTTATAGACGTTGGTTGACGCAGCTACGTAATCTCCAGAAAATAACAATGACCTAGATGACGTAGCCATGACGTGGCGATGACTTGACAGAAATGCCAGCAGTATTGCACAATGTAACAATGTCACACTCAACATCTGATATATAGATATATATATATATATATATATTTATATATTCTCACTGTACATGTCTTGAGTGTTATTCTACACATACATATATATGCATACATCAAAGTACAATCCTGCAAGCGACAAGCATTGCAAAATTGAATTGAATAAGAATGATAATTACAATAATAGTAATAATATCACAGATAAAATAATAAGAATTCTGATATAATAATAATAATAATAATAATAATAATAATAATAATAATAATAATAATAATACAGATACAATAATAAAATAATAAAAATACAGATATCATCTTTTAACGGGATTTGAACCGTTACAGATTGTATCGTGAGTTATAGAAATTTCCCACTGCTTCACTGACGATCGACGGTTGTACATAGGCCTAACAACCATCGTAATCGAAACCGACTTTCAACCTATTAGGTCGTGTTACGTACATTCATTACGTGTTGAAGAGGTGTTAAGTACAGAACAAAAATGGCCAACCGGACCCACAACCACGGATCCCACTGGTGTCCGGTTGGCCATTTTTGTTCTGTACTTAACATCTCTTCAACGCGTACTGAATATACGTAACACGACCTATTAGGTTGAAAGTCGGTTCCGATTACAATGCGGTCGTGAAAATTCAATATTCATTAACCATCGCAATGATCACCAAGTGCTACCATTTCCTGAATGATAACACCAGAAAACATCAGGCAGCATCAAAAAAGCATCTGGCATTAAACTTAAATTTAACTAACCAGTAGCTCAATAGACCATTAGGGCCTTGTCATATCAGGGCGACTGCTGCCTAGTCATATGGCGTGCAAATACTGGAGTAGTACGTGGTCATCGTTACTACATTCTAACTACTTGGATTTCTTGACCTGGTCCTCAGACTCTCGTATCAGACAGCTCCTCAGTTGTTCTCACGAGCCAGAGTGAACCCTGCTATCGAACCCGGCACTTGCAGGTAAGAGGCAGGCACGCTAACACTAAGCCTGGGGGCTGTCTAAGTTTAGCTAGGGGTGCTTACACTTGTTTATACTTTATCTTTCATACTTTCTGTGTTCATGTGGAATTTGTATTCCTGGAGTCAGAAATCAATGACACGGTAACCTGAGAAAAAGAGATCAAAAGACTTATTGTCCTAGATCGAGCTGCAATGGTTAAACTCACTAAAATCTGGTAGAACCGGGCAATATCAAAAGCTACGAAAATGCGCTTGGTGGAATCGCTAGTGTTATCAATCTTTTTGTACGGCTGCGAGACCTGGACCTTAAATGCTAGAGACAAAAGTCGAATTGATGCCTTTGAGATGTGGTGTTGGCAAAGAATTCAACGTGTACTCTGGACCGAAGGAAGAACTGATGTTTCCATTATGGACGAATTGAGCATCAAGAAACTTCTACCTTCCCGTGTGAGTGAGGGTTACCTCCAGTTCCTTGGTCACATTTTCAGAAGAGAAGGAGGGAACTTGGAAAAGACCATTTTGCAAGGCAAAGTTGAAGGCAGTAGACCACGATGAAGAGCAGCAAGTAGTTGGTTAGATCAGGCGAAGAAGATCACTAGCCCACCTCTTCAGACCATGTTATGGAAAGCTGAAAACCGCTCTGGACAGAGGCATCTCGTCAAGACTGCTACACCGAAATGATAGAGTTATGAGGTCATGACGCTCAGCAACGAGCAAAATGACCAGTGATGGTGATGAATGCAACAACTTAGGTTTTCATGTTTGAAGTCATGAGAACAGGATAAATTCTGTCGGCCTACAGGCTGTGATACTATGAAGTGGGGATTTCCCGAATTTTCACAGAAAGGGGTAGTGATTATTGTTTGGGGAAGTACAACTAACAATGTTAATCAGGAGAAAGTCCAGAAGAGGTCCAAATCTTTGAAGAAAGAAAGTAACGGTTAAGTCTACGAAGGGCATGGACATGAAGAATTAATATAGTCTCACAAACCTAATGTCGAAATCGGAAAAGAACATACGTTGATGAAGAGAGGCAGAACAGAGGAGTTGACAGTAAATATGCTGGCGTTAATAAATGGGAGCTGTGACAGACTTAGATAGAAGACAAGTGGTCGCCTGTTCATGTTCTCAAGTTAAAAGTGTGAGACCCTGGGGAGAAAGCAAATTCAGTCCCCTCTAACGAGTGAGAGTGGATACCGTTTACGTGTATTCTACGCACCCCACACGTAGGAGGATACTTACAGAAAGTAAGACTGAGTAAGGTCATGGGATCCATTGCCTCCGAAATTTATTTGACAGCTAATAATAGACAGTAATTTCTTCCTTATGCGCAACCAAATTTTGTTCGAAGCAGAAAAGACTAATTCACTTTCTTCGTGAACGACTGTGCATGAACGAACCAAAGTTTCCGTGGATATGTTCTGTATGCACTTTTAACAGATTGGACTTTCGAACTCTTCTTCAATGAAAAACACACTAGTAGGCATGATTATTATTTGAACGGGAATACAACCGGTCAACGATCCTCTGTCAACCATAATCAGAGGAAACATTGGAAAAGATCCGATTCTTCGAAGAATGAGTGGATCGACAAATGAAAAGAAAGGGTGTGAAGGGAGTCAAAAAGAAAGAGGCCCTATAAACTACTAGAGGCTGGCACAGGTAAGCGAAAGTAATGCTAGACAATCCTAACTCCATTTCATTCTAACCTGCACTTGATGGGTTGTTGATAAGCTGGTAAGCAAATTTGTACTTCTGAAGCTTCACAACTGCAAAATAATTGATAACGATAAGCCCACATTGATGATAGGAAGGTTAAGGAAGGGGTATGATCATAAATCCAGAAAATGCTTTATGATTTTCGAGATGAGTCAAAAGAAAAGAAAAAAAAAGGAAAATAAAACGGAACCTAAAAATGAAGCTACCTTTTTGCCAATGTTCATATTTCTTATGTGCATAAAAAAGATCTTTGGGTAATGCAACCAAAAAAGTTGCAACTTTTACAACGAAAACACCTAAACTAAATATTATAGATTTTCTAATGTTAATGTTCACGAAAATAGCTAGACCCACATTCCCATCAAACGGCCTCAAGTCAATTTGTGGATTAATTCATCAGCAAACGTTATCATTAAATTGAATCAGATAAGGTTAGAATCATTATTTGGCTTCCTATGCTCTAAAAGTGTGTAAGAGTATTCCTATATGTACACTGACTGACAGAGCAAATGCAACACCAAGAAGGAGTGGTTCGAAAGGGATGAAAGTTGGGGAAAAAACAGAGACGGCACGGACGAATAATTGATGTTTATTTCAAACCGATATGCAGGTTACACAATGCGCACGGCATCGACTCAGTAGGATGTAGGACCACCGCGAGCGGCGATGCACGCAGAAACACGTCGAGGTACAGAGTCAATAAGAGTGCGGATGGTGTCCTGAGGGATGGTTCTCCATTCTCCGTCAACCATTTGCCACAGTTGGTCGTCCGTACGAGGCTGGGGCAGAGTTTGCAAACGGCGTCCAATGAGATCCCACACGTGTTCGATTGGTGAGAGATCCGGAGAGTACGCTGGCCACGGAAGCATCTGTACACCTCGTAGAGCCTGTTGGGAGATGCGAGCAGTGTGTGGGCGGGCATTATCCTGCTGAAACAGAGCATTGGGCAGCCCCAGAAGGTACGGGAGTGCCACCGGCCGCAGCACATGCTGCACGTAGCGGTGGGCATTTAACGTGCCTTGAATACGCACTAGAGGTGACGTGGAATCATACGCAATAGCGCCCCAAACCATGATGCCGCGTTGTCTAGCGGTAGGGCGCTCCACAGTTACTGCCGGATTTGACCTTTCTCCACGCCGACGCCACACTCGTCTGCGGTGACTATCACTGACCGAACAGAAGCGTGACTCATCGGAGAACACGACGTTCCGCCATTCCCTCATCCAAGTCGCTCTAGCCCGGCACCATGCCAGACGTGCACGTCTATGCTGTGGAGTCAATGGTAGTCTTCTGAGCGGACGCCGGGAGTGCAGGCCTCCTTCAACCAATCGACGGGAAATTGTTCTGGTCGATATTGGAACAGCCAGAGTGTCTTGCACATGCTGAAGAATGGCGGTTGACGTGGCGTGCGGGGCTGCCACCGCTTGGCGGCGGATGCGCCGATCCTCGCGTGCTGACGTCACTCGGGCTGCGCCTGGACCCCTCGCACGTGCCACATGTCCCTGCGCCAACCATCTTCGCCACAGGCGCTGCACCGTGGACACATCCCTATGGGTATCGGCTGCGATTTGACGAAGCGACCAACCTGCCCTTCTCAGCCCGATCACCATACCCCTCGTAAAGTCGTCTGTCTGCTGGAAATGCCTCCGTTGACGGCGGCCTGGCATTCTTAGCTATACACGTGTCCTGTGGCACACGACAACACGTTCTACAATGACTGTCGGCTGAGAAATCACGGTACGAAGTGGGCCATTCGCCAACGCCGTGTCCCATTTATCGTTCGCTACGTGCGCCGCACAGCGGCGCATTTCACATCATGAGCACACCTCAGTGACGTCAGTCTACCCTGCAATTGGCATAAAGTTCTGACCACTCCTTCTTGGTGTTGCATTTGCTCTGTCAGTCAGTGTATTAATAATTGAAAGTAAATTATGTCTAGTGACAGAAATGTCTGCCCCCAATTTTTAGTTATAAAAGTTGTTAAGTTTGAAAATCATTAATAACACAAATTTATCTTCATTTTGTTCTCCATGCAAGCTACAACCAGATCACCATCTACAATTCTACTATCTGAGATAAGGTAAGAAAGTAATTTGTTATCTTACATTTTTAATTACCTTTTTCTGTGTCAGCTGTGATTCTTTTACATATTTCTATTTGTTTTTCTTTAGGATTTATTCTTAAGTTAGGTTAAGAGAAAGGTGGGCCATGATGTTGACTCCTTTCTGCATATCTGCTTATCTTTCCTATTCCTCCTTTCTTAAACAAGCGATTTTTTGTAGTGGTAGTAAAGAATTATTTCTTACCTGTACTTGATACCTTTTATACTTACATTCTCCGTGATTTCAATGGTCTAGTCAGGTGTGATTTCCCCGTTTTAAGATACGACAATGGATGTATGCTATTCCATTTTATCGTTTATGATCAGATGTAGAGTCAGTATTGCTTTCAAATTCCTACATTTAGGGAAATAAAAATTTACTTACATATTGTCGTTGCACCTGGAAAAACCACTATGTGAAATATTTCAGCTTAGAACTTTGGCCGGAAAAGTCCCTGTCATGGTTCAATATTGTGCAACTTTGTTCAAAGTATCCTCGCTCTTTACGGTATAATGTGCTGCGGGTCAATATTTATGCCACAACATTATCACAAAGCAGTTTTTCCAGGCGCATCGGCGATATGTATCTTCGATAAACAGAATTCATAACATTAGGACGGAAATGGAATTACATGAAAACACATTGGATCACACATTTTGAGAGTAAATTTCGTCACGGTCATTCATTTGAGCAATATCTCATGAGAATGAGAACAACCTAAATTTAACGGCAATAAGCCCTAACATTCCCTCCGTACTCCAAATGATTATCTTTTCACTCTCATGCTATTGCTTTAGTTAATTCTACAGAAGTTATAACTACACGTATTTACCAGTAAAACATGATATTTCAGCTACATGTGATTATGAAGAAGAAAAATTTACCCAAGAGAACAGAAAGAAAATTAGACTCAAACTCAATTATTCGTTCATTTTGAGTTGGTTTTAATGCTGATTTTCGTGAAGGTATTTATAATATTTGCTTTAATTTAGTACAATAGGTGGATTTGTACCACTTGGTGGACTAAACAACGATTTTACACATTTCTTCCCCCTAGCACTCACTTCCCTACTTTAACGGCTCTAATTATCTCCCGAGTTAAACGCGAACCATCAGGGAGTTGCTTAATTGGCGCACAGCGAGCACGCAACTCCCTATTAGCTCGCTCTCAAAGTAAATCAATTCATTTCAATTATTGTGACGTTCTCGCTCACCTTCGCGTCATGTGTTGGTTATTGATTGCTGAGCTCACACAAGTTCACTACAGCACCTTTATATTTAGCTGTCGAACACAACGACAAAATGGTGCTCAAGATTGCGCATTTACTGACACATTTTCACTGATATTTCTAAAGCTATAATTTCGACAATATATTGACTATTTTTATCTTAATGTTATAGAAAAGCTAAGGCATTTCCGTACAGATCATGACGGTCCTTGAATGATTGGAAGGTAATGGCTTCCACTATTCGTAACCTCGGCATTCAGTGGGATGAAATGGTTAACTCTACGACCGGACACTTTTACCTCCAGAAATTAACATGGTTTTCATTTTTGGTGCAGGGTGAGTGAACCTCAGGGCCGTGTACACCTTCTGAAGTCGAAATCTCTTTCATTAATTTTTCCATTTCCTGACGGGGAATAAAACCCACCCTTCCGAGTGAGCCGCGCACGACTTTCCTACATCGTCTACGGAGCCCCTGCTTATATGTTATATTTTCTTTAATTGTAGCCCCAGAAAAACGCTGGAAAGCAGCCTACTTGGATCACATATTTCTTAAATGACAAACGCAGCCTTACACAACACTGAACTTCGGACATGGAGAAGATTACCCGGACGCAGATCGTTCTAGAATCGTTCTACATCCACGGTGCGGGAACGCTGATAAGGGGAGCAAAAAATAGGAATAGTAGATTCATGATTGTTTCCAACCTTCTGTGACGAGACGACACCAGATGAAGAAGTAGTTAGATGAATATTCTCTAAATGCTGCCAAACAAGGTAAGGAATTCTGTCGTGACTGAGATACGACCTCGTGAGAGGTTTGGTAGATTGATTGATTGATTGATTGATTGATTGATTGATTGATTGATTGATTGATTGATTGATTGATTGATTGATTGATTGATTGATTGATTGATTGATTGATTGATTGATTGATTGATTGATTGATTGATTGATTGATTGATTGATTGATTTGTTCTCGAGCGGATGGAACGAGATGATTAGGAAGTTTCAGCTAGATGAGGAGAAGAAGAATCTTCAAGTAACCTCGAAGAATACTTAATTATCTTACGAAGACAATTATGTGCACTGTGTACAAAGAAATACCACTCTAAAAGTTTCTTATTCTTGAGTAGAAGTCGTCTGCTTGAGTCTGATGCTCCAAGCTTAATCGATGAGAACCTGCTCTGGCAAGTTCTTAAGAGAAGGCCTCCGGGTAGATCTGCCTAAGCTTATACAGACCTCAAAGCCCCAACCAATGTTCTAGAAGGCTACATAAATCTCCTATGATTTCCATAGAGATTTCTGTACCATAGAATATTCTACATGTTACGGGTTGCGCCAATCACAGGCCTGGAAGCCCGTATTCTTCATCTACGACTTGGCCAGCTCCCGAGTCTGTCCTATGTTCTGTGTACACTGAATTATCATCGGCGTGACTCTTACTGTATTGCTTGTGGCAGATTTCTTTCTCAAGACTCTGGAACTTAGCTTTTAAGTATTTTATTACATTCTTATATGGAATAGTACAAGTTCCTTAATTTTATACCCAATTAAAGACACCATGAATTCCGGCTCCTTAATACCCTTCCTTACGCTGGTCAGCTAAAATGAAATATCAATATAAGTTCCTCCTACTTCCCTACTGGTTGATTCTTGGAAGAAGCTACCTTCCTGAGTTCGTACCTCTGGAAGAGTACACGACAATACAGATGTAAATTTCATGGTGATCAGAGTCCATAAAATGAACAGCACTGTTGTCATCCAGGATGGAAAAAGCATTCAGAGTGTGTAACATTTCTAGTATTTAGAATGTTGTCTGACTCTAGAAATTGATTCAGACTTGGGAATACAAACCATAAATTGCGATTGAAAGAGTTATCTAAGATGAAATTCTAAAATAATTCAATAATGTAAAGTCCACCTGTTCAATAGAAGTTTGCCATTTGATTAATGGGCTGTCTAAAAATCTACATAAGATATATTCCGACGTAGCCTAGAGGTCATCATCAACTAAAATAACACAAAGATGAAATACATACACAAAAATAGTGATAGACTTATTAGAGAACCGACTTTGATACAGACACTTAATGCAAATTAAGCCATCTGACTTTTAACTTCAGCCTTGGTGCTATCTGTGTTTGTTACGAATATATTTCTTACGTGTAGTATAACGTCCAGATGAATAAGTAATTGGTTGCCTTCCACGAATGTTTCTAAAATACCATAAATCCACAGAGTGTGCATCCCTTAAGTACTGTTCCACATCATGCTGTGTTGTAAGCGAAGAGAATGTGATTCTAATTCACATCCTCCAGTATAGATAAAATACAATCAAAAATACAACAGTAATCTATGTTTAAAATATTCATAACTTCTGGTAGTAAAAGGTCTGGTTACAACCGTATTTATCACAACTATTGGTTGGCTGGAGGAATACTTTAAAATTTTGAAGACAGTCAAATGTTATCTATCTATAGATCAGTACGGAACCGGAATGAAGTTCATTACCTGTAAAAACTGCAATAGTTGTTCTTCTGACATCAAAAAATCGTGTGTGTGACCGTACCTTCCGATTCGGACCTCTTTAGTGTGGCATTAAATTCTAACCTTTGAATTATGGGTCGCATTTCATAGTGTCGAATGCTGGACACCGAAGTTTCCGTCAGTAAACTGAATGCATCCTCTGTCGCAGAATGTTTGAAGATCCTATGGCAAGCTGTGAAAGCAACGAGGAGGTGCTCCATGATGCATGGAAATCATTCAAAATTCCAACCTTACAGAACGCAGGAAATCAGCATATTGTACCTGTTAGAATATGGTATTGAACCGTTTCAATATGACAGTCACAAACTCTGAAATGGCAAATACGGTCTGAAACATGATCATAGAAGGCAAAAGTAGATGAGGGAGGGGAATATTATCCTGCTGGGGAACCTCCAACAAACATCCTCAATAAAGCAATCGTCTTACGGGAAATGCAAAGTAATATTTACCCAATGGCGACCACCAAACTTTCGCGAGGACAATAGGCCTAGACGTGAAAGAAGGAGAAAGAGGAGAAACAAGGGAATATCATGCAGCGTTGAAGACTTGTTGCCATGGTAAAAACTCTTATGAAAATATTAATGGCGCCATATAACAACGTGGAGGGAGCGGCCGTTTGCTAACGTGTTTAAACATTTTTGAAATAATTTTTGACTATAGGTGTTAGTGATAGAGCTATATTCTGTACAAACACTTATTACAGAATAGACTATGAAACAGATACTTAATGCAAATTAAACCATCCAAGTTTTAACTTCAACTTTCCTGCTACGTATCTGTGTTTGTTACGAATATAGTACTTACGTGTAGTATAACGTCCAGATGAATAAGTAATATGTTGTCTTCCCCGAATGTTTCTAAAATACCATAAATCCAGAATGTGCTTCGCTTAAGATCTGTTCCACATAAAATATATTTTGTGTAGAGTTTCAGCTCGTTTCAGCTGTGTTGCAAGCGAAGTGAATGTGATTGCAATTCACACCTTTCCAGTATAGATGTTCGTTTTCATCTGGTGTCTTCTCCTCAAAGAAATCCGGCTCCATGGCTGAATGGTTAGCGTGCTGGTATTTTGTCACAGGGCGCCCAGGTTCGATTCCCGACAAGTTCAGGAATTTTAACCATAATATGTTAATTAACTGCACGGGGGCTAGATGCATGTGTAGTCTTTTTTTTCTCAATCAATCAATACTGATCTGCATTTAGGGCAGTCGCCCAGGTGGCAGATTCCCTATCTGTTGCTTCCCTAGCCTTTTCCGAAATGATTTAAAAGAAATTGGAAATTTATTGAACATCTCCCTTTGTAAGTTATTCCAATCCCTAACTCCCCTTCCTATAAATGAATATTTGCCCCAGTTTGTCCTCTTGAATTCCAACTTTATCTTCATATCGTGATCATTCCTACTTTTATAAACGCCATTCAAACCTATTCGTCTACTAATGTCATTCCACGCCATCTCTCCGCTGACAGCTCGGAACATACCACTTAGTCTAGCAGCTCTTCTTCTTTCTCTCAATTCTTCCCAACCCAAACATTGCAACATTTTTGTAACGCTACTCTTTTGTCGGAAATCACCCAGAACAAATCGAGCTGCTTTTCTTTGGATTTTTTCCAGTTCTTGGATGAGGTAATCCTGGTGAGGGTCCCATACACTGGAACCATACTCTAGTTGGGGTCTTACCAGAGACTTATATGCACTCTCCTTTACATCCTTACTACAACCCCTAAACACCCTCATAACCATGTGTAGAGATCGGTACCCTTTATTTACAATCCCATTTATGTGATTACCCCAGTGAAGATCTTTCCTTATATTAACACCTAGATACTTTCAATGATCCCCAAAAGGAACTTTCACCCCATCAACGCAGTAATTAAAACTGAGAGGACTTTTCCTATTTGTGAAAATCACAACCTGACTTTTAGCCCCTTTATCAACATACCACTGCCTGCTGTCCATCTCACAACATTTTCGAGGTCACGTTGCAGTTGCTCACAATCTTGTAACTTATTTATCACTCTATAGAGAATAACATCATCCGCAAAAGGCCTTACCTCCGATTCCACTCCTTTACTCATATCATTTATATATATAAGAAAACATAAAGGTCCGATAACACTGCCCTGAGGAACTCCCCTCTCAACTATTACAGGGTCAGACAAAGCTTCACCTACTCTAACTCTCTGAGACCTATTTTCTAGAAATATAGCATCCCATTCAGTCACTCTTTTGTCTAGTCCAATTGCACTCATTTTTGCCAGTAGTCTCCCATGATCCACCCTATCAAATGCTTTAGACATGTCAATCGCGATACAGTCCATTTGACCTCCAGAATCCAAGATATCTGCTATATCTTGCTGGAATCCTACAAGTTGAGCTTCAGTGGAATAACCTTTCCTAAAACCGAATTGCCTTCTATCGAACCAGTTATTAATTTCACAAACATGTCTAATATAATCAGAAAGAATGTCTTCCCAAAGCTTACATACAATGCATGTCAAACTTACTGGCCTGTAATTTTCAGCTTTATGTCTATCACCCTTTACTTTATACACAGGGGCTACTATAGCCTCCAAACAATAATCAAATAAGTACTTCAGATATGGTACTACATTCCAACCCATTGTCTTTAGTATATCCCCAGAAATCTGATCAATTCCAGCCGCTTTTCTAGTTTTCAACTTTTGTATCTTATTGTAAATGTCATTGTTATCATATGTAAATTTTATTACTTCTTTGGCCTTAGTCTCTTCCTCTATCTCGACATTATCCTTGTAACCAACAATCTTTACATACTGCTGACTGAATACTTCTGCCTTTTGAAGATCCTCACATACATACTCCCCTTGTTCATTAATTATTCCTGGAATGTCCTTCTTAGAACCTGTTTCTGCCTTAAAATACCTATACACACCCTTCCATTTTTCACTAAAATTCGTATGACTGCCAATTATGCTTGCCATCATGTTATCCTTAGCTGCCTTCTTTGCTAGATTCAATTTTCTAGTAAGTTCCTTCAATTTCTCCTTACTTCCACAGCCATTTCTAACTCTATTTCTTTCCAGTCTGCACCTCCTTCTTAGTCTCTTTATTTCTCTATTATAATAAGGTGGGTCTTTACCATTCCTTACCACCCTTAATGGTACAAACCTGTTTTCGCATTCCTCAACAATTTCTTTAAACCCATCCCAGAGTCTGTTTACATTTATATTTACCGTTTTCCACCGATCATAGTTACTTTTTAGAAACTGCCTCATACCTGCTTTATCAGCCATATGGTACTGCCTAACAGTCCTACTTTTAAGACCTTCCTTTCTATCGCATTTATTTTTAACTACCACAAAAACAGCTTCATGATCACTAATACCATCTATTACTTCAGTTTCCCTATAGAGCTCATCTGGTTTTATCAGCACCACATCCAGGATATTTTTCCCTCTGGTTGGTTCCATCACTTTCTGAGTCAGCTGTCCTTCCCATATTAACTTATTTGCCATTTGTTGGTCATGCTTCCTGTCGTTCGCATTTCCTTCCCAATTTACATCTGGCAAATTCAGATCTCCCGCTACAATCACATGTCTTTCCATGTCGTTTCCCACATAGCTGACTATCCTATCAAATAATTCCGAATCCGCATCAGTGCTACCCTTTCCCGATCTGTACACTCCAAATATATCAAGTTGCCTATTATCTTTAGAAATGAGCCTTACACCTAGAATTTCATGTGTCTCATCTTTAACTTTTTTGTAGCTTACAAATTCTTCTTTCACCAGAATGAAAACTCCCCCTCCCACCTTTCCTATCCCATCTCTACGATACACACTCCAGTGCCGTGAGAAAATTTCTGCATCCATTATATCATTTCTCAGCCATGATTCAACTCCTATTACAATATCTGGTAAATATATATCTATTAAATTACTTAATTCTATTCCTTTCTTTACAATACTTCTACAGTTCAGCACTAACAATTTTATGTCATCCCTACTTGATTTCCAGTTCCCTGTTCCCTTATCACCGCTCCCTAGGCCATCCCGTTTCCCTGAATGTACCTCCCTATTACATCGTCATTTCATCCACATCACGGGGTGCAGGTCGCCCATGGGAGTCGAGTCAAAAGGCCTGTATCTTGCGAGCCGAACTTGTCCCCCGACACTCTCGGCACTAAAAGTAATACGCCATTTCATTTCATTTTTCCTCGAACAAATTTGGAGACTATTATGGAGTAGCTAGTCGTGTTTTGCGCTTCCCATTTCAGAGTTGTCGTATCGTGAACATCAAACCAAAATGTGAGGTTCTGTACTTCAACGCCCACGTTCATGCTTCCTTTCCATCTTGTCTTCTGTGAGCAATTTTATAGAACTATGTTTATTTTCCGGAAACTATAACGGAAATAAACTGCGATCCTGCGTCCATCTAGGTTTAAGGTGTAAAAGACGCTAAATATACGAATACAAAGACTGTGGAAGCTGCAAGCTCCATGTGAAGCTTATTGAATTGTTAACAATCCGTTTTACTTCTGTGCTAAGCCACTTTCCTCTGACATACTAACTCTTGAATAACTCACTCTGTGCCTTACAAATTCCCAGAGAACTTTCATGTTAAGGCAGTTTGTTGAGTTTGTGTGTTGCATTAACTGAGATTGAAGAGGAGTATTCAAAATCCTCCAGAACTGAGATGGTACATAATAATAATAATAATAATAATAATAATAATAATAATAATAATAATAATAATAATAATAATAATAATAATAATAATAATAATAATAATAATAATAATAATAATAATAATAATAATAATGTTATTTGCTTTACGTCCCACTAACTACTTTTTGAGATGGTACACAAAACGGAAATGAAGCTAAATTCGATGAAGAGTACCAAACCATCCTTCGACGCCATCTGGCTGTCTGTTCGTCAATTTCGACGTTCCGTTTTACTCTAGGCCTACTAGATGGCAGAGTATATTGAATCTCTCTTGGGCGTCTATGGCTGAGTTTTTAATGGATTTTGTCGGGTAAAGAACAAATATGTCACCAGAGATATTTTACATGCCGACATCGTACGACATGGAGTGTCGAATGGACATTTTTCCGCCTTTCAAAAATCCGACTTCCTCGGTTACACCTTGTTAACTTGTAACATTAGGACAGGGCCTCTCAGGGTGCATGCACTGTGCACGGTGCAAAAGACGACTTCGCTTGGTTGACCAGAGTGCAGACCCCCACTCCTTAATTTGGAGCAGTAGCGCTGTCTCTCACTTTCCCCACGCCTGTCTCGCTCGCTCCGCCTGTCTCCCTCTTCCTCACTTGCTCCGTAGCGCTCCAAATCCGAGCCGAATTGAGCCGAGCTTAGCCGAGTAGCTCAGAGACGAAGCGTTGGTCCGAGCCGAGCCTAGTGGGACCGATGCACTGTGCACAGGAACTCTGCGCATCAGTTTCCAGGCGTGAGATTTTGGGCCTTTGAGAGGCTATTAATTCAGGGAAAGCAAATAGTTCTGCCCAATATCCAACAAGGTAGCTAATGCTAAATTCATTAAATCTTGATGAGTACGAAGTGCAGCAACGTAGATACTGTGTTCCTTTAGCTTGCTACAATGACAGAGGTCTGTGTTGGGTGAAATTTGGCACTTTACAGGTTCATTTTGGATCTGCCTACGACCATCTTTAGTCTGCTTGAGGACTTCTAAATCACGCATTCGTTCCTTAGAGTTCCTACTGTTCCCCCCCAGATTGACAGATGGAGGGTTCTTTCTTAATACTGTCGATTCTGACTTACTCAGATGGTTTTTGAATCGTTTAGACGAACGAGACCAGAGATCATCAATGAAGATAGAACATAAGAGAAGAATGGGAGAGATAAGAAACGAGGTAGTAGGGAAAAGCAAGCTTTACCCACCCTGTCTCAGTCACTCAATATTGTTGAGTTGCCAATTAGGAGGATGGTTGTTTCTCAAAAAAGTACCACTGAGGGTTACGCTGTTATAATAAATACACTCCACAAAGCGTTATTACTACATCACTGACCTTAAACGTGATAATTTTCACAGCACCCCCGTGAAATTGTCGGGTCCTGAATGTGAATACTTGGCATTACTCACGCCCTAGCAGCTTCCACGATCGTAAATGAGATTGAAACATCAGCGAGGGGTTCTTTTTACTCCACTTTGTGGCAGGAGGCAGTTGCAGAAATATAAATCTTTCAAGAGATGATAAAGAGCGAGTTGGATACGCGGTTTGAGCTTGCATACGGGAAATGGTTGGTTCGAGCGTCACTGTCGGCGATCTTGAAGGTGGTTTACCGTGTTACCTATTTTTGCACCAGGCAAACGATGGGGTTGTACCTTAATGATGTTCATGATCGCTTCATTCCCAGCCTTAGCCTTGTTCTGTCACATCGTCACCATAAGAGCTTTATGAGTCTGTGCGACGTAGAAGCAATAAGAAAAAGCAACGACACAGAACTGATAGTGAAAGCTGCGGTATGTACATTTACTGAATAATGTGTGGAAACGCTTTGACACGTACATTTAATGCGGCACCTTAGCTGAATGGTCAGCGTAGTGTCTTTCGGCTCAGGGTGTCCCAAGTTCCATTCCAGGGCAGGTCAGTGATTTCAGCTTGATGTAGTTAATACCTATAGCTCTTAGTCTGGGTGATCGGGTTCGTTTAAAAGCTCACGTTTATTCGCAAAGAACCCATCGTACAACGAACCGACACAGAAATACGCTTTAGCCAATATATCCCACCACCATTGCCAACCCCATGTAACTGGAAAAAAAGGATAGGAGGAAGGAAAATTTTAACACGTACATATACTTAAGGAAATCATATTAGAAGTATTTCTCGAAGACACTTGAAACGTCTGAGTTAACTACAGGCAGCTCAGTCACAGAAGAATACTGAGGATAAGGTTGCAAGACCAGCGAACAAGGCCAATATCATGAGCATTAAGGGAGTGATTATCAAACCTCAGCTTCGATGAGTCGCCACATCACGTGAAAGCGTTACAGATGTACAAATTAAGCGATTCATTCTCAGTGAAGGTTTGATAAAGCAAAGAAGGAGGACAAGAATAGCAATGTCAGAAAGTTTTTGAATCTCGTACGAATAAGTACCAAATAGACGTCGGCAACAGGGAGGATGTAGCGAAGGGCCTCTCAAACGCCAAAAATCTCACGCGTGCAAACTGAGGAGCAGAGATTCGGTACACGGTGCATCGGTCCCACTCGGCTCGGATCGGACCAGCGTTTTACCCTACTGTGATTTCATTTCGAATCGAATCACTACTGATCTGCATTTAGGACAGTCGTCCAGGTTGCAGATTCCTCATCTGTTGTTTACCTAGCCTACTCTCAAATGATTGAAAAGAAATTGAAAATTTATTGAACATCTCACTTGGTAAGTTCTTCCAATCCCTAACTCCCCCAGCTATAAACGAATATTTGCCCTGATTTGTTCTCTTCAATTCCAACTTTATCTTCATATTGTGATCTTTCCTACTTTTAAAGACGCCACTCAAATTATTCGTATAATAATGCCATTCCACGCCATCTCTCCGCTCACAGCTCGGAACATACCATTTAGTCGAGCAGCTCGCCTTCTTTCTCCTAAGTCTTTCCAGCCCTAACTTTGCAACATTTTTCTAACGCTACTATTTTGTCGGAAATCACCCAGAACAAATCGAGCTGCTTTAATTTGGATTTTTTCCAGTACTTGAATCAAGTAATCCTGGTGAGGGTTCCATACACTTGAACCATACTCTAGTTGGGTTCTTACCAGTCACTTATATGCCCTCTCCTTTACATCCTTTCTACAATCATTAAACACCCACATAAGCATGTGCAGAGACCTGCACCTTTTATTTACAATCCCATTGATGTGATTACCCCAATTAAGATCTTTCCTTATATTAATACCTAGGTACTTACAATGATCCCCATAAGGAACTTTCTTCCCATCAACGCAGTAATTAAAACTGAGAGGACTTCTCCTATTTGTGAAACTCACAACCTGACTTTCAACCCCATTTATCATCATATCGTTGCCTACTGTCCATCTCACAACATTATCGACGTCATTTTGCACAATCAAACCATTGCCTACTGCCCATCTCACAACATTATCGATGTCATTTTGCAGTTGCTCACGATCTTGTAACTTATTTATTATTCTATACAGAATAACATTATCTGCAAAAAGCCTTATCTCTGATTCCACTTTTTTGCACATATAATTGGTACATATAAGAGGATATAAAAGTCCAATAATGCTGCCTTGAGGAATTCCCCTCTTAATTATTACAAGGTCATATAAAGCTTCACCTACTCTAATTCTCTGAAATATATTTTCTAGAAGTATAGAAACCCATTCAGTCACTCTTTTTTCCAGTCCAATTGCACTCCATTTTGCCAGTAGTCTCCCATGATCCACCCTATGAAATGCTGTAGACAGATCATTCGCTATACAGTCCAACTGACCTCCTGAATCCAAGATATCTGCTGCACCTTTTTGGAATCCTACAGTGTGGGTTTTGTTCAGACTGGTTCCACGAAATTTGTGTTAAAGTGGGTGAATCTCCGCAATTCATGTGCAGAAAATGTGACAATGTTGTGACGTCCGACGATGATAATTAATAAATAGGTCCTGCATGTTATTAAACTATTTTTCTAACTTTCTATTTTCCATATGTTAATGTTATAAAATGTTTTCTTTTGCTTATTTAGTTGTATGTACGTATATATGAAGTTTAAATCTATCACGGTATTATAGACACCATATCACGGTATTACCACACATATCACGGTATTGGTCTATGGGTGTAAGTGATTATACCTTTTTTGGCCATTGATGTTATTCTTGTCCTGTTTTCATTATGGTTATATAGTGTATACATTCACGGAATCCTTGTTGTTAATATTGCATTATTGCTGACTTTCTTTCCAGAATAAATTATGATTTATTAAAATTTATAACGGTATTACCTACCTTTACCCTACTATACAACACAAATATTTCACAGTAATAGAATAAACACACCAGTTTCTAATAAGTTACTACAATACACTACAATAATTTTAAACTACTTTCAGACGTATCCTAAATACAATAGATTATTACTAAGAACAAGTAGAAATGAAAATTGCGATTAGGCCTATGGTTTGAAATTCTCAAGAACTACTCTACCAACCTCTGAGCGACTCGGCTAAGCTCGGTTCAACACTCCTCGCTACGGAGGAAGTGACGAGGGGGGGGGGGGGGAGAGGAGTAGAGAAAGATAGAGACAGAGATATTGCTTAAAATCGAGGAGTGGGGGTCTGCACTCTGGTCAACCTAACGAAGTCGTCTTTTGTACCTTGCTCCGCGCAAAGCACCGGTGCATACACTCTGCGGAGCCCTGATGTAGCGTCTTATTGGCCGATGTGATGGCGTATTGTCCACGAGGGTCCACAACAATTTGAACGACAGGGTGAAGGTACGAAGTCGATAAAGGTAGTCGTAGAAGAGAATGAGAAAATCTATGAAGAAATGACCACTAGATTCTTCAACAAAGAGCTTTGGCAGATTTGATGTATCAGTGTTACGATAGAGCTTGTGATTCTACTATAGGTACCCATATTCGAAAACCTTTATTCACTAGGGTGACTTGACTAAGCTCGCTAGTGTGTGAATGTGTATGATGATGGAAACCTTAGGAACCATGAAGTAAGTATACCTTGAAATCTGAAAAGAATGAGATATCTTCCAGTTCCTCATGGTCTACAGTACAGTGCCTGGTTTGCTATTCACGGCTCTTGACCTATTATCATTTAACGAGTGATGGTCAATGTGTCTAGTGCTTACTCAATTTATTACGAAGAAATAAGGAACTTTACTAGCAATCTTTTTATCTTCATTTAACTCTGAGGGATACTGACCATAGAATACATATCTTTCAAAGCAAGAATTTACTTGCGTCATATGTCATATTCTACTCTGAATTTATCTGAATTTCCCTTACCACACGAGCAGATATGCTGACTGCAGTATACGCACAATTTCCAAACGCCAATGGTCAGCAAGTGACAAAGCCGTCTTCATTGCCGTTTCCGCCATAAAACTGGTCGGGTCATATAGTCTGAAATGATAGGTAAAAATTCAAATACTGAAACAGGCAGTAAAAGGGGTAATAAAATTCTGCTCCGTGTTTCAATATTTTAGCAATAAAATAATCCTCTGTCGCTACGATAAGAAACAAAATGGTGACAGTGTGAAGTTATTCCCTCGCCCTGACATTGAATTTTATGCTTCCCCATATGAAGGTAATAAAAAGTAACGGTAGAGTTAATAAAAAGATAAGCGAAAATTGGTTCTTCAGAAAAATATACGGAAGTAAAAAACGTAAAATGGTGCATATTGACTGAAGCAATATGTGCACCAGTTCCAGTATGAAAGTGGCAAAAATAAGGAATAAGAATTACTTTGAAGACTTCGGTCTTATGTAACTCGACATTGATTAAATGTTTTTTAATTTTATTTTACCAAGGGGAACCTGTGCTTAAGCTAGTAATGGTT
Organism: Anabrus simplex; assembly: GCF_040414725.1. NCBI lineage: Eukaryota > Metazoa > Arthropoda > Insecta > Orthoptera > Tettigoniidae > Anabrus > Anabrus simplex. The sequence continues at coordinate 338,653,096 of NC_090268.1, read as the reverse complement.
CAGATTATGCATTCAGTTACACTAGAGATATAATCTAAAACTTATACAAACTGTGCCCGACATGAGGTGTTAACTAGTTTACGCTTAAACATATTTTATTGTGGTCTATTAAAATATATACAAAGTAATTACATAATTGTCCGTCCCCGCAATGTAGGGGGCAACGCGTCCGCTTATCACCCGGCAGCCCCGAGTTCTGTTCCCGGCCGGGTCAGGGTTTTTAATTTTAATGGTTAATATCCATGGCCTGGGGACTGGGTGTTTGTGACGTCCTTAATCTTCCTTTTCTCACACACAACATTCCTCACTACCGCCATTTCAATTACACGCAGGTTCATACTACATGGTGCCAGTAGGAGCAAAAGATCCACATGGGTCGACGCCCAGAAAAAATAGCATTAAAAAAAGACATTTTGTGTAAAATTAGTTTGTGAAGAACTTCTAGTAGCGTTACAGGAGGTATTAGAGTGTATCACCTAATGCTTTAGCTTATACATCTTAAGAGCAGAGGAGTTTTGACGTAGACTAGTGAATGATAAGATGTTACAATGTTTGTACAAATGTGCAGCTGGAGACAATATGGAAGGTTCAGAAGTATTGTAATTATCTTTTATGCAATATATTTTTCTCAAATATTGTTCATTCTTGAAATATACCCAAATATGCATCACATAAGAGAAGTGGTTCTCAATAAGTTTGTGGAAAATGCTCTTCAACAATCCACGGATTACCTACAGCAGTAATAAACTTATCACAGATTGTTGTAACCTGGTTATTCCAAGAGAGTGTTTCATCCATAATTAATCCAAGAAATCTAGTAGACTTTATACGAATTACATATTGGCCATGGAATAACAATGATGTGTTCAAAGGGAAGTTTTATGAGGATATGTGCGTGTTACGAGTCCTAGTAATGGCCGTCGCCTTTGTCTTGTTGGTGTTAAGAAGTTGATCCGCTTCCACAATTTTGTCGACCAGACGCAGAAGACATTCAGTATTGTCAGCCAAGATGTCAGGCCCATCTGCATACCTCGCATTGGTTTAAAAAAGAATAATAATTTAGACCGCCTAAGCTGAAGGTGAAAATAGTACAGTCACACTTCTTGAGCCCGCCTCTGTGGTGTAGTGGTTAGTGTGATTAGCTGCCATCCCCCGAGGCCACGAAACTTGAAAAGTGGTACGAGACTGGAACGCGGTCCACACAGACTCGGGATTCCCTCCTCAGTCATCCTCGAAGTGGTTTTCCATGGTTTCCCACTTCTCCTCCAGGCAAATGCCGGGATGGTAACTAATTTAAGGCCGCACTTCCTTCCCTCTTCGTTGTCTCTCCTTTTCAAACTTCCCATCCCCCATCAGCATAGCAGGTGAGGCAGCCTGGGTGAGGTACTGGTCCTCCTACCCAGTTGTATCACCCAACCCAAAGTCTCGCGCTCCAGGACACTGCCCTTAAGGCCGTGGAGGTGCGATCACTCGCTGAATCCCAGGGAAAAACCAAACATGGAGGGTAAACAGATTAAGAAAGAAGAAAGAAAGACACTCTTCTTCACATATACCTTAATACAGAGCACGAAATGTGTTTTACATATTACGTTTTCACACGGTATATAACAGAGTAGCATGCACTGTAGTCGAAAGTAGTGACGCTAAACCCGAAGCAAGAGTAGTGTATAGACGGCAAGTGTTCTATCGACAAGCAACATCTTCCATGCAACCACAGATATCCCCTCCCTCACCACCAGATCTGCAGCTACCGATAATCGAACACGCTCCAGCTTCACTGGATTTTTATGTGCTGCAATTGCCTAGAGCTAAATCATTCTGCGGATAACTGTCCAAATGAGATCCGCTGTAACAGATGTGGTGGTCATCACCATCACACCGTCTGCCCAGTCCCATGAGAACAGGGGCAGTGCGCTAACTGTCAAGGCAAACACGCTGCCCCATACCCAGGCTGTCCATTCTTCAAAAAAGCAGTCAAAGCTGACTACTTCGGTAGCAAACACCTACAACGTTCTCAACAACCAAGTCATCAACTTCGGTCTCTCTTAAAACTCAACCTCACCTCACCTCCCCCTCCCCTCCCCCTCCCCTCCCCCTCCCCTCCCCCTCTCTGGCACTCTTAATTCAACAAACCGCATATCACAGTCTCATTCCTCAATTAGCTTTATAATGTCTTCTCTCTGACCTATCCAGCACAACCTACATTTCTGTCTCTTTTTTATAATTGGCTTAATGTCTCACCGACACAGATAGGTTTTATGGCTAGGTAAGAGAAGGAAGCGTCCGTGGCCTTAATTAAGGTACAGCCCCAGCATTTGCCTGGTGTGAAATTGTGAAACCACGGAAAACCATATTCAGGACTGCCGATAGTTGGGCTCGAACACACTGTCTCTCGAATGGAAGCTTTCAGCCTACCTAAATCCATGTATCCCGAAATCCAAGACCCATTCCAACTCAGAAATATTGCATGCCCATCCAGATATACCACACGCCATAGAACATCTCCTTTGTAGACCTCAAAGCGAGCCCGACAGATGGCAGTCGCCTTCTGTAATTAGGGCAATTAGTCTTAAATCCTTATAAACCTGCCGATCATTGGTAAGTAAATTCGCCAACACCACATTTTAATTCCTCCACTTTCTCTAACTCTCCTATCTTTCCTGAAACACTGGAAATTAGGACACATGTCGCAACGATGTAATATACTACTACAAAAATACAGCAAGTAAATGAAGTCGAAAATGGGAAGTACAAACCGGCAGATATGGGACATAGGATCTTAAGGGTCGGTGGTCCCACCATTCATCAACGCACTGGGTGCCCAGGGAGTCACAAAGAGTTCAGATAAGATCGACAATGGGCGGCTGGCACACACAAAACAGCTCGCACAATGGACTGGCTCTCAGCACGTTGTAGGCCCACTACTCTGCAACCATGTTACCCAGAATCTTCAGAGGCCAGTAGAGTGAATGTGTCACGTTGGACCAGTGGCGGCTCGTTTGGGAGACGCTAAGGCGCCCCCCCCCCCCACGAGTTCCATTAAATTCGGGAATTTTAATTTTAAATGTTAACAAGGGAAAAGTTTTACTATAAGATTGTTATCAAGGACGCGAGTTTTGTACTGCACTGCGGCCTGATGTGCTGCTGGCCCTGCATAGGTGGGCGCTCTCTCATAGCGGACCAAACACTCCGAGTCCCACTTGACTGGCCTTGAGGGAGCCAATCAGAGGCACAGTAGAGATGTGTTGTTCTAACGGAGATTCCGGCGCCTTTCTGCCATGGCCTATCATTGCAGCCAACCTACCCGAACCATTGGTGATTTCATTTCTATTTAAAAGGGGTCAGTTTGTGCCATTTCTCTCCTAAAACTAGGAATCATTTTACTGAGGCACTTACCTGAGTTAAAAGTGCCGGTATATATTTAAAATAGTCTTGTAATTTTTAGGATTATTAACTAACGAAACGAGTAACGACTGTAATTACTGTCTCCTCGCACTTGACACATGTTGGCCATACTCACTGGAGAGCGCGTTGTTTAGCTTTGTGTTGATGAATGATCTCGTGAGGTGACTGTGACAAGGTGAAATTAGGAGAAAGGTTGTGATTTATATGTAGGCGTAGTGTTATGTTTGCACTTCGTACAGTATAATTACCGTCGAACATATTAAAGAACTAACGTTTTCTTCTCGTTTTATCGAGAAGAAAGTCGAACCGAAGGAGTGTGGTAGGCCGACACCAGACTTCTCGTTGAAAAAATCGGAGACCAAGAAAAATGAAAATAGGGCTTCCCAAAGACAAATTAATTCTCCTGACGTATATAACAAGAACCCGTGGATATGTGGAAGTGATAACTCAGAAACCTTTTACTGCTTTCTTTGCCTGCTATTCTCCCATTCTAGGAAAGGAGATAAATGGATTACCACAGGGGTAAGTGATATCAGGCATATTAATGAGAAAATTAAAAAGCATGAAAAATCCCAAGAACATATCACTAATACCATGGACTTTGAAATGCGTGGTAAAGTCAATGTCATGTCTTATTTAAGTGATCACTACGGTGAAACTATTCGTAAAACAAACATCGTGGACAAGAACAGGCAAATATTAAAGAGACTCATCACTTGCGTACGTTTTTGTGCGGAATTTGTATTGGCGCTCCGAGCCCACAATGATGAAGATAATTCTTTAAATCCAGGTGTATTTAAGGGATTAGTTAACTTCACGGCTGATCTGGATGGCGTAATGAAGCAACATTTAGAAACAGCTAGTGTATTTAAAGGAACGTCAAAGATGATTCAAAATGACATTTAAAGCTGCATGCTGACGGTGTGTAGGGAGGAAATATATCAACAGATTAAAGAGGCTGAATTTCTTGGTAGACAGTGTGGTGAAACAACCGACATCTCGAACCATTGTCAGTTGGACATTGTTTTAAGATACCTTCACGACGGCTCGGTATATGAAAGATTCTGGAGATTCTTTTATCCATCTGAAAAATCGGTGAGTGGAATAACAGAAACCTTATTGGAACAGATTAATCACCTGGTAGTCCATTCTCGCGATAAGTTGATTGCACAGAGCTACGATGCAGCCCATGTTTTTAGCGGCTCTCTTGGTGGAGTTCAGGCAAAGGTTCGTGAGCACTATCCGTACTCATATTACGTACATTGCTATGCCCATAAGTTTAATCTTATCATGGAACTATCAACAAATCATATTCCTAAAGTGAGGATTTTCTTTTTAAATTTATCAGCGATACCTGCATTCTTTTCGAATTCATCTCAGAGATTGGATTTCCTCAAAAACGTCGTTAAGAAGACAATGCCGAAAGTTGCACCCACGCGCTGGAATTATAACATAAGAACTGTGAACGTGGTGTACGAAAGCAGAGAAAATCTAATAGATTCCCTTGAAGAAGTTGAAGAGAAATATACAAACAAGATCACATTAAATGAAGCAAGTGGCTTAAGGCGCAGTCTTTGTGATCCAGAATTTGTTTTCTGGCTATATGTGTTCCATAGTCTATTTCCTCACGTTGATTTTATATATAATCAAATTCAGTCCCGAACAGTGTTCAAATAAGAAATGACATAGATTCTTTCGAAAAACACGTAATGAGAGGAACAGCACAAGTTGATGTAATTCACAGGGAAACTGAATAAAATTTTCCAGAACAGGTTCGAAAGGGGAAAAAGGGTGATATTTCTCCACATAGTAGACGAATATTGTCAAACAAAGAAATATGCGACGTGGTTTCAATGCAAGTAAGAGAGAGATTTTCGTTTAGTGGTCATTTGGAAGTTTCTGTTTTGTTGAATGATGTTCACTTTGATGCACATTCTATCAATTTCCCACAGGAATGTTTTAATCATGTCTGTCCATTTTATCCCATGCTTGAAAGAGAAAAACTCAAAACAGACCTTCAAGTTATGTACCGAAGAGAAGATTTCAGCAGTATTAGAGGAGCAATTAATTTGTATTTAATTTATGAGGGAAAATAGATTTTCAATTGCTTTCAGTGAAGTTTATAAACTTCTCAAAATTATCATTACCAGCCCCATGACAACGGCTGAATCAGAATGATGTTTCTCCACTTTGAAACGCATAAAATCGTTTCTTAGAAACACAATGAAAAACGAGAGGTTGAACGCTTTAGTAATGATGTCTATACGCAAGGATATGACATAAACAACTCCAAACTTTGACAAGAAAGTGTTGGACAAATTTGTGAAATTGGAAGAGCGGCGAATGGATTTTGCCTATAGAAATTAGGGTTGGTGAATTAGGTCTGTGTAAATAATTGAATTGAGTATCAAACCATCTGTTCACGTTAATTAAATCGGGGAAAAGTGTCGTGATTTTCTTGTGAAATTCTGAAATAGAAATAACCTATTCACGGGACGTTGGAAATTTCTCAGCATCTTCATACTGAGCGCCAGGAATCGGAACAAGAGACATGCAGCGAACAGGCATCCTGTGCAGGACTTTACTTGCGGCAGGGTGGTCAGTTCTTGTATGCTCTTCCACCCACAGCATTAGGTGATTTTCTACTTCTTATGTCGAGGATGGGGTAGCACAAACCAAATGCTATCAATGCTTCATATTTCTCAGGCTGAGTTGGGCATCAAACCCGGGACCTCCTGTAGACTAACCAAAAAGGGTAACGCTGGACCAGAACGTGATCAAACGATGAAGGTATGTAATATCTTGTACTAAATTGCATTAATAATAATAATAATAATAATAATTGTTACGGAGTTATCCGTGGTAGTTAGAGGTGAAAGAAGGTGCGGGCGGGAATAGGTCTCAAGTTACGAAATTAAAGTTAATTTAAAACTTTAACAAAGGTTATGTTTTCTTTTCAAAATCAATAACTGACAACAAATAACAAAGATGTGACAGGTACCAAGTAGCAGGTTAACAATTTAAGAATTTACAGAGCACCAAGATTAATTTATGAGCTCTCAGCTCACCACCACAATAGTTACAGGGCAGAAAACCCCTAAGTACAAGGAGCACTTGCTCCTAATTACAATGTTAAGATGAAATGGCGTATGGCTTTTAGTGCCGGGAGTGTCCAAGGACACGTTCGGCTCGCCAGATGCAGGTTTTTGATTTGACACCCGTAGGTAACCTGCGCGTCGTGATGAGGATGAAATGATGATGAAGACGACACATACACCCAGCCCCCGGACCAGCGGAATTAACCAATTATGGTTAAAATTCCCGACCCTGCCGGGAATCGAACCCGGGACCCCTGTGGCCAAAGGCCAGCACGCTAACCATTTAGCCATGGAGCCGGAATGTTAAGATGAAAAGAGCAGACCCGCTCTCAATTTTACCAGCCTGTCAAAGGCTACAACAACCTTTACTCCTAACTGCCCTTAAGGCACACATACCGTGAAACAGGGGTATCTTGTACCCAACCTACAGGGCCTTCACATGAAGAAAACAAACACAGGGTTAATTAAATGGCCCAAAAAACAAATTGACTGGAGGCGTAGCTTGCACTCCTACATGAAACTTCTTAAAACCTAGGTGGCACTCGGCCAGTTATGCAGGGGCTAATCCCATACTATGGAGGTGACACGATAAGAAAACTTTATTACATTACGAAGAGAAGAAAAACGGTTATGAAAACGTAGTCACCTCAAAACAATATGAGTGGGAGCTCGAGAGGGTTAGGCACTCTCTATCCCAATTTGTAGTTAAAGAGACGAAATTTTACCAAATGTCTATTATATTTTAAAGATAGGTTACATGAGAAAAGTTTCGAACCTGCCCCGAGGGTTAAACTGCTGAACTAGCAAGAAAAAAGTTATTAAATGGCCATTACCTTGTGGATGAACTGCTGCCCGTCGAAAGAGGCGCTTCCCGCCCCCTGCTATCTATGTTTACACACAGCGAAAGATGTTACTGAAGTGGCCCCGAGACAAGAAAAACAGCAGTTTATATACACTCGTGGAACATTCGATACCATTCATGAATGATAACGACCCGCTCATAAATTTTTATTGGTCGGCTAAAGATTACAAGTCAAAACTTAAGAAGACATCTAGGATTGGTAGAAAATTAATTACAGAAATTACTCATTGGTCAAATTCAAAACTGGTGGAAAGAGAAGGGTTATACTGCCAACCCAAACAATGACTGAAAGAAATTTAACAAAGAACAAACTTATGAATACCAAATTTCTTCAAAAAAATGTCCTTCACTTCGCACTAGGGTGCACAATTATAGTTCTTAAGTAGTGCCATCTAGAAGAGAATGTTCACACTTTTTACTACAGAGCAAACAAATACCAATCGAAACAGACATAGTTCAGAACACTTCAATATTTACAGTAGAGACATCTTCCGAAAAACTTTTGATTTAATACAGATTGTTAAAGTTCAGGCTTCCTCCTGTAGAGGGATTTCAACTGGCGCAATATTTGAATTCGTGGCGTGGAGGTGTACCGCCCGGTACAGCCCCCCCGCAAAAGTCCTTCCAAGGGGGTGACACAGAAAAAAAAATTTGTTTAAAAAAGTCCAAGTTGTTCTGATGAGTAGCAGAATTTAGAAGAGAGAAATCTAATTTTGCAGTAGTCGAAGGTCTCAGAAGTTGTTTGATATAAGTGGAATTAAATAAAATCCATTTTTGGAATATCTTAGTAGTAGCTTTTGATGAAAGGTCTCTATGGTTGTAGTAGTTGAATTCCAAAGACAAACTTTAATTCCAGGAAGAAATTTTTTTTCTAAGTCCACCAAATATTGATGTTTAATCCAAAAACGTAGTAATTGTGGATATGGCATGTCCATGTAGCTGAATAAGTGCATTAGTTGTTGATTAAGTGTGACGGCCAGACTAGTCGCCGCTGCTTGTGTTCAGAGGTGGCCACTCGGACCCCTCAAGTACCCTGAGATACACCTCTCCCGCTACTATGAGAGGGGTAGTGGTGGTGAAGCACGCCGCACACACGACGACTGTTTACAGTCCGCGGGCAGTTTGCAGGTGGTTCGCCGCATATCAGCCTTGGCCGGTAGGAGGGCTCCGGCTCGACGTACACTGATTGGACCTCACTGGGGTAGAGCGGGCCCGTACTCCACCACAGTGGCGGTACGGCGCCGCACGGCAGCGGGGGCACTGAAACATTAAGATCTCGGCGGCAGAATCTTGTTGGACAGAAATGTTTTTAGGGTACAGTCTTTGTGGTGAGGCTGAGGGGCCAGCGGCGTGGAAATATTTATTTCATTTTAATTAGCCACTGGTGTGTTTTGAGCAGGAGACGGGAGCTTGGTAATGGCCTAGGTGGACAGGACAGCAGTTCAACTGACGGGGGAGGTTGTACAATGAATATTTACATACAAAGAACATGATCCAAGGGGCAGAAGGCCTCAACATGAAACCCAAAATATAACCTTCAGATTTCTTTCAAAAGGTAAAAAAATAAAAACCAGCTAAGTTAGCGCGGAAATTACACAGGTTTCACCTGCGACAGGTGAACCCTAAAGATCCTCTCGGTGGCTGGATTGCTTAATAATAAAGTAACGGGTGTAAGGAAATCGAGAATAATACACGGCCCATGAAATCTGGGGGGAAGCTTGCCCGCGGGAACAACATTTTTGACCATTACTTGGTCGCCTACCTTCAAATTGGTGGGTCTCCGTCCACGATCATATCTTTCCCTAACCTTTTCATGAGACACTTTAAGATTGGCCTTAGCCTTCTTCCAAAGATCTTTAATGTTATCAGGGTCTATTGTCTCTGGTAGGATATCACTAAGAGACCAAAGGTTAGAGAGCGGCGTGTTGGGAACAATCTTGAACATCAAGGAAGCTGGAGTAAACTGATGAGATTCATGAACCGCCGAATTCAAAGCAAAAGCTAACCATTGCAGGGACGTGTCCCACCTAGAATGATCTTCATGACGATGTGCAATCAGCGCCGACCTCAAATTACGATTGACCCGTTCAGCCAGAGATGGTTGAGGATAGTAAGCAGAAGTAGTTACATGAGAGATGGACAGATCAAAACAGAATTTACGAAATAGATTAGATAGCATTATCAGACACTATATATTGGCAAGGACCAAAAGAAGCAAAAATTGAATTCAAACAAGAAATGGTGGACTCAGCGGTAGCCAGCTTAGTCGGAAATAACCATGAAAATCTAGTTAAACCATCTACACACACAAGGATGAATTTATTGGCATTCCCCTTTGACTGGGGGAAGGGTCCAACGTAGTCAATATACAGGCGTTCCATTGGGCGCGACGCTTGATGAGAAGACAAAAGCCCTTGCTTAGTGGACGTGGTGGGTTTACTAAGCCAACAAGATTTACAAGCTTTAACTAGTTCACGAATTTCACCGACCATGCCTTTCCAAATAAACATCTCCCGGATTTTTTCACGGGTTTTGAAGATACCTAAATGCCCACCTAATGGGGTCTCATGATAGTACTTGAAGATCATGTGCACAATAACGGCTGGAACCACCACCTTCATCTTATTATCATGCCTCGACGGGCAACATAAAACACCAATCCTCAGAACATAAGGGACAACATGTTCCCCAGAAGAAAGGGTTTCCATGTTAGGGGCCAGCGTCGGATCTTCACCTTGATATTTCTCAAGATCCCTAAACAACATGGGAGCATCAGTTAAAATGGCATTAACCTCAGGTAGCATGGACTCAGGAGGTGAAGAACTATCGACCAGTTCATGGGTCTCTATATCATTGGAAAACGGCTTATTCCGTCTGCCACAACATTTTCAGTACCTCTGATATGCCTAACGTCAAATTGGAAGGCAGAAATTCGGATGGCCCACCGGGCTATACGACCAGTACGACGCGGCCTAGCTAAGACCCAACTTAAGGCTTGGTTATTGGTCTCCAAGTCGAATTTGACATGTTCCAGATAGAGACGGAACATTTGTAAAGCAAATAAGACTGCCAAACCTTCGAGCTCATAGATGGAATAGTTGGCTTCTTGAGTCGATAGAGTCCTAGAGGCATAGGCGATGGGTCGCCTCCCTAGTTCAGTCTCTTGAAGAAGGACTGCAGCTACCGCCGACGACGACGCGTCGGTTTGGACGATGAATTTCTTGGAGAAATCGGGCATAGCCAGAACAGGGGCATTACACAGAGCTAGTTTAAGATCTTCAAAAGTGGCTTGTTGAGAAGGTCCCCACTCAAATTTGACGCCTTTCCTACGTAGTAAGTTCAAGGGCGCCGCTCTATTGGCGAAATTTGGAATAAATTTCCTGAAGAAATTCACCATACCAATGAACCTAGCAATACCTTTGATGTCCTTGGGAGGCTTGAAATCCCGGATGGCCTGTGTTCTAGAGTGATCGACTGCAACACCATCGGAGGACACAATATGCCCTAGGAATGACATGGAAGGCTTAGCGAAGGCGACCTTGGACAACTTCACAGTTAACCCAGCCGTACGAAGGCGATTGAGAACTTCTCTCAGTTGATCTAGGTGTTCTTCAAAGGTCTCCGAAAATACGATGACATCATCAAGATAGTGGTACAAGTACTCAAACTTGATGTCGGAGTAGACCCTATCTAGCAGTCTCGTAAGCACAGCTGCTCCCGTGGGAGCCCGAAAGGCACGCGGTTGTATTCATACAAATTCCAATCAGTGGCGAAAGCAGTCAGGTGTTTAGATTCCTCTGCTAACGGTATCTGATTATAAGCCTGGTTAAGATCTAAGATGGTAAAGAACTTAGCCTTACGAAACCATGAAAAACAAGAGTGAAGGTCTGGAAGGGGCACAGATTGTAACACCACCTTCCGACTGAGAGCCCTATAATCAGTCACAGGCCTGAAGCCACCTTGGGGTTTCGGAACAAGGAAAATAGGCGATGAATACGCCGACTTAGAGGGCTGAATAATGCCATCCTTCAACATCTGATCAATGATCTCCTTCAAAGCCTTCATTTTAGGTGGAGATAGCCTATAAGGTGGAAAACGGACAGGAATCGAATCCGTAACCTCGATCTTGTATTCGATAAGGTCAGTACCAAGAGTATCCGAGAAAACCTCTGGAAACGACTGACACAGCTTACGAATACTATCAGCCTGCTCCTCAGGTAGATGTCTAAGATCTAACAACATCTCATCCTGGGTAGGCGAAACAGATGAACATGACACAGAACTACATTTAAGTAAGGGGATTTTACAATTAGAAGCAAATTTGAATGTGCACGACTTGCTCTGAAGATCGAGCACTAGACCAGTATGGGACATGAAGTCGGCTCCCGATATAATGGGGCAAGACAAGTGCTTTGCCACAAACAATTTTACTTTCTAAGGAAATTTAGAAATACGAATTTTGGCATTTTGGAGCCTAAAATTTCTAATGGAGAGGAATTAGCCGAAACATATTGAACCGAAGACGAGCAATAGTCAGGGAGTTTACAAACACATTTCAATTTCGAATACCACTCGGCCGAAATAATTGAACAAACACTGCCTGAATCTAAAAGAGCAGTTACGGGCTCATTATTCAATTCAATTTTGAGAAATGGAACCGGTGCGGGGGTATCCGCCGCAATCCTAAGACATTCTTTGGGACATTCAAAAGATACATTTGAAGACTGAGTTTTCCCTGAAATTTCGACATGTTTACTTGGGACTGAGCCTAGGGAAGATGGGTTCGCCGACTGAGCCGAAGCCACTAGTCACTTATTATTATTGGCCTTGGTGGAAGTTGCACCTGAAGTTGAGCAGGAGGGGGTGCTACAAGCATTAGGGTAGTTCTTGGCAATATGTGAAAACGCGCCGCATTTAAAGCAGCCTTGGGATGAACCTGCTCCATTATTTGTCCTACTAGATTTGATCAATGGACATTTATTGCGAAGATGGTCAGGCGACCCGCAAGCGTAACATTTACGGGATGTGATGTGTCGGCGAGGTGGAGGCCGAAAACTACTAGAAGATGGAGGGGGTTCTTTCGCGACACGCAAGGTATCGGCGTATCTAACTCCTTCGGTTGAGACAGCCATGGCCTCTAACTCAGGAAAAGTTTGCGGACGCGATGCGAAACACAAGTATGATCTATAAGGTGGTGAAATTCCTTCCACAATATCCTGTACAATCTGATCTTCAGGGAAGTGAAGAGCAAACACTCTGGTATAGAATTTAATGTCTTGTATGAAATCGGCAAGATTTTCATCCAGTCTCTGTACTTGATAATAGTACTTCTGAATCAGAGATGACCTCGCACGAGCAGGAATGAAATTTGCAAGAAGGTGTGCATGAAAATCTTCAATTGATGACTGTTCAGCTATTGCTCTAACAATTTTGTCCGAGAGGACACCTATGGCATACGGATATATGATCTGCAAAATTTGACACGGAGAAAGAGAAAAAACAAGGGAATGATCCTGAAACTCAACTAAAAACCTTAAAAATGAAATTACATAACTGGTAGAGTTAACAGAAAACTTAGTAATACCTTTGAGCAACGTTGCTAAAGGATGGGGCAAACTGCTGAAACCCGGGGACGTAGTAGGAAGGGGCCTAATTGGCGGAGAAACAGATTCAGAAGGAGGATTATTTAACACGAAGGGTGGAATGGACGTGCGACGATCGGACACAGTTCCTAATGGGGCAGATGTTCGTTGGGTAGCCTCCGCAGTACTACCTCCTTCCTCCTTAGAGGGGTCCTCCACACTTACGATATTTACTACCATAGTCTGGTCGGTTTTGGGAATAGCAGATCCAGATAACAACTGGCTAACTTTACTAGACATTTTAGACAGGTTTTCAGCAACAGCACTAGATTCCTTACCCTGAAGGTCATTTAACATCAAGGACAATAGATCACATACCCTACTATAAAAGAGGTACAATCTGGCCTGTACTCTTTTGAGTTGATTAGGAGATGGATCACTTTCTTCAAAAAAACTAACTACAGATGCTAGCTCAGTAGCATTATCAGTGATCGTGGAGAGAGCGTCATCTATCTCTTTTCCTCCCAAAGTCGGGATGGTAATAGGCAAATCAAGGTGATCTTTTAACTTATTGGTGTCTATCGCAACCGTGCCTCCAGATTGAACATTCCTGATCGTTAATTCATAGATCAATTCCTCCTTGCGCAAATAGCCGGGATGGAGGATGTCGCGAAAGCCGGACATTATGACAGAATTTTTTTTTTAATTGTTAGAGTTCGAAACGAAAACAATGTTTAGTCATCAAAAGGGGCTAAATTGAGACCCATTCAACTACGCTCTGCTACCACATGTTACGGAGTTATCCGTGGTAGTTAGAGGTGAAAGAAGGCGCGGGCGGGAATAGGTCTCAAGTTACGAAATTAAAGTTAATTTAAAACTTTAACAAAGGTTATGTTTTCTTTTCAAAATCAATAACTGACAACAAATAACAAAGATGTGACAGGTACCAAGTAGCAGGTTAACAATTTAAGAATTTACAGAGCCCCAAGATTAATTTATGAGCTCTCAGCAAACCACCACAATAGTTACAGGGCAGAAAACCCCTAAGTACAAGGAGCACTTGCTCCTAATTACAATGTTAAGTGAAAAGAGCAGACCCGCTCTCAATTTTACCAGCCTGTCAAAGGCTACAACAACCTTTACTCCTAACTGCCCTTAAGGCACACATACCGTGAAACAGGGGTATCTTGTACCCAACCTACAGGGCCTTCACATGAAGAAAACAAACACAGGGTTAATTAAATGGCCCAAAAAACAAATTGACTGGAGGCGTAGCTTGCACTCCTACATGAAACTTCTTAAAACCTAGGTGGCACTCGGCCAGTTATGCAGGGGCTAATCCCATACTATGGAGGTGACACGATAAGAAAACTTTATTACATTACGAAGAGAAAAAAAACGGTTATGAAAACGTAGTCACCTCAAAACAATATGAGTGGGAGCTCGAGAGGGTTAGGCACTCTCTATTCCAATTTGTAGTTAAAGAGACGAAATTTTACCAAATGTCTATTACATTTTAAAGATAGGTTACATGAGAAAAGTTTCGAACCTGCCCCGAGGGTTAAACTTCTGAGCTAGCAAGAAAAAAGTTATTAAATGGCCATTACCTTGTGGATGAACTGCTGCCCGTCGAAAGAGGCGCTCTCCGCATCCTGCTATCTATGTTTACACACAGCGAAGGATGTTACTGAAGTGGCCCCGAGACAAGAAAAACAGCATTTTATATACCCTCGTGGAACATTCGATACCATTCATGAATGATAACGACCCGCCCATAAATTTTTATTGGTCGGCTAAAGATTACAAGTCAAAACTTAAGAAGACATCTAGGATTGGTAGAAAATTAATTACAGAAATTACTCATTGGTCAAATTCAAAACTGGCGGAAAGAGAAGGGTTATACTGCCAACCCAAACAATGACTGAAAGAAATTTAACAAAGAACAAACTTATGAATACCAAATTTCTTCAAAAAAAGTTCCTTCACTTCGCACTAGGCTGCACAATTATAGTTCTTAAGTAGTGCCATCTAGAAGAGAATGTTCACACTTTTTACTACAGAGCAAACAAATACCAATCGAAACAGACATAGTTCAGAACACTTCAATATTTACAGTAGAGACATCTTCCGAAAAACTTTTGATTTAATACAGATTGTTAAAGTTCAGGCTTCCTCCCGTAGAGGGATTTCATCTGGCGCAATATTTGAATTCGCGGTGTGGAGGTGTACCGCCCGGTACAATAATAATAATAATAATAATAATAATAATAATAATAATAATAATAATAATAATAATAATAATAATAATAATAATAATAATAATAATAATCAAAATAATTGCATATGCATTGCACCGTATAATCTTCGAAGTGTGTATTTTGATAAAATGGTTTGAGGAACTTGAGATATTTGTGGAATTATGAAACTAAGGCGCGCCCCCACACGGCTGATATCCACGAGGCGCCACTATGGTAGAGAGTGCGAAATCGGCTGCACAACGGAAGATTAGTATCAAGAACGCTTGTTGCAAACACTCCTGTTAAACTACACCACAGGGCAGCTCTTGTGTGGTAAGCAACAACCCACAGCTAATGGCATCAGGAATAGTGGAAGCATACGTTCTTCTTTGATGAGGTCTCACCAGGATAACAGGAGCATTAGAATCAGCAGACGATCAGGTAAGAAGAGGAAGGAGCTGTTAATCATTGGAGCGCCTTCCAACAGGAGAGGGATTCAAACTGAAAATGAAACTTAACATGAAATCCCCAGTGAAGTACAACCCATATATTCATTTATAGTTCGAAATATTTATTTTTCCCATGTGTAAATTAGGCCGGCCCCGTAGTGTAGGGGTAGCGTGCCTGCCTCTCGCCCGGAGGTCCCCGGTTCGATTCCCGGCCAGGCCAGGGACTTTTCTCTCGACCTGAGGGCTGGTTCGAGGTCCACTCAGCCTACGGGATTAGAATTCAGGAGCTATCTGACGGTGAGATGGCGGCCCCGGTCTCGAAAGCCCAGAATAACTGCCGAAATGATGCGTCGTGCTGACCACACGATCCGTCGTAATCTGCAGCCTTCGGGCTGAGCAGCGGTCGCTGGGCAGGCCAAGGCCCTTTCAAGGGCGTTAAGTGCCGTGGGCTTTGGTTTTATGTGTAAATTAGAAAGACTGAACTCAGAAAGTAGCACAAATTGGACTACTCTTTACTCCATTCCTTGAAAATAATAGAAGCACTGTTTCAAAGCTGACATTTTTCTGATTTGATTCTCATTCATTCACTTCGAAAATTTCCAAAACCTCTGGAGAGATAGAACACTCTTTCCCACGCAGGCTTTCCAAAATTGTAGGGAAATAAACAAGGGAAATTCTATGTAAAGCGATTGGCTCATAAATGCCCCTAATGAAAATATGCCTACATTTCATTACCCCCAATAGGCATAATGACTAACATAATATAGTAGTTACAACGTTCCTCTACAAGGAAATGCCAACAGAGGGACCTGTTTAAATGATGCACCGCCTAGGTCCTTACCATTCACAGAGGCCATCTACTTATGGGAATGTGTGAGACCGTACAGTCCACAGAGGCCAGCAACGAAGAGGTAACATAATCTAAATTGCAACAGATTTTCAGAGAAGTCAAGCTGCCTAGCCTACTTTGTTGAAATGAGATTCCTTTGCGTGCCTAAAATCTACCTATTTGCGCTATGTCAAACTTACGAAAACTTGTTTCGAATGATTTCGAATCATTACAAAATATACATCATTTTTTGAACAGAATATGATCAGATTATTTCGACTTCATATTATTTTCACTGGAGGCTGAGTCGGTATACTTCTTGCATAGTTGGAATTTTATTTCGTTGACAGACCATGCGAAAAATTTTATTACGATTATTTTTGCTACGATTATTTTCGCGATCTCTGAAATTCTGCTTAAAATGTTATTCTGAACTTACAAGTGCATCATTTTTAAGTCTCCGAGTATTCACAAAATACGGCAACCATCAAAACATTTCAGTTGCCAAGATGCAAAGAGCTTTAAGTCCATTATCATTTATTTTTTTTACAAACAGAGAAAAACCTGTCATTTTTTTTTATGTGCAAGAGATAGGATCACAATTCCTTCAACATAAAATGAGAAAAATATTTTATTTTAATTTCATGCGCGAGATAAATGAAATTTCTCTGATTCATTAGATATTTAAATGTTTAGTTTGGACATAAGGCATTTTGCTGTGTTACATTGTACATAAGGGTATTTGCAACAGTAAACAGATTGATGTAATTAATGGCATATACTACAGTACTGGGAACATAAACTCAAGTGAACTGGAGGAAGGAAGAAAAACTGCTAAATCACCTTATTACTTTATATTTTTTACATTTGTTTTATTCTGCTTACATTTCCGTTATTTTGTTACAGAGAAACAAAATATTTCACAAAATATTAACTTAAGGGGCAGCAGGTACTTTAAATCAATTTAAACTGTCAAGTTTCAGCTGATCTAGTTGTAATTCTTCAGGCTGTATAAAAGTACTCTATATGACAGGGTACTGAGAGAAAGGCTGTTCACCATACTGGGGGACTGTGGGATTAAGGGTAGATGATTAAAATCAATCAGAGGTATTTATGTTGACAATTGGGCTGCAGTGAAAATTGATGGTATAATGAGTTCTTGGTTCAGGGTATTAAGAGGGGTTAAACAAGGCTGTAATCTGTCACTTTTGTTGTTCGTAGTTTACATGAATCATCTTCTGAAAGGTATAATGTGGCAGGGAGGTATTCAGTTAGGTGGAAATGTAGTAAGCAGTTTGGCCTATGCTGGCGACTTGGTGTTAATGGCAGATTGTGCCGAAAGCTTTCAGTCGAATATCTTGGAACTTGAAAATAGTTGCAACGAGTATGGTATGAAAATTAGCCATTTGAAGACTAAATTGCTGTCAGCAGGTAAGAAATCCAAGAGAATTGAATGTCAGATTGGTGATACAAATCTGGAACAGGTAGACAATTTCAACTATTTAGGATGTGTGTTCTCCTAGGATGGTAATATAGTAAGCGAGATTGAATCAAGGTGCAATAAAGCTAATGCAGTACGCTCGCGGTTGCGATCAATTGTTTTCTGTAAGAAGGAAGTCAGCTCCCGGATGAAACTATCTTTACGTCGGTCTGTTTTCAGACCAACTGTGCTTTACGGGAGTGAACGTTGAGTGGACTCGGGATATCTTGCTCATAACTTAGAAATAACACACATGAAAGTTGCAAGAATGACTGCTGGTACAAACAGGTGGGAACAATGGCGGGAGATCACTCGGAATGAGGAGATTTAGACTAATTTAGGAATGAACTCTATGGATGAAGCTGTACGCATAAGCCAGCTTCGGTGGTGGGTCATTCATGTGAGGCGAATGGAGGATAAGAGGTTGCCTAGGAGAATAATTGAGTGTGTTATGGAGGGTAAGTGAAGTAGACGGAAATCAAGGCGACGATGGTTTGACTGAGTTTCTAACGATTTAAAGATAAGGGGTATAGAAATAAATGAGTCCACAGCACTAGTTGCAAATAGAGGATTGTGGCGACGTTTAGTAAATTCACAGAGGCTTGCAGATTGAACACTGAAAGGCATAACGGTCTATAATGTATGTATGTATGTATGTATGTATGTATGTATGTATATATGTATGTATGTATGTATGTATGTATGTATGTATGTATGTATGTATGTATGTATATTTGCTGTCTATTGACTTGGTCATTAATTTCAAGAACAGGAGCAAAAATATCTTTCGTGGATATAATGGTGTTTGCTGCATTTCCACTAGGATATAGAGGCTTATGGATGTGGACATAATGGTACTTGCATCTTTCTTTAGTGATTGGACATAAGGGTCTATGCAGCAAGCTTGGCACTGGACATACGGGTCTCTGCAGCATTCCATGATTTTTAACCTACAAAATAAGCAACGTAGAAGGCATTTTGAAGCTCTGCGCTAGTGTTAATGAATTCTAAATGATGTGAAGAAGGAAATAGTGGTCCTATCTCAATTTTAATTTTTTGTGGACTTAGGGCTCTTTGCACCTTGGCAACACATTTATCTTGTAAATATCTTGAAATTCTATCTGAACAACACGTCCTGAGTTAATATGGTGCACGTAGTTGTTTAACGAAAGAACAATGGGTCATTTTCCTCCGAATTTATTGTATTGTATTGTATTGTATTGTATTGTATTGTATTGTATTGTATTGTATTGTATTGTATTGTATTGTATTGTGAAAGAAATACAAAACACTTCACGCAGAATTTTCTGTCATAAAGTGGTTCTAAAGGATTTGTTCAATTACCACAATAATCGATTATGATGACTATGACATTGTTAATTATGATATGATAATGATGAAGGTGATGACGATGTTAACAGTGGTTATATTAAAGACGAGAAGAACGAATTTATTGGTCTCTCTTAGTAAAATTGTTTCATTTATATGAACAATTAGGTGAACAAAATATAATGTTCCATCAGTATACAACAGTAATAAGACCAAATAAATAAGTTATATTCTCAACTGGATAAATCTAAACCCAATCCATCGATGTACCTTCGAAAATCATGAAAGCAATATATAATTTTATCAGGTTATCCAGCAATTTAATATTTTTAATTTCAGAGGTGTGATGGTTATTGACTACCACATATATCATGGAAACTCTCAGAAAATATTTGGTAAAATTGTTGATTAATTTACTCATGTAAAGGTTGTCAAAGGTAAATATTATGGCTTAAGGTCAGGTTAAGGATGTTTAGTTAACAATTATATGAAGAGAATTTTTTTATACAATCAAGAAAAATATTGAATCATTAATAACCAAAGATATATATATGATGTAGATCTTCCAGTGTTTTTTCGAGGCAAGCAATCATGTTCTTGTTTATATTTTTTTAATTAGCTTTACGACGCACCGACACAAATAGATCTTATGGTGACAATGGGACAGGAAAGGCTAGAAGTGGGAAGGAAGCGGCCATGTCCCCGCATTTTCGTGGTGTAAAATGGGAAACAAAGGAAAAACCATCTTCAGGGCTGCCTAAAGTGGAATTCGAACTCACTATCTTCCGAATGCACGCTCACAGCTGTGCGACCCTAACCGCACGACCAACTCGCTCGGTAGGTTTCTAGTTTATAGAGCGTTTAAGCCGTTCTATCTTTTATAATGACGACGATGACATTATCACACTATCCCTAAAATTATATTCTAGAAAGAAATGAATTGACAATATCAAAATTAACCCCTTGTTATACTCCGTAGAGATGAGTGATAAGCTGCCTTCATCACTGAAGGAAGTGAAAAAAGAATTGAAGCTTTTCTACTTCTTCTTCTTCTTCTTCTTCTTCTTCTTCTTTATCTGTTTACCCTCCAGGGTCGGTTTTTCCCTCGGACTCAGAGAGGGATCCCACCTCTACCGACAAAAGGGCAGTGTCCTGGAGCATCAGACTCTGGGTCAGGGTATACAACTGCGGAGGATGAACAGTACCTCGCCCAGGAGGCCTCACCTGCTATGCTGGACAGGAGCCTTACAATTGAAGCTTACACTTTAAACGACGAGGACACTATCGGCCGATTATTTCACACCGTCATATGATCTTTATCTCAAGCTATGTATGATTAGATTTGGTAACAATACTATTATGTTTAGTCTGATTTGTCAAATCTGTTAAATTAGTAAGTTCTAAGAGAATATTCCAAAAGATAAACGTAATTCATCAATAAATCGTACGGTGTTGTTCATATCGTTATTCGATTACATTATAAACATATTGCCAAAGTTTCGTGTAGGATAATTCATTATTAAGGCGACTGATGTAACCCTTCTTGATCCGAAGTAATCAGTGTTCACTGACAACTGGGAAGAGTGGCTCATTTGGAAGAGCGCTGACGTTTAGGGCCCAAGATGGTGAGCTTTTCACATCTAAGTCCGGTGGCATTATAAGATGCTCAAACTCGTGACGGTACGTATTGTATCCGCCCAAATGGTATTTTATTGGACTTAGAGAAGTTGGTTCAATTCTCGTAATGTAACACGGGTCTACGCGCGAGCGAGCACCAGCTGATTACCGTGCCGTTCCGCTGCGGACGATAGGAAACTGTGTCTGGCGGTCAAGGACACCATACGCCAAAGGGTTTACGTCACATAGCGAGTGCCGGAGGCGGAGGGGAGTGAGATTCCAGAAAGATCTGCTCCAAATTGGGAATAACGAACCACGTCGCAGAATAGTTGACGACCAATGAGAATTAGCGAAGCTGTTCGATAGTCAGAGAATCATTCTGGAAAGAAGAAGAACAGTGTGGTTTTAGTAAGGCGGAGAGAGAGATAGAATACGATGGTCACTGCTAAAGCCGTTGAAGGAACTAGTTGACTACGAGATAGTACTGAACGACGATTTTGGTATTCGAGTGTGATAATTTAATTTTCTGTTTAGACGGATCAACCTAGTGCGATATATCATTGCCGCACATTTGCCTGGGTGGAAGTTTCCAAACCACGGACAGTCAGTGCAAGATGTTACGTCGAGTTTTGCCGCAGAACTTTATAGAATGTTCTATTAGGAATTACGAGGGAAGATTATCATTGAAATGGAATCTTCGAGAGTAAACCTGGCCGAGGAACATCGTTTTCAACAGTAATATAGTGGACCATTCGAGATTCCGACAACTCAACGAAGTGCTGTAAACTGATAAATGAGGTCAAGATTTGAAGCTTTCTGTAAGGTTGAACCACAGTGTACATCATTGCCCCAGTTAAGTACTGTAAGGCAACGAGTGTGGATCAAATTTTAACAATAAATTTTAGTTTCAGCAACATGAACGAAGGCCAGTCGTCATCATGGACCGACCAAGAAGGAAATCCTGGGGAACTCTGAAACACCGCTGGAGTGATTCTACACTATTTGACTGCACAGGAATTCTGATGTGTTAAGCTGACGTGTGTGAGCCAGCACGATGAATTTGTTCATCTATAACCCGCCATAATCCGGAGGAGGAACCTACATCTACACCTATATTCAAGACGCCGGAGATTTACATCGGAATAATTACTATTGTCACATTTTCTTCTCTTTCGGTAGATTGCTAGTTGGATTGTATTCTTATATAATGAAACGTAGATTAGTTAGAGATGTAGTATTCATATTGAGGTGTTGGTAGAATAGTCATTGATTCATTGATTTCATTTTGTACACTGACTGACAGAGCAAATGCAACACCAAGAAGGAGTGGTCAGAACTTTATGCCAATTGCAGGGTAGACTGACGTCACTGAGGTATGCTCATGATGTGAAATGCGCCGCTGTGCTGCGCACGTAGCGAACGATAAATGGGACACGGCGTTGGCGAATGGCCCACTTCGTACCGTGATTTCTCAGCCGACAGTCATTGTAGAACGTGTTGTCGTGTGCCACAGGACACGTGTATAGCTAAGAATGCCAGGCCGCCGTCAACGGAGGCATTTCCAGCAGACAGACGACTTTACGAGGGGTATGGTGATCGGGCTGAGAAGGGCAGGTTGGTCGCTTCGTCAAATCGCAGCCGATACCCATAGGGATGTGTCCACGGTGCAGCGCCTGTGGCGAAGGTGGTTGGCGCAGGGACATGTGGCACGTGCGAGGGGTCCAGGCGCAGCCCGAGTGACGTCAGCACGCGAGGATCGGCGCATCCGGCGCCAAGCGGTGGCAGCCCCGCACGCCACGTCAACCGCCATTCTTCAGCATGTGCAAGACACCTTGGCTGTTCCAATATCGACCAGAACAATTTCCCGTCGATTGGTTGAAGGAGGCCTGCACTCCCGGCGTCCGCTCAGAAGACGACCATTGACTCCACAGCATAGACGTGCACGCCTGGCATGGTGCCGGGCTAGAGCGACTTGGATGAGGGAATGGCGGAACGTCGTGTTCTCCGATGAGTCACGCTTCTGTTCTGTCAGTGATAGTCACCGCAGACGAGTGTGGCGTCGGCGTGGAGAAAGGTCAAATCCGGCAGTAACTGTGGAGCGCCCTACCGCTAGACAACGCGGCATCATGGTTTGGGGCGCTATTGCGTATGATTCCACGTCACCTCTAGTGCGTATTCAAGGCACGTTAAATGCCCACCGCTACGTGCAGCATGTGCTGTGGCCGGTGGCACTCCCGTACCTTCAGGGGCTGCCCAATGCTCTGTTTCAGCAGGATAATGCCCGCCCACACACTGCTCGCATCTCCCAACAGGCTCTACGAGGTGTACAGATGCTTCCGTGGCCAGCGTACTCTCCGGATCTCTCACCAATCGAACACGTGTGGGATCTCATTGGACGCCGTTTGCAAACTCTGCCCCAGCCTCGTACGGACGACCAACTGTGGTAAATGGTTGACAGAGAATGGAGAACCATCCCTCAGGACACCATCCGCACTCTTATTGACTCTGTACCTCGACGTGTTTCTGCGTGCATCGCCGCTCGCGGTGGTCCTATATCCTACTGAGTCGATGCCGTGCGCACTGTGTAACCTGCATATCGGTTTGAAATAAACATCAATTATTCGTCCGTGCCGTCTCTGTTTTTTCCCCAACTTTCATCCCTTTCGAACCACTCCTTCTTGGTGTTGCATTTGCTCTGTCAGTCAGTGTACATTTCTTGAAATATTGCTGTGTTGATCCAGTGATTGATAACCTAACTTGTTAGTGAATTTCATGAGGTTACGTGTAATTAAGGTCTTCGAAATGAATTACGGGGGATTGAAGGCTAATATTAATAATAATAATAATAATAATAATAATAATAATAATAATAATAATAATAATAATAATAATAATAATATTAATAATAAGGAAAATGTATGACTTCATTAAAATGATGACTATAATAAGAAATTATCGGATTATGTTAAAACAATAATTAAATCGAAGCTTTGGTAAATAAATGACTTGTGAAGTAGGTCTGACCTTAGAAGGGAAGGTGATAGCTATGGACAGTAGGCAGCCCATCGAGATGATGCGTTTAGGAATAATAATCAGGGATATAATAATAATAATGAGTCGGAACATTTTAAACTTGTTGTTGAGAGTTAAATGTGAGTGACGATTGCGAGGATAAATTTTGATGATAATATACAACATGATGACCACTAGGGTACATATTAGTCGTAAGGATATTGTGATTTATGGCGATATGGTTAATTATTCAGGGAATGATAAAAAACTTTCGCTCAACAACTTATATTGTGTAAAGTAATGACTCAATTATTTGTTTTTTTTCCTTTCCCTGAGGTTATGAGTGCATTCTTCTATGTATCCCTAACTGATGGTAGTGATGATTGTTTCTTCCTTTTTATTCATCCTGTTTTGGTCATTAATCACAGGTCATGGTGATTTATTGCTATTATCTGCAAATAATGCGAGGGTCTTCAACCTCACTCTGAAGGGAGGCATAATAGCAATAAAATAATAATAATGATAACCTTGATACTATGATATAATCTGCTGATAAATAATTGGGGGAGATTGTGTAATTGTGTAACAGCTTATCCATGTGTTTCAACAAGTGTTAATTCTTTTGGTGATTTACATGTGGTTAATTGTCATGTGGAGTTTTGGTTTCCGTTGGTTGCGCGTTTCGCTACGTGATACTCTGCTATCTATCCGCAGTAAATTAGTAAGTGAATAATCGTTTAAAATTGTCAATAAAAGAATCCAGTCGAACGCAATCCGAGAAGGAGGGGAAACTTGCCAAAGAAGTTCCAAATTAAATGTTAAATGAATTTTCCTATGAAATGTTAATATAATTTTCCAATGAAATTGTAAAGAATTTTCCAAGTAAATGTTGAAAGGATTTTCTGACGATAATGTTCAAAGATTTTCCAAGTATTTTGTAAGCGAATTTTCTGAGTATTGTGAAAGAAATTTAGAAATGGAAATATTGCAGAATTCTCCAAAAATTGGTAAAGGAAATTTCCTGAAAATTTCATCAAACGATTTTCCAAAGTGTCATGGTGAATTAGTGATAAAATCGATGGGGATTTGCCCAGAACTTATATGAAGGAGCAGTGAAATTGGTTAAGAATTTTTCCTCAAGGGAATATTGTATAATTTAATGATCTAATGTAGCATTATGGGTCATAATGAGATTGTCGCTAACCTTATGATTGGTCCAATGTTACAGTTCCGTAAATCGAGGATTTGATCTGAAGCATGATTTCGGATGGTGTTTAAATCAAGACGGGTTGAATCAAATGGAACCCATAAGCATGCAGTGTACATATGTTCACGTTATATATCAGAAGCAGTCAATTTGTGTTTTATTGGCGAAAATAGTTTTTTTTCTCATCTGCATGTCCAGACTGTTGTTTATTTAATAAATGTTATTGTTATTTTTGTTCCGTTTTCTTTCCATGCTGTGTCACCTATACGGTCACCTATAGCCCTAAAAATAATTTTAAAAAATGCAGAAGGTCTGTCCCGAAACAGTAAAGTTGGCCCTGCGAACGTTCCACCCTTTGGGACTCTCGCTCCGCCGACTGAGCGACCCCGGAAAAGGGGACGGTATACTAGCACAAAAAGAAGAACTGCTGTTGGACAACATTCCAGGACATCGGTACCCACAAAATCCATTAAGGTAGTTCGTACTGGGACTATAACCACTAATAATAATAATAATAATAATAATAATAATAATAATAATAATAATAATAATAATAATGGACCGAGGCGAGGAAAGGAGACATAATGGGCAGATGGAGTATTGGAGAAGGAAGAAAGGACAAAAAAGAATGAAGCATTGAAATTTTCTCGTGGTCCCTAGAAGACACTAACGGATAAATAATAATAATAATAATAATAATAATAATAATAATAATAATAATAATAATAATAATAATAATAATAATAGTTCGTAAGATATATGTTATTTCTAGAACTGCATCGGTCAGTTATAACAAATATAAATTCATTTGATAACTTTGGTTGAGTAGATTCCAAAAAAATGCTTTAAGAGGTTGGATTCCTGGAAAACCCTCCCGGGAAACTGGAAAGACCTCTAACTGCTTAACTGTTAAAAATATCAAGTTGAGACCTTTCTTATTCGATTCTCGAGCTCAGAAAACTAGGGACATTTTGTGAATTTCGTCAAATTTGCCAAGTACCTTTTACCAGTATCTTGACTCGATAAGAGTTGATTGGAAGACGGCTACTAAAATCCCTCCCTCTCTTGTGACTTGTCAGCGGAACCAAGCATCACGAAGGCCACGGCACTGGCGTAACATCTGATATTTGTTACGTAACATCACGTGATTGCGACATAACACGAGGTATTTGGATCATTAATCAGTTAATATGGTTTGAGCTGTGCTTGTAGGAGGATAGGATTTGTGTGAGTTACGGTTTAAAGAGTTAAGAAAAAATACAACGCCAAAAATGTCATAAAAGTATGTAAATTACTTTAAAATAGGAAAAAATGGAGTGGGAAATGCTCGAAAAGGATAAACTACGACTAGAATATTTTCCCTAAAGCCCGTTGTATTTTCCCAGGCAACGGGTATTAATGCTTGTATTATTATTGTTAATAATCCCAGTTAACTAAATCGACTTGATGTTATCAATTGGTAGCCGATTTTATTAATCTGATAGATTTTCTAGCACTATTATCTTCGGAAAGGCGCTATCCGCTACTCTACTTTTTTGCCTAGTTCGCTACTGATCTTCGGAGAGAGTTATCTCTTGAAAATGGCGGGAGCAGTATCAAGTGAAATGATTGGATCTTAGTATAACATCGGACTGCGGCTTTGACGTCTAGAAAACTTTTATTATTGTTGTTATTTAGGCCGTGAAAACTCAAAGTAATATTAATCATTTGAAGAGAAAGGTTGATGGGAATAATTGTCGAATTTAAGTAAAGAATCAAATAGTAATAAAGCCCTGTAAAGGTAGATTTAATTTGTAATCTGACCTAAAATAACCGAAAAATTAAATTCTGTTACTGTGTCAGTGTGTCCGCCTCTGCGGTGTAGTGGTTAGCGTGATTAGCTGCCACCCCCGGAGGTCCGGGTTCGATTCCCGGCTCTGCCACGAAATTTGCAAAGTGGTACGAGAGCTGGAATGGGGTCCACTCAACCTCGGGAGGTCAACTGAGTAGAGGTGGGTTCGATTCCCATCTCAACCATCCTGGAAGTGGTTTTCCGTGGTTTCCCACTTCTCCTCCAGGCAAATGCCGGGATGGTACCTCACTTAAGGCCACGCCCGCTTCCTTCCCTCTTCCTTGTCTATCCCTTCCAATCTTCCCATCCCTCCACAAGGCCCCTGTTCAGCATAGCAGGTGAGGCCGCCTGGGCGAGGTACTGGTCATTCTCCACAGTTGTATCCCCCGAAACAAAGTCTGAAGCTCCAGGACACTGCCCTTGAGGCGATAGAGGTGGGATCCCTCGCTGAGTCCGAGGGAAAAGTTAACCCTGGAGGGTTAGAAGAAGAAGATACTGTGTCAGTACTAAAATGCAAAACATTTATAAACAAATCGTCGTTGCCGGGACAAAACCTCCTATGTGAAATATTATAACTTTGTACTTTGGCCGGTAAGGTTCTGTCATCTAAGGTGCAATCATTGTGTGAATATTGTCAAGGCATTCTCGCTCTTCATAATGTATGTGCTGCAGATCAGTATATCTCCAAAAATATTATCACATAGGAGGTTTTGTCACGACAACGACAATATGCTGTTGTTCTTTTTTCTTGTGGGTGTGTGTCGTATGTTGGCAGACTCATTCAATGCAGCCTACTACAACAACCTATATTGTTCTGACCGTTTCATTTCTGCATACTTACTACATCATGCATGTACAAATGATGAAATATTGCCAGTAAAATGTATTAGCATGCACATAAAGTAAATTTCAAAATAAGAAACAAATTTCAGAGTAAGAAACAGAATAATGTTTGATTAAAGACTTAACTACCGCTATTTCAATAATAAAAGCTCATTACTGGCATTACTAAAATATTACTTAACTGTTTTAGTTTGAACTCTCCGGGTAACACTAATTACGGCTGATTTGCTTATTATAGCCAAAGGCCGTAGTCGTGTTGAAACACCGGATCTCGTAAGATCTCCGAAGTTAAGCAACGTTGGGCGTGGTCAAGATTTGGATGGGTTGCTACGCGCTGTTGGTGGGAGGTAAGGGAATGGAGGAGCGGAAAGGAACTGTCCACCCTACCGTACGTAAACTCCGGCTCAGGCACATCTCTGCGGAGATTCGGACCTGCCTTACCCTTACCTTACCTGTTTATTTTAGTACAATACTACTTGTACAGGTTAATGAATTTTATCTGTTGTTCATTACGTCGTTGCGTTAGTAAATAACGTATTTCATTGATTTTAGCGCAGTTCATTTAATTCCACATTTAATACAAATAACTCTAATATTAGTTTTCATTTAAATTCTACGAAACAAGTCTATTGAATGCAAGTTAAACTTCACCAAATTTCATTATGGGGTTTGCCACCGTTAATAGTATTACCAAATGTAACATTCTGATTTCTTGAAGAAGGAAACCTCTTTTGTAATCATATCTACCAGATAGCGTAGTGTTAGAGTGACTGGATGTATACCTACTTCGGTATTCTGTCAGTTATCATACAGAAAAAAAGGTAGTGCACTTAAACCTTTACTGTTATAAACAATGCATATTTAACCATATAATAAATTAGATAATTCTGGAGTTGATGAAAGTTCTTGGTCCAGTTCTCTGTCACAGATATAATAAGATCCTTCTCACTTTAAGACTTAGTGGGAGCACTTTCAAAAGAAACTGAAGAATTCAAGGTGAATGCTACGTTTCTTCAAAGATGCTAACGTCTCAGTGTGAGTAACTC
This sequence comes from Anabrus simplex, assembly GCF_040414725.1. Classification (NCBI taxonomy): domain Eukaryota; kingdom Metazoa; phylum Arthropoda; class Insecta; order Orthoptera; family Tettigoniidae; genus Anabrus; species Anabrus simplex. Next base: position 338,624,269 of record NC_090268.1, on the reverse strand, counting down.
TATTAGAACATTTTCGTATCAAAGACTTTGATACATAACTTTACAAACACGATACATATTGGATGGGGGATAATTTTTATTCCTAACTTCCTGTACGTAACCGTCGTTGAAAGTTTAATAACAAGCAAGACGGACCGTAGGCAATGGTATGATGATAAACGGGGTTATAAAGCAGGTTGTGAGTTTCACAAATAGGAAAAGTCCTCTCGGTTTAATTACTGCGTTGATGGGGTGAAAGTTCCTTTTGTTCCAAATCATTGAAGAAACTGTTTTGGAAGAGTGAGAACGTCTGCCCCAACTGATTGTGCGGCACCTTGTCAAAACATGAGAAGGTTCTGTGAATCTTTTAACCATGGAAGGGGTGACAATACTCTTTATTTAGACTCTTAATCATCATTGTTATTTTGATGTAAGTTTGATGTACTTGATTTAAGAACTGGACAAAATCCAAAGAAAAGCAGCTCGATTTTTTCTGTGTGATTTCCGACAAAGGAGTAACGTTACTAATTGCAAAGTCTAGGCTAGGAAGGATTGGGAGAAAGGAGACGAGCTTCCCGACTAAGATGCATGTACCGAGCTGTCAGTGGAGAGACGGCGTGGAATGACATCAGTAGACGAATACGATTGAGTGGTGTCTTTAAAAGTAGGAAAGATCACAACACGAAGATAAAGCTGGAATTGAAGAAGATAAATTGGGGCAAATATTCATTTTTAGAAGGAGATTTAGGGATTGGAATGACTTACAAAGGGAGATGTTCGATGAATTTCCAATTTATTTGCAATCGTTTAAGAAAAGTGTAGGAAAACAACAGATAGGAAATCTGCCACCTGGGCGACTGCCCTAACTTCAAATTGAATGAAGGTTCAAGTGCGCTACATTGTACTGTAGGATAACTAACAGAATATTGAGGTACGTAGTAATTAAATCATGCTAATGCACTGTTTTCTGCCGGGCTGAGTGGCTCAGACGGTTGAGGCGCTGGCTACTTGACCCCAACTTGGTAGGTACTATCCTGGCTCATTCCGGTGGTATTTGAAGGTGCTCACATGTCAGCGTCGTGTCGGTAGGTATACTGGAACGTAAAAGAATTCCTGCGGGAGTAAATTCCGGCATCCTGATGTCTCGAAAAATCGTAAAACTAGTTAGTGGGACATAAACAGAAATGCTATCTGGTAGACACATTTGTTTGATTTATCTTGAATTATTCAGATGAATCGTTAAGGGTAGCTACTGACACGGGAGCAGGTGCCGTACAGCTGACCCTGTAGGAATCATTTTCTATTTTATGTATTACAGTTAGGTGAAAGGTAAAAAAAAACTTAACTTCTGTGCTTAAACTGCATTTGTGTTTGGTTAAATGGGAACTAAATTAAAAGTAACTTAGTTCCGGGTAATAATATTTTCCACTTCCGTAAATATTTTATAAAATAACGGTTGATTCAGGAAAGGATGTTTCAGACAATTATTGCTTGCATTTTTGAGTAAAACAAAATAAGTGTACTCATTTAAAACTTGCGTTTGCCTTGAAATTGTCTAGAAAGACTCCACTAAATAAAATGTAAGTAATGCCATTGTTTTCCCTTCAAATGAAGAAACACGAAAAATATTTTTTTCTGGAAAACGTGTTGTTTTTCAAATTTACTGCTAGTAAATCTGGATAAAAACCTGTATGCTTTAAAGGAGCAGCACTCAACCTCATGGTCGAGGCATACCTACATGTGCTCGCAGAGCCGTCAAAGATAATTAGGAAATTTTGCAAAAATCGCATCGTTGAAAGTAAATCTAATAATCTTAGAAGATTCCCATTGAGTAATTGATTTTAACAGGCATTCGCTAATCAATAAAACTCAACTGTATATGTGAGCGTATCTCAGGTCAACAATAATCATATAGGCCCTACTGCTCAACATCACAAAATTTATTCCACAAAATAATGTTCACTGCAGTAAAAATCCCATCGTTAAAAACATAACCGCCGTGTTCCACGAAGAACAAAATTTCACCACTTCATTCAATGAGTACAACATTTTATCGACGATATCCACTATTTTCGCAAAATCTAACATTTCAGCTATTACTGAAGCATCATTATTTATTAGGGGTGATCTGCCTATCTGCTAATGATTTACTTAATTTTTATTTTAAAGCCCTCCTCGCCTCCCATAGTTCAAAATGTTACGCAAAATTCGTCAGAACAATTCCTACGAGCTCATTTCACACAGTATAACGTGACTATTTTAAACATCTTATGTGGAAATCTGTGTTATTTACAAATATCATTATTCTAAAAGCACTCCTACGATGTTACATTAGGGATTAATTTATGTCAGGAAGATTTCATGGAAGAATTCTAATTATTGAGAAGACAAGAAGACACTTCCCAACATCCAGCTTTCACGTGAAAATGAGAATTACAACACGATCGAAATCTGGTGACGGCCGTCGCAAACATAACTTAATTCTACTTCAATCAATCAATCAATCAATCAATCAATCAATCAATCAATCAATCAATCAATCAATCAATCAATCAATCAATCAATCAATCAATCAATCAATCAATCAATCAATCAATCAATCAATCAATCAATCAATCAATCAATCAATCAATCAATCAATCAATCAATCAATCAATCAATCAATCAATCAATCAATCAATCAATCAATCAATCAATCAATCAATCAATCAATCAATCAATCCTGATCTGTATTTAGGGCAGTCGCCCAGGTAGCAGATTCCCTATCTGTTGTTTTCCTAGCCTTTTCCTAAAGGATTTCAATGAAATTGGAAATTTGTTGAACATCTCCCTTGGTAAGTTATTCCAATCCCTAACTCCCCTTCCTACAAATGAATATTTGCCCCAGTTTGTCCTCTTGAATTCCAACTTTATCTTCATATTGTGACCTTTCCTACCTTTATAAACGCCACTCAAACTTATTCGTCTACTAATGTCATTCCACGCCATCTCTCCGCTGACAGCTCGGAACATACCACTTAGTCGAGCAGCTCTTCTTCTTTCTCTCAATTCTTCCCAGCCCAAACTTTGCAACATTTTTGTAACGCTACTCTTTTGACGGAAAACACCCAGAACAAATCGAGCTGCTTTTCTTTGGATTTTTTTCCAATTCTTGAATCAGGTAATCCTGGTGAGTGTCCATTACACTGGAACCATACTCTAGTTGGGGTTTTACCAGAGACTTATATGTCCTCTCCTTTACATCCTTACTACAACCCCTAAACACCCTCATAGCCATGTGCAGAGTTCTCTACCCTTTATTTACAATCCCATGTATGTGATTACCCCAATGAAGATCTTTCCATATATTAACACCTATATAATTACAATGATCCCCAAAAGGAACTTTCACCCCATCAACGCAGTAATTAAATCTGATAGAACTTTTCCTATTTGTGAAACCCACAACCTGACGTGTAACCCCGTTTGTCAACATACCATTGCCTGTTGTCCATCTCACAATATTTTCGAGGTCACGTTGCAGTTGCTCACAATCTTGTAACTTATTTATTACTCTATAGAGAATTTCTCTGTAGTACAAAAATAGGGTCTCGAACTGAACAAGAACTACTTAACAGAAGAATGGAAGATAACGGTGTTATATGGTACTCAATATATTTCTTCCAACCCATGATTACATACATACACTATCATTATAGACTGTGATGCCTTTCAGCGTTCAGTCTGCAAGCCTCTGAGAATTTACTAAACGTCGCCACAATCCTCGATTTGCAACTAGTGTTGTGGCCTCATTTAGTTATATACCTCTTATCTTTAAATCGTTAGAAACAGAGTCTAACCATCGTCGTCTTGGTCTCCCTCTACTTCTCTTACCCTCCATAACAGAGTCCATTATTCTCCTAGGTAACCTATCCTCCTCCATTCGCCTCACATGACCCCACCACCGAAGCCGGTTTATGCGTACAGCTTCATCCATCGAGTTCATTCCTAAATTAGACTTTATCTCCTCATTCCGAGTACCCACCTGTCATTGTTCCCACCTGTTTGTACCAGCAATCATTCTTGCTACTTTCATGTCTGTTACTTCTAATTTATGAATAAGATATCCTGACTCCACCCAGCTTTCGCTCCCGTAAAGCAAAGTTGGTCTGAAAACAGACCGATGTAAAGATAGTTTCGTCTGGGAGCTGACTTCCTTCATACAGAATACTGCGAGCTCACTGCATTAGCTTTACTACACCTTGATTCAATCTCACTTACTATATTACCATCCTGGGAGAACACACAACCTAAATACTTGAAATTATCGACCTGTTCTAGCTTTGTATCACCAATCTGACATTCAATTCTGTTGAATTTCTTACCTACTGACATCAATTTAGTCTTCGAGAGGCTAATTTTCATACCATACTCATTGCACCTATTTTCAAGGTCCAAGATATTAGACTGCAGGCTTTCGGCACAGTCTGCCATTAAGACCAAGTCGTCAGCAGAGGCCAAACTGCTTACTACATTTCCACCTAACTGAATCCCTCCGTGCCATTTTAAACCTTTCAGCAGATGATCCATGTAAACTACGAACAGCAAAGGTGAAAGATTACAGCCTTGTCTAACTCCAGTAAGTACCCTGAACCAAGAACTCATTCTGCCATCAATTCTCACTGAAGCCCAATTGTCAACATAAATGCCTTTGATTGATTTTAATAATCTACCTTTAATTCCATAGTCCCCCAGTATAGCGAACATCTTTTCCCTCGGTACCCTGTCATATGCTTTCTCTAGATCTACGAAACATAAACATAACTGCCTATTCCTCTCTTAGCATTTTTCAATTACCTGGCGCATACTGAAAATCTGATCCTGACAGCCTCTCCGTGGTCTGAAACCACACTGGTTTTCATCCAACTTCCTCTCAACGACTGATCGCACCCTTCCTTCCATCATGCCAGTGAATACTTTGCCTGGTATACTAATCAATGAGATACCTGTCCCCTTGCTTATAGATAGGTGCAATTACTGCTTTTGTCCAATCTGAAGGTACCTTACCAACACTCCACGCTAATTTTACTACTCTATGAAGCCATTTCATTCCTGCCTTCCCACTATACTTCACCATTTCAGGTCTAATTTCATGTATTCCTGCTGCCTTATGACAATGTAGTTTATTTACTATCCTTTCCACTTCCTCAAGCATAATTTCACCAACATCATTTTCCTCCTCCCCATGAGCTTGGCTGTTTGCAACACCACCATGGTGATTTCCTTTTACTTTGAGAAGATGTTCAAAATATTCCCTCCACCTCTCCAGTGATTCCCTGGGATCTATTATGAGTTCACCTGAATTACTCAAAACACTGTTCATTTCCTTTTTTCCTCCCTTCCTAAGATTGCTTATTACTGTCCAGAAAGGTTTCCCTGCTGCTTGACCTAGCCTTTCCAGGTTATTACCAAAATCTTCCCATGACTTCTTTTTGGATTCAACAACTATTTGTTTCACTCTGTTTCTTTCATCTACGTACAAATCCCTGTCTGCCTCGGCCCTTGTTTGGAGCCATTTCTGATAAGCCTTCTTTTTACGTTTACAGGCTGCTCTCACTTCATCATTCCACCAAGATGTTCGCCTTTTCCCATCCTTACACACAGTTGTTTCTAGGCATTCCCTTGCTGTTTCTACTACAGCATCCCTGTATGCCACCCATTCACTTTCTATATCCTGAACCTGCTTACTGTTTACTGTTTGAAACTTCTCACTAATCATATCCATGTACTTCTGTCAAATTTCCTCGTCCTGGAGATTTTCTACCCTTATTCGTTTGCAGACGGATTTCAGTTTCTCTACCCTAGGCCTAGAGATACTTAGTTCACTACAGATCAGATAGTGGTCTGTATCATCGAAAAATCCGCGAAAAACTCGTACATTCCTAACAGATTTCCTGAATTCGAAGTCTGTTAAGATATAGTCTATTATGGATCTGGTACCCCTACCCTCCCATGTGTAGCGTTGAATAGCCTTATGCTTGAAGAATGTATTCGTAACAGCTAAACCCATACTAGTACAGAAGTCCATCAAACGCTTCCCATCCCCATTATCTTCCATATCTTCCCCACATTTACCAATCACCCTTTCGCATCCTTCAGTTCTATTCCCAACTTTCGCATTGAAATCGCCCATTAGCACTATTCTATCCTTGCTGTTCACCCTGACCATGATGTCACTCAATGCTTCATAAAACTTGTCAACTTCATCCTCATCTGCACCCTCACATGGTGAATACACGGACACAATTCTTGTCCTAATTCCTCCCAATGACAAATCTGCCCACATCATTCGCTCATTTACGTGCTTAACAGAAACTATGTTGCGTGCAATGGTATTCCTGATAAAGAGCCCTACCCCAGACTCTGCCCTTCCCTTTCTAACACCCGTCAAGTACACTTTATAATCTCCTATCTCTTCCTCATTATCTCCCCTTACCCGAATATCACTTACTCCTAGCACAGCCATTTCTACCTTCTTTCTTCCATAAGCCCCATTAATATTGATAGCTCCCCATCGAATTCCATTTCGTTCGCCAAGTTGTTTCCAAGGAGTCCCTCGCCTGTCAAATGGGAGTGGGACTCCATTACTCCCATAGGTCCGAGGCTTGCTTAAAATGTTCTGAGCTCGGTAAATTCATGAAGCAGGATGCTGCCCTACTTGCACATAGTCCAAGTGAGGATCTCTCCTCTAACGGGCTATGGACCTCCGGTGAATTATATAGTCCTAGCCACCTGAGCACAAGGACGGCCACGACTCAGAATATGTCCGAGATGCCCACTCCCATTCCATAGCAACTGGTATCCCGACTCTCAGGACCACTTACTAGGCCACTCAGCCGTTGCCCATGGTTCACGAACTAGGACGTGACTACAGTAACCCACAAACACGAACCATCCCATGATTAGGTGTTGGAAAAAAATGTTAGTTGAGATTATTGTAGTTTCTAAAACTCGAATAACTTGTCTATGACAATGTATAAAACTGGTTTGAAACTAAAGTAAACGAGTAGTCAGAGACTGTGTCTGAGATAAACGCTGTTGAATAAAATAAATTGGGTCACATTTTATATTTAACCTTAAGAATTTCATTCTTCAGGTTCCGTATTGAATCAAGATTCACAATAAAGAAAGAAAAAAAAAAGAAAAAAAAAAGATAATGTCCACCTTTTCAATACTATATATTACGTGAAAATTTTACATCATAAGAGCCTTTCTTCAAGTACCAATTCAACAAGAACCTCGGCTACTTTACTATGTTCAACCTACTCCTTACTACGATATAAACAAACATATCAGAGTACAAACTGATATATAGAACTTTTCAATGGACACTTTGCTTGTCAATATCAACTTGCAGTGACAACTAATCCATTGGTTACTGTTGTATGTCCGGCACTCCCTTCTCGCTCCGCCAGCCAGCAGCACGCGCGCCTGTGTATCATTCTGCTAGCTTCGACGCGCAGCCCTCAGTGCGCGTGCCTGACCATCGAGTGTACTATAAATAGGAGCTCCCGGCCTGCTTACTTGCCCACTTGCCCCGGTGTCCAGCTCCAGAATACACCCTACGTCGAGCACGGAGGCTACTCCTCTTGAAAATGTGCTTCGACCAGGTGGACTGAATTTCTGGCAGTACGAGGTTTCACCTCTGGTCACCGCTCCCTTACCTGTTTCCGCTGCCTATGTTCCGTAATTCTTTTACAAGCCATTTTCATTCCCTAATTTATGCAAGCTCCCTTAGTTTCGCTAGGTGGAATTTCTTCAATCAATTGAACTTGCTTTTTTAGGAATTCAGGCACTTCAACAAACAAGGACTCTCATAAACATTTATGTTAGTGTGCCAGATAGTTCTCGACTATCAAAGTGTCAATTCACGAAGACTATCTTTTCAAGATAGAAGTGTATATAAAGACTGCAAACCTGTACATATTGTATAAAGACAGACTTTTCTCAAGATTCAATATTCCTTTTTTGCTTCAAAATAAATTTCAGTTATTTGTGTAAATATCATAAAGTGAAGCAAATAAAGTTGTGTTCTGTAAACTTCAACCTTGGTTACAACACAACTCTATGGCGACGAGGTAAAACAGCACCCAAATACAATTCATCGGCCCCAGTCGCCAACTCTATGGCGACGAGGTAAAAACGCAACAACCTACAATTCTTAGACCCCAGTTGCCAACTCTATAGCGACGAGGTAAAAAAGCAACAAACTACACGTCATCAGCCCCAATCGCCAACTCTATCGCAACGAGGTAAACACGACACTACAATTCACCAGGCCCAGTTGTCAACTCTACGGCGACGTGCTAAACAACAACGACACTCTAATCAGTTCTGACACACAGCTTACCTTACTCATTCTTGCACGCATCTCGCAATGGCTACTGCGGAACAACTAGCTACGATCTTCCAAGCCTTACAGCAGCAACAACAGCAGTTTATGCAACAACAACAGGCAGCATTAATTCAGGCTATTCAAGCTATTTCTGTCTCTACACAGCCATCAGCTATTCCTCCGTTCTCTGCTTTTGATCCGGCTAAGGAAGAATGGTCAGTTTATTTAGCCCGCTTGCAACAGCATTTCATCTGCCATTCTGTCACAGATGATCAACGCCGCCGCGCACTATTTCTTAGTTCGGTTGGCAATGCTACGTGTGAATTACTCCGTAAATTAAGTCCAGAAGAACACTTATCTGAGGTACCCTTCACGCAGCTCTTGGCCCGTCTCACGGAACACTATGCCAAAGCTCCTCACATAGTGGCTGCTCGCTATAAATTTTTTCAGAGCAGAAAGCAACCCCATCAGACGCATACTGAATGGATAACTGAACTGCGTGGTCTAGCTAAACCCTGCCAGTTCATCTGCTCCAAGGACGGTTGTGGTTCATCCTACACTGATTCTCTCATTCGGGACATGATAATTTTACATACTCCTGAAGACAAAATACGTTTTGACGCTGTCAAGCAGAGTCACCCTTCTTTAGAAGACGTCCAGCGTATTGCTACGGTTTATGAGCTTACTACCAAGACTGCCGCAGCCATAGCTTCTCCACACGAAGTTGCACAAGTCTCGCCTCAGGCCCGCAAGTCCTCTGCTACAGTGAACCGTACGGATAAGGCGCTCTCCACCAAGCATTCTCGCCAGGTTCCCTCTCGTAATGCTACACGGAAGCCCAATTCTAAAAACACCTCGAAACTCCTGCCTTCCTGCCGAGGTTGTTTCAAGCATCATGAACGTCGTGACTGTCGTTTTTTCAACGCTACTTGTGAACGATGTAATAAACTTGGACACATTCAGACTGTCTGTCAAAGTTCGCTCCGCCCTGCTAAGACTACTGCAGCGCGCCGGAAGCATATACAGCCCCGCCAAGACATGGAAGTTGATCAGATCAATCTTATTCTTCCCACAAAGGATTCTCACAAAATCATCATTCCTCTCTCATTCTCTGATCGATCTGTCGATTTTCAATTAGACACTGGATCACCTGTCTCTATTATTAATCTGACTACCTACCACGACTTAGGTTCACCTTCATGCTCTCCAGCTGACATCCAGCTCGTGACATTTAACAAGAAGAAAATTGACATCAAAGGTCAAATTAAGCTTCAGGCTAGTTATAAAGGAATTCAGAAGGCCATTCCTCTTCTCGTAGTTAACAACTACACTGCATCAAACATTATGGGCATGGATCTATTTAACTTATTTGGTTTCCAGATACATGACAACATTAACGTCGTATCTACATTGCATCCTACTTCTGACGTTACCGCTCTCCTAGCGCAGTTTCCTGAAGTCTTCGACTCTCAGCTCGGAACAGCCAAAGACTATACAGCTCACATACAGCTGAAATCCGGAGCTAAGCCTCGCTTCCTCAAAGCACGTCCAGTACCCCTAGCACTTCAAGACCAGGTCACGAAAGAATTAGAAAGATGGATACAAACTGGAATTGTCGTACCAGTTACTTCTAGTCAATGGGCTACTCCACTCGTGGTAATCAAGAAACCTGATGGTAATGTTCGACTTTGTGGCGATTTTCGATCTACAGTCAACGCACAACTCGAAACCGATATCTTTCCTATTCCACGTCCAGAAGACTTATTTCGTCGTCTCTCTGGTGGACAATTCTTCTCTCGAGTTGATCTTAAAGAAGCATATCTCCAGCTACTTTTAGACGAAGAATCTAAGAAATTTCTCACACTCAACACTCATCTAGGACTGCTCCAGCTCCAGCGGCTCCCATTCGGTGTTTCCTCCTCAGCGGCTATTTTTCAGCGCTATTTGGCTCAACTCACCGCCTCCATTCCCGGTTGTGCTAACTACCTGGATGATATTATTGTTACTGGAAAAGATCATCAGGAACATCTAACCAATCTCCGCCTTCTTCTCCAGAAATTGAAAGACAATGGCCTACGAGCGAATCTCGCTAAATGTACCTTCTTTCAGCCTCAAGTTCACTACCTCGGACATATACTTGATAAGAATGGAATTCGTCCTAGTATACAGAATGTCTCCGCGATAGTAACCATGCCAGCACCTCAGAACCTCAAGCAGCTTCAGTCCTTCATAGGCAAAGCGAACTATTATAATAAGTTCATTCCACGCTTCGCTACAGTGGCAGCTCCATTAAACGCTCTACGTAAAAAAGGTGTTAAGTTTCAGTGGACTCCGCAATGCCAACAGGCCTGGAAAACAATCAACAACGCCTTAATTCAAGCTATACAACTCACTCATTTTCAGCCCGACAAGATCATCACGCTAGCTACTGACGCTTCAGACTATGGTGTCGGTGCCGTTCTCTCCCAGAAGGATCGTCATGGACAAGAACGCCCCATCGCCTTCGCTTCGAAAACACTTAATGACCATCAACGTCGATACTCACAGATAGAGAAAGAAGCTTTAGCCATCATCTTTGGTATTCGCCGTTTCAATGAATATCTTTATGGCAACCATTTCCTGATCATTACCGATCATAAGCCTCTCGTACACTTATTTCATCCTGGTAATAAGATCCCAGAGAATTCCCTCAGAAAGCTTCAAAGATGGTCCATGTTCCTTTCTGATTATTCCTATCAGATTGTATATCGAGCCACATCCCAGCATTGTAATGCTGATGCCCTCTCCCGCTTACCCGTTGGTCCTGATACTGCCTTCGATTCTCCAGAATCTGAATGTCTTCAGTTGGACATAGAACTTGAAGATACTGTATCCAGTTTTCCTATTGATGCTACCTGCATAGCTAAAGCTACGGATAAGGACAGTACACTTGCTACTGTACGTACTTACATCCGCAACGGTTAGCCTCTTCAGAGCACACTTCCTGCCCACCTGGCACCTTATCATCGTATGCAGCATCGTCTCACGACTCGTGCCGGAGTTGTATTACTAGAAGCAGGCACCATCTTCCGAGTGGTTATCCCACTTAGCCTACAGAAACAAGTTCTCGAATTATTACACCAAAGCCATTGGGGTATCTCCAGAACAAAGCAACTCGCCCGTCAACACTGCTACTGGCCCGGTATTGATACCGCCATCGAAAAGCTAATACGTCATTGTGAGCAATGTCAAACGAATCAGAACGCCCCGTCTTCTGATCTTGCTTCATGGCCTCCTGCTCCTACTCCATGGGAACGAGTTCACATCGATTTCGCAGGTCCTTTCCTCAATTCCATGTGGTTAATAGTCATCGATTCACTGTCAAACTTTCCATATGTCGTGGATATGCATTCGACTACTACAACCGAAGCTACCATTCGTGCTCTCCAGAAAATCTTTACTACAGAAGGTTTACCGCAAGTACTCATTTCGGACAACGGACCTCAATTTACAGCTACTGCTTTTCAGAACTTTTGTACACATAATGGCATTCGTCATATCCTAGCACCACCTTTTCACCCTCAATCTACTGGTGAAGCTGAACGCTTCGTACAAACATTTAAAAGAAGTATGAAGAAAGCTGTCTCTTCAGGCTTAACTAAAGACCAAGCCTTGCTCCAACTCTTAAACAACTACCGAACTCTACCCGGCGCTGATAATATCCCTCCTGCACAGAAGCTCCATGGACGACCTCACAGAACTTTGCTTTCTCTGTTACAGCCTCTTCCGACCCAGCATAAGACCGCACCAACGAAGTTCTCCCTCAACGACAAGGTCTACACCAGGACATTCAAATCCAACCCACTCTGGATACCTGGAGTCATCTGCAGATCTTTGGGTCATCGTCTATACGAGATACAGACTACGGAGAAACGTATCTGCCGCCATCAAGATCAGATACGTCTGCGCTACCGCCCCTGTCCAGCTATTGATGCTATTGCTAAACCTGATAAATCTATTGCTGAACGCGCTTTAGATCATTTAATAACAATGGGTTCCTTTCAGGACGAGACAGCGCCACTCCGCCCAGTTCCAGCTCCGGACAATACAACAGAGATATCAGCAGCTCCGCCCCAGCATCGCAGTCGCCGCCAGCGCCGCCGCCGTTTCACGCCGTACCGGCGCATTTAGGAGGGGAGGGTGTTGTATGTCCGGCACTCCCTTCTCGCTCCGCCAGCCAGCAGCACGCGCGCCTGTGTATCATTCTGCTAGCTTCGACGCGCAGCCCTCAGTGCGCGTGCCTGACCATCGAGTGTACTATAAATAGGAGCTCCCGGCCTGCTTACTTGCCCACTTGCCCCGGTGTCCAGCTCCAGAATACACCCTACGTCGAGCACGGAGGCTACTCCTCTTGAAAATGTGCTTCGACCAGGTGGACTGAATTTCTGGCAGTACGAGGTTTCACCTCTGGTCACCGCTCCCTTACCTGTTTCCGCTGCCTATGTTCCGTAATTCTTTTACAAGCCATTTTCATTCCCTAATTTATGCAAGCTCCCTTAGTTTCGCTAGGTGGAATTTCTTCAATCAATTGAACTTGCTTTTTTTAGGAATTCAGGCACTTCAACAAACAAGGACTCTCATAAACATTTATGTTAGTGTGCCAGATAGTTCTCGACTATCAAAGTGTCAATTCACGAAGACTATCTTTTCAAGATAGAAGTGTATATAAAGACTGCAAACCTGTACATATTGTATAAAGACAGACTTTTCTCAAGATTCAATATTCCTTTTTTGCTTCAAAATAAATTTCAGTTATTTGTGTAAATATCATAAAGTGAAGCAAATAAAGTTGTGTTCTGTAAACTTCAACCTTGGTTACAACAGTTACATTGGACAATACATTAAAATTCTTCATTTGTTAAGTCCAAGTTGCAGCCCCATTATAATAATTTTACTTTTTAATGTGCACTTATTCATATGGAACACTCTGACTAAATGTTTGTTAACTTCTTTTAATATGTCAAACATCGCCATAAAGCCTTATAAAATGAATCCGACTGTTCAACAGATAGAAGCAACATAGATCAAAGCTGACAATTGTTTTTGTCTACAAGTAGAATTAATTTCTTTTAACTAGTCATTCTTTTAATTAGTAGTACTAAGGTGTACACCCTATAGAAAAACAACCATTTTTATCTCACTGACAATCAGCTTGTATATATAAATATCATTTTAGCTTTATTATGTATATGTCTCGAACTATTATTGTGATATTACTATGGGAGTCATGATTAATGTATTTTGTCTTTGTGTAATTGTTCTTGGCTGATGATAACATGAAATCTTGTCGAAACCGGTACCAGATGTACAAAAAACGTGATGATTTAACAAAAATGTAAAATTTTCACGTAATATATAGTATTGAAAAGGTGGACATTATCTTTCTCTTTTTTTCTTTTTTTCCTTCTTTATTGTCACATTTTATATGTCCATACCTATATGATACGCATGAGATTGAAATGAAAGAGACTCGCAATGAAACCAAAACCTGCTTCTTTTCTACAATTCAGAATCGAAACGAAATATTCTATGGACACTCAATACCCGACGTCATAACACAACATTCTATAACAGTCCGTTCCATGGCCATACATAAAAATAACAATGATGATTACGAGTCTGAATAAAGAGTATTGTCACCCCTTCCATGGTTGAAAGATTCACAGAACCTTCTCACGTTTTTGACAAGGTGCTGCACAGTCAGTTGGGGCAGACGTTCTCACTCTTCCAAAACAGCTTCTTTAATGATTTGTAGTTTTGGGGTAGTGGATATCTCACTCGGACACGTTGCTCCAGTTGGTCCCAGACTTGTTCGATTGGATTCATTTCTGGACTTCTGGGTGGCCACTCCATTCGTTGTACGTGGTATATTTGCAGGAATATCCGAACGATATTGGCATCATGCGCTCTAATACGCATGCATAATGAGTTGTCACCAAGTTGCCTCAGATACTAATATCTCGTCAATGTACCGTCGAGTAGTTAATTGTCTATTGCAGATGATCAGGAGATCGGTATTCATGTCAATACTTATATGCCAGCCCAAGCCAAAGCATATACACCATAAACAACAGTATGTCGTACAGCCTTCGGATGAAATCACTCCCCACGTCTTTCCAGACTCGCAAATGACGATCAGAAAAATACAGCATGGAACAACATTCCTCTGAGAATAGCACAAAATGCTGATGCCTTAGCTGCCAGTGCAGATGATCTCTAGCACACTGCCATTTCCTGCCCCGATGTCGCCAGTCAAGTGCACATCAGTATAATATATGAGCCTTTCGAAGCATGTTCCTGACTGTTTGATGAGTAATTACTATTCCAGAAGCCTGCTGTAGGTCCACCTGAGCGTTCGTACTGAATCTTGTCGGTTTCAGATAGCTTATGGGTGCCCAAAGGATTCTGCCCTGCCGGTGTATAACATTGGCGGCCCGTGCCAGGCACCTGGAAACAATTTCATTTTTCTAGAAACCTGTTCACAGATACCAAATCGTATTTTGAGCAACCCCTAATATTCTGGCAACGTACCTCAGCAAGTAGCTTTCTTGAAGCAGTGTACGTGGACGAGTGGCTTCATTGGATAACAACTGATTCCACGTTCGCTACCTCTGTCCACAAGATCAGCCATCAATTGTAAACATTAACACTCCAAACACCCTAAGGTTTGCACACAACCTGAAGTACCTTTCTAATGAAACTGACACTTCCACATCGTCTGCATGAGTGTGGAGAAATATTTCATGTAAAAACCAGTAATAATCGTCTAATCCCCACCCCGATACGCATTCGTAAAATGTAAGGAACTTCTAAACATCTGACCAATTTTCTATTTTTCGCAGTGTATTATCGATCGTGCTTTGGAAATGGTGCCAAACGGATTCAATATTTAAATCATTAAATAAAAATTATATTCGTATAATGTAAATTAAACCGATCCTGCCGAAATTCGGTGAATGTATTTGAAGTGAATAATCCATAACATCGTACCAGCTCTAGGGTTACATCCCGAACAAATTTTCAGACGGGTTTTGTTACGTCTATAATTTATAAACTAGAAGATATATATATTTAAATTAAATATGTATTTAAATTAAATAAATGACCGTCGCCACTTGAATGATATTATTATTGAACGTGACCTTGAACTGGAGCGTTGACGTCATCTTGCGATGCGCAGGAGAGAATTTGAGCTGTGAATTTGTGGGTCACACTGCATACGACGTACTGTAACACGAGAATGTAATGTGATATGTTCTCAGTGGAGTCTATGAATTTGTAACGAAACGAGCTAAAATCTCGACGACGGCTTAAATCGGAAGAACTGCGAGTGAAATTGAGTGAAGACCGTAAATTCACAATGTCAAGGCATATGCAGTGCATATGAAATTGTGAAGGGATACAAGCAACGGACAACAAACGAAGACCACATCCAGACGAAGAGAATGAGCCCTAGGTTACGAGTGTTGAGAGGTGTATAAGGTACAAAGGGTGAAAGGAAACTTGAGGTAGTGCAGAAAGTTGATTAGGACGCGAACGTTGGGGCCTTCTTGGCTATGAAGGGTTCAACTAAGCTTTTAAGTAACATTTAGCACAATTTATAGCAATTGTCAACATGTTATTAAACGATGGTGAACGATGTTAGAAGTAATCCGTGTCTGGGAGTGAGGACGTAGAATCCAGTCTATTCATTCATGCACTGTCATTCGTCTTTTCATTCGTTCGCTTAGGCAGTCAGTATTTCATTCATTGATAATGGACTGTTCAGTTCAGTTCAGTCCATCAAGTCATTCACTCCACTCACTAAATTACTCATTCATCAATGAATGCTCTCTCGCCAGTTAGTGACTGTCAGTGACAGGATGAGAAGAGTGTTATTCATTAATTCATGCTCGACCACAATTCAATCATGAAATCATGCATTAACTAATTCATGCAGTGAAATGAAATGAAATGAAATGCCATGAGGCCTCCGGAGAGGCCTAGTACAGGTCTTTTTATTTAACGCCCGTAGGCGAACTGCGCGTCGTGATGAGGATGAAATGATGATGAAGACGGCACATACACCCGGCACATACACCCAGTCCCCATGCCAGGGGAATTATGGTTAACATTCCCGAACCTGCCAGGAATAGAATCCATGGTTAAAATTCCCGATCCTGCCGGTAATAGAATCCGAGACCCTTGTGACCAAAGGCAAACACACTAACCATTTAGCCATGGAGTCGGACATTCATGCATGAGATATTATTATTATTACTGAATATCCAAAACAGTTTGGAACGCTATTTTACATAGTATACTAGGGCTGTAGTTAACATACATATTCAGTTTTACAATGAAAATGAATTCATGTATCTAATCGACGGAAAATGAAATGGATGAAGTTAATAAAATATTTGTAACAGCACGGCTTCTTAAACAAATGATACAGGGGTTTTGATAATGCAATGTTGCAATAATTCAAATGAGAGTTCAAGCCATGCCTTCTTCTTTCAAATGCAGCACATTCAAACAGTAGGTGGTCCACTGTTTGTGAGGATCCACAGACACACACGTAGCCATCAGGACGATTGATTCCAAATCGATGAAAATAATAACCAAATTTGCCATGACCAGTCAATTTCAAAGCTTGGCACCAACACGTTACTTTGCAGGCGGTTGAAAGCCTCAGGGAAGAATATTTCTCTGGTGACTTGGCCTCCAGTGGAAGAAGTCCAAATGGTGTTCCATTGACTGATTACGTGCTTCTTTATGATTATTTTAGCGTAGCTAGGTAACGTTTTGTCATAAAAAATGTTATAATTAGATGTAGCCGCTGCTTTTGCCAGAAGATCAGCTTTCTCGTTTCCAGATATTCCACAATGACCGTGTATATGAGCGTTCGAGGGTTTGTCATACTAACAAATAATTTGAAAACAAATATTTCAATATCTCATGCAATCTTGACATTTTCTACAGAGTGATCACCCAAGTCTCTACAAAAAATTCATTTATGAAAATTGTTCAATTACCCATGACTGCTTTATTTACACAGATGGATCTCGCATACCAAGGCAAGCACGGGTGAACAGGACAAAGTTGGATGCGCTTTCGTTGTTCATAGAAACGATTCTGAGTTGTTCTCATCACAGTACAAACCCTCTTCCACATGTTCTATTTTCCAGGCTGAACTGTGGGCGATAAAGTCTGCGATCCGTGGCTAAATGGTTAGCGTTCTGGCCTTCAAAAACTGAAGAGTGATTTTACATATTGATAAATCCACAGCACCCAACACAGTTTTATTTGTATTACAGAAGGTTATTACAAACTTAGACCGTCGTAGTGCAGAGCTCTTTTCGTCAATAGAAGTACGGTACCGAGCTCGATAGCTGCAGTCGCTTAAGTGCGGCCAGTATCTAGTATTCGGGAGATAGTAGGTTCGAACCCCACTGTCGGCAGCCCTGAAAATGGTTTTCCGTGGTCTCCCATTTTCACACCAGGCAAATGCTGGGGCTGTACCCTAATTAAGGCCACGGCCGCTTCCTTCCCACTCCTAGCCCTTCTCTGTCCCATAGTCGCCATAAGACCTATCTGTGTCAGTGCGACGTAAAGCAAGTAGCAAAAAAAAAAAAAAATAGAAGTACGGTAGTTATTTCTCAGAAATGGCTGATTACTTCAAAAGTCTTGTTGATTGTTGTCAGTGGCAGCAAGGATTGGTTATTGTTGATGAAGAAAGATGTAGTCAGCGAAAATACGATAACAAAGACATCCTCCTTATCTAATCTCTAAATACTGAAGTTCCGACCCGGTTTATAACTCTCGGCAGTCAGTTTAGCTAAGTGGGCTTGCGATGAACGGTTGATCTGTAAATTATTTGGTCCTAGAAACGAGATTATTTCTTAATACTGTGCGTGTTTTGGTTACTATAATTGAAATATGCATTGCATGTGTGTATGTGTTTTTTAATTCCATCGGATTTGAAAACTAAATTGTGTAATTATTATTATTATTATTATTATTATTATTATTATTATTATTATTATTATTATTATTATTATTATTATTATTATTATTATTATTGTACCGGGCGGTACACCTCCACGCCGCTAATTCAAACTTTGCGCCGGTTGAAACTCCCCTACTGGAGGAAGTCTGAACTTTATCTAAGGTGTTAATTTTCAAGTTTCTCAGAAGATGTCACTACTTGGAAATTTAGGAGTTTCTGAACTGGGTCGTTTTCGATGTATTTTTGTTTTACCTGTAGTAAGAAGTGTGAACTTTCTCTTCTAGAGGACACTACTGAAGAACTACAATGGTGCACCCTAGTGCGAAGTGAAAGAACTGGTTTTTTTTGGAGAAATTTTTATTTCAAAAGTTTGTTCCTTGTTAAATTTCTTTGTGTTATTGTTTATGTTGGCTGTATAACCCTTTATTTCCCCTGGTTTTGAATTTAGCCAATCCCGAATTTCTTTAATTAATTTCTGACCAATCAGGTGTATCTTCTCCAACTTGAATATCTTGCTTAACCCTAGCCAATAAAGTTTTTGTGGGCGGGTGTTCTCATTCCTGAAACGCCTCGAACTTTCCACGAGAGTATATAAACTGCTGATTTTCGGGTCTCTGCGCCACTTCTGTACCAGCTTTCAAGGTGTAAAGTACGTAGCAGGGGGCGGGAAGCGCCTCTTTCTTCGGGCAGCAGTTCAACAACAAGGTAATGGCCGTTTAATAACTTCTTTTTTTGCTAGCTCAGCAGTTTAACTCTCGGGGCGGGTCCGAAGCGTTTCCACCATGTAACTTTTCCCTAAAATGTAAAGACTCTTAGCATCTATTCTCTTTTAAAACTACATATTGGGATAGAGAGTGCTTAACCCTCTCGAGCTCCCACTCATATTGTTTTGAGGTGAACTTATTTTTCACAACCGATTCTTCCTTAATGTAATGTAAATTGTTTCTTTCTAAAGCCACCTCTTTAGTATGGGATTAGCCCTTGCATTAGCGGCCTAGAGCCAGATTAGGTTTTAAACAAATGTATTAGGAGTGCAGATCGCCTCCTCTCAAATTGGTATTTTAGAGGCCATGTAATTAACCTTTTTTCACTTAATAAGTCTCAGTAGGTTGGGTATTTTACCCCTGTGTTTATGTCCTTAGAGGACAACTTGAAGGTGGAGTTTGGTGTGGCCTTTGATAGGCTTAAAGTTTGAGAGCGAGTGGCTCTTTCTTGAAAATTGAGTGTTAAATGCCTCGAGGAGGCTTTTCTGTGTAATTTGGAGCAAGTGCTCCTGGGCATGAATGGGGTTTTCTGCCCCTCTGTTAAAACTTATTTTGGAGTAAAGTTGGGCTAATTGCCCAAGAATTGTGAGTTCGGGGCTCGAAGCCCAAATCCGGTAAATACTGTAATTGTACTTTTGTTGCCTTGCTACTCTGTACCTGCCATGCTTGTTATTTCCTGATTTTGAAAAGAAAATATAACCTTGTTAAATTTTAAATTAATTTTAATTTCGTAGCCTGAGACCTGTTCACCCCCGCACCTTCTTTCACCTCTGCTAATCCACCAAACCACGGTAACAAGTGGTAGCAGAGCGTGGTTGAACGGGTCTCAATTTAGCCCCTTTTGACGGCTAAACATTGCTTTGATTACAACTCTATTTTCTCACTTGCTGGAATTTTTACTTTTTCCTTTTTCAAAATTGTTCTGTCATCATGCCCGGCCCTCGCGATGTTCTCCATCTTAACTATTTGCGCAAGGAGGAGTTGATCTATGAGTTAACTATTAGAAATGTGCAATCTGGAGGCACGGTTGCGGTAGACACAAATAAGCTTAGAGAGTCCCTTGATTTGCCCATTTCCATCCCTACTTTGGGAGAGAAAGAGATTGACGACTCTCTTTCCACGATCACTGACAATACTACTGAGCTAGCATCTGTAGTTAGTTTTTTTAAGAAAATGATCCTTCTCCTAATCAAATTAAGCGTGTGCAAGCCAGGCTATTTCATTTTTCAAATAGAGTTAACGATCTGTTGTCTCTGAAGTTGAATGACGTTCAGAGGAAGGAAGCTAGTATGGTTCTCGAAAATCTTTCTGAATTGTCCAGTAAAGTTACCCAATTGTTAACTGGGGAAGTTCCTCCCAAAACTGATCAACCCGTCAAGGTGAATGTAGGTAGTGAGGAAGAGCCTCCTAAGGGAGACGTCAATAGGAAAACCGTTGCAGCTCAAACAACCTCTGCCCCATTGGACAACGAGTCTGAAAGCCGAACCTCGTTGAATAATGTACGTTCTGAATTGACATCCTTGCCACTTAAACCTTTACCTACTATGTCACCTGGGTTCAGCAGCTTGCCTCACCCATTAGCAATGTTGCTTAGAGGTATCTCTAAATTTTCTGTTAACACTACCAGTGAAGTTATTTCATTCTTAAGGTTTTTAGTTGAGTTCCAAGATCATGCCCTTTTTTTCTCTTTCTCCATGTCAGATTTTGCAAATCATCTATCCCTATGCAATTGGTATTCTCTCAGACAAAATAGTAAGAGCCATTGCCGAGCAATCATCTATTGAGGACTTCCACGCCCACTTGCTAGCTAACTTCATCCCGGGTAGGGCAAGGTCCTCCCTTATTCAGAAGTACTATTATCGTGTACAACGGTTGGATGAAAACTTGGCAGATTTCATCCAAGATATTAAGTTCTATACTAGGGTGTTTGCTCTTCACTTCCCGGAGGATCAGATCGTACAAGCTATTGTGGAAGGTATCTCACCATCCTATAGGTCATATTTGTGTTTCGCGGCGTTCCCGCAAACTTTCTCTGAACTTGAAGCATTGGCTGTCTCAGCGGAAGGAGTTAGATACGCCGATTCCTTGCGTGTCGCGAAAGAACCTCCTCCTTTTTTTGGTAATTCTCGGCCTCCACCTCGCCGACCTGTCACACCTCGTAAATGCTATGCTTGCGGGTCGCCTGACCATCTTCGCAATAAATGTCCATTGGTCAAATCTAGTAGGGCAAATAATGGAGCTGGTTCATCACAAGGCTGTTTTAAATGTGGGGCTTTCTCACATATCGCCAAGAATTGCCCAAATTCGAATAGCACCCCCTCCTGCTCAACTTCTGGTGCAAATTCCACCATTGCCAATAATAAAAAATGACTAGTGGCTTCGGCTGAGTCGATTAGTCCCTCTTCCCGAGGCTCAGCCCCTGGTAAACAGGTCGTAAATTCAGGGAAAATTCAGTCCTCAAATTCATCTGTTGAATGCCCCAAAGAATGTCTGAGGATTGTGGCGGAGACCCCCGCACCTGTTCCTTTTCTTAAAATTGAGCTAAATAATGAACCTGTAACTGCTCTATTAGATTCAGGCAGCGTTTGTTCTATTATTTCGGTTGAATGGTATTCAAAACTGAAATCTGTTTGTAAACTATCTGACTATGGCTCATCTCCTGTTCAATATGTTGCGGCTAATTCATCTCCATTAGAAATTCTAGGTTCTGTAAATGTCAAAATCCGCATTTTTAAATTTACATGGAAAATTAAATTGTTTGTGGCCAAGCACTTGTCTTGCCCCATTATATTGGGAGCTGACTTCATTTCTCACACTGGTCTTGTGCTCGATCTTCAGAGTAGGT
This sequence comes from Anabrus simplex, assembly GCF_040414725.1. NCBI lineage: Eukaryota > Metazoa > Arthropoda > Insecta > Orthoptera > Tettigoniidae > Anabrus > Anabrus simplex. The sequence goes on along the minus strand of NC_090268.1, from coordinate 338,602,280 downwards.
CGTGGACTTTCAAATTTGCGTCTAATTGTAAAATCCCATTATTGGAATGTAATTCTGCATCATGTTCATCTATTTCGCCTACCCAGGATGAGATGTTGTTAGACCTTAGACATCTACCTGAGGAGCAGGCTGATAGTATTCGTAAATTGTGTCAGTCGTTTCCAGAGGTGTTCTCTGATACTCTTGGTGTTACTGACCTTATCGAATACAAAATTGAGGTCACGGATTCGATTCCTGTCCGTTTTCCACCATATAGGCTGTCTCCACCTAAAATGAAAGCTCTGAAAGAAATCATCGATCAGATGTTGAAGGATGGTATTATTAGGCCCTCTAAGTCGGCGTATTCTTCGCCTATTTTTCTAGTCCCGAAACACCAAGGGGGCTTCAGGCCTGTCATTGATTATAGGGCTGTCAATCGGAAAGTGGTGTTACAATCTGTGCCCCTTCCTGACCTTCATTCTTGTTTTTTATGGTTCCGCAAGGCCAAGTTCTTCACCTTCTTGGATTTGAATCAGGCCTACAATCAAATTCCCCTTGCCGAAGAGTCTAAACATCTTACAGCGTTTGCCACGGATTGGAATTTGTATGAATACAACCGCGTGCCTTTCGGGCTCCCCACGGAAGCAGCTGTACTCACTAGACTGCTAGATAGGGTCTCCTCCGACATCAAATTTGAGTACTTGTATCACTACCTGGATGATGTCGTCGTATTTTCGGAGACCTTTGAAGAACATCTAGATCATCTGCGAGAAGTTCTCAATCGCCTTCGTAAGGCTGGGTTAACTGTTAAGTTGTCCAAGGTTGCCTTTGCTAAGCCCTCCATTTCATTCCTAGGGCATATTGTGTCACCTGATGGTGTTGCAGTCGATCATTCTAGAACACAGGCAATCCGTGATTTTAAACCTCCTAAGGACATCAAAGGTATCGCCAGGTTCATTGGTATGGTGAATTTCTTCAGGAAGTTTATTCCTAATTTCGCTAATAGAGCGGCGCCCTTAAACCTTCTTCGTAGGAAAGGCATCAAATTCGAGTGGGGACCTTCTCAACAAGCCGCTTTTGAAGATCTTAAATTAGCTCTCTGTAATGCCCCTGTCCTTGCTATGCCTGATTTCTCGAAGAAATTCATCGTCCAAACCGACGCGTCGTCGTCGGCGGTAGCTGCAGTCCTTCTTCAAGAGACTGAACTAGGGAGGCGACCCATCGCCTATGCATCTAGGACTCTGTCGGCTCAAGAAGCCAAGTATTCCATCTATGAGCTCGAAGGTTTGGCAGTCTTATTTGCCTTAGAAAAGTTCCGTCTCTATCTGGAACATGTCAAATTCGACCTGGAGACAGATAATCAAGCCTTAAGCTGGGTCTTAGGTAGGTCGCGTCGTACTGGTCGTATAGCCCGTTGGGCCATTCGTATTTCTGCCTTCCAATTCGATGTCAGGCATATCAGAGGTACCGAAAATGTTGTTGCTGATGGACTCAGCCGCATGTTTTCCAACGACGTTGAGACCCATGAACCGGTCGACAGTTCATCACCTCCCGAGTCCATACTAACTGATGTTAATGCCATCTTAACTGATGCTCCCATGCTCTTTAGGGATATCGAGAAATACCAACGTGAAGATCCGACGCTGGCTCCGATAATGGAAACCCTTTCTTCTGGGGAACATGTCGTCCCTTATGTACTGAGGAATGGTGTTTTATGTTGCCCTTCGAGGCATGATAAGACGATGAAAGTTGTCATTCCAGCTGTTCTTGTACCTATGATCTTCAAGTACTATCATGAGACCCCACTAGGGGGGCATCTTGGAATCTTTAAAACTCGTGAGAAGATTCGTGAAATGTTCATCTGGAAAGGTATGGACGGTGAAATCCGTGAACTAGTAAAGGCTTGTAAATCCTGCTTGCTTAGTAAACCCACCATGTCCACCAAGGTAGGCCTGTTATCTTCTCATCAAGCGTCGCGCCCTATGGAACGCCTGTATATTGATTATGTAGGACCCTTCCCCCAGTCGAAGGGAAATGGCAACAAGTTCATCTTTGTATGTGTAGATGGTTTTACAAGATTTTCCTGGTTATTTCCGACTAAGCTGGCTACCGCTCAGTCCACCATTACTTGTCTAAATTCAATCTTTGCTTATTTTGGTCCGTGTCAATATATTGTGTCTGACAATGCTAAAGCTTTCACATCTAATTTATTTCGTAAATTCTGCTTTGACCTATCCATCTCGCATGTGACAACTTCTGCTTATTACCCTCAACCATCTCTGGCTGAACGGGTTAATCGTAATCTCAGGTCCGCGCTTATTGCCTATCATCATGAAGATCATTCCAGGTGGGACACGTCCCTGCATTGGTTAGCTTTTGCTTTGAATTCGGCGGTTCATGAATCTCATAAGTTCACTCCAGCTTCTTTGATGTTCAAGTTTGTTCCCAACACGCCGCTCTCTAACCTCTGGTCTCTGAGTGACATTCTACCTGAGACAATAGACCCAGATAACATTAAAGATCTTTGGAAGAAGGCTAAAGCCAACCTTAAAGTGTCTCATGAAAAGGTTAGGGAAAGATATGATCGTGGACGGAGACCCACCAATTTGAAGGTAGGTGACCAGGTGATAGTCAAAAATTTTGTTCCCGCGGGCAAGCTTGCCCCCAGATTTCATGGGCCGTGTATAATTCTCGATTTTCTTACGCCGGTCACATTATTATTAAGCAATCCAGCCACCGAGAGGATATTTAGGGTTCACCTGTCACAGGTGAAACCGGTGTAATTTCTGTGCTAACTTGCTTCATATGATTTTAAAAGAGATATGAAGGTTATATTTTTTTTGAGGGGTTTCACTTTTAAGGCCTTCTGCCCTTTCTATAATATTTTTTTTAATATTTAAGCATTTATTGTAAACCCTCCCCGCACAGTTAAACTGCCATCCTGTCCTTGCCACGGCCATTACCACGCTCCCGTCTCCTGCTCCACAACACACAGTGGCTTGCATAGGAAAAGAATTTCTCCACGCCGCTGGCTCCTCAACTTCGCCACAATGAATGTACCCTACTATCATTCTGGTTCAACAAAAATTCTGCCGTCGAGCTTTAATGTTTCAGTGCCCCTGCAGCCGCGCGGCGCCGTGCCGCGACTGGGATAGAGGAAGGGCCCCCTCTACTCCAGCGAGGTTGATTTGTGCACGGCGAGCCGGAGCCCTCCTCCCGGCCAAGGCTGATGTGCGGCGAACAACCTGCTACTTGCCGCAGCCTGTATATGTTCACCGCGGGCGCGGCGTGCTTCAACTCCACTACTCCTCTCATAGTGCGGGCGAGCGGTATCTCAGGGTACTTGAGGGGTCCGAGCGGCCTTCTCTGAACTCAAGCAGCGGCGGCTGGTCTGGCCGTCAAACTGATCAACGTTTAAAGTACATATTCAGCTATATGGACATTCCTGTTTAACAATTATTACCCTTTTGGATTTTAATGCAATATCTGATGGACTTAGAAATTTTTTTTCTCATTCAAGAATTTAACGTTTTTCCTCCTGAATTCAACTTCTACAAACATAAACACATTACATCAGCAATAACTATAAAGAATTTTGAAATTGGATCAAACCCAAATTTAGAAAATTTGTTGGTAAATACTTCTGCAATTAACTTCCATATCAACATCATAACTTGGACCTTGTTTTCAAACAAATTTCATGTGTCACCCCTGGAGGGACTTTTGGGGGGGGGGGGGAGGTCTGTACCGGGCGGTACACCTCCACGCCGCTAATTCAAACTTTGCGCCGGTTGAAACTCCCCTACTGGAGGAAGTCTGAACTTTATCTAAGGTGTTAATTTTCAAGTTTCTCAGAAGATGTCACTACTTGGAAATTTAGGAGTTTCTGAACTGGGTCGTTTTCGATGTATTTTTGTTTTACCTGTAGTAAGAAGTGTGAACTTTCTCTTCTAGAGGACACTACTGAAGAACTACAATGGTGCACCCTAGTGCGAAGTGAAAGAACTGGGTTTTTTTGGAGAAATTTTTATTTCAAAAGTTTGTTCCTTGTTAAATTTCTTTGTGTTATTGTTTATGTTGGCTGTATAACCCTTTATTTCCCCTGGTTTTGAATTTAGCCAATCCCGAATTTCTTTAATTAATTTCTGACCAATCAGGTGTATCTTCTCCAACTTGAATATCTTGCTTAACCCTAGCCAATAAAGTTTTTGTGGGCGGGTGTTCTCATTCCTGAAACGCCTCGAACTTTCCACGAGAGTATATAAACTGCTGATTTTCGGGTCTCTGCGCCACTTCTGTACCAGCTTTCAAGGTGTAAAGTACGTAGCAGGGGGCGGGAAGCGCCTCTTTCTTCGGGCAGCAGTTCAACAACAAGGTAATGGCCGTTTAATAACTTCTTTTTTTGCTAGCTCAGCAGTTTAACTCTCGGGGCGGGTCCGAAGCGTTTCCACCATGTAACTTTTCCCTAAAATGTAAAGACTCTTAGCATCTATTCTCTTTTAAAGCTACATATTGGGATAGAGAGTGCTTAACCCTCTCGAGCTCCCACTCATATTGTTTTGAGGTGAACTTATTTTTCACAACCGATTCTTCCTTAATGTAATGTAAATTGTTTCTTTCTAAAGTCACCTCTTTAGTATGGGATTAGCCCTTGCATTAGCGGTCTAGAGCCAGATTAGGTTTTAAACAAATGTATTAGGAGTGCAGATCGCCTCCTCTCAAATTGGTATTTTAGAGGTCATGTAATTAACCTTTTCTCACTTAATAGGTCTCAGTAGGTTGGGTATTTTACCCCCGTGTTTATGTCCTTAGAGGACAACTTGAAGGTGGAGTTTGGTGTGGCCTTTGATAGGCTTAAAGTTTGAGAGCGAGTGGCTCTTTCTTGAAAATTGAGTGTTGTATGCCTCGAGGAGGCTTTTCTGTGTAATTTGGAGCAAGTGCTCCTGGGCATGAATGGGGTTTTCTGCCCCTCTGTTAAAACTTATTTTGGAGTAAAGTTGGGCTAATTGCCCAAGAATTGTGAGTTCGGAGCTCGAAGCCCAAATCCGGTAAATACTGTAATTGTACTTTTGTTGCCTTGCTACTCTGTACCTGCCATGCTTGTTATTTCCTGATTTTGAAAAGAAAATATAACCTTGTTAAATTTTAAATTAATTTTAATTTCGTAGCCTGAGAACTGTTCACCCCCGCACCTTCTTTCACCTCTGCTAATCCACCAAACCACGGTAACAATTATTATTATTATTATTATTATTATTATTATTATTATTATTATTATCGTCGTTGCTGCTCATTGTAATAATGCACAACCTTGTACTATGAGATAAACTTGTAATATTCCTTATCAGGGAACGAGGGGACCGTTTTCAATTATTGCGGAGGGGGGGGGGGGCTTCTTAGCGCCGCTACTGTTTAAGATATGTACTGACGAGCAGTTGAGTTAGAAATAGCTGCCGTTTTGAACAAAAATGGCGCTTGGCTCTGCTCAGCGAATGTAGTAGTTCGGCGTGGTATATGAGTGTGTTGTCGTCAGACCTCGTATCGCCCATGTGAGTAACAGATGAGCACAGACAGGAGATCGCGGCTAGATTGTCGGTGCCATACGTCTGGGCTATTCCAAATCTTGCAGGCAATGGTGGCGGTAGAATAACATACGCAGTATCCCCTGCCTGTCGTAAGAGGCAACTGTGAGGGCGACCAGTTCCTCTCAACTTCGGGGCGTGGGTTGGCGACCACGGTTCCCCTAGCTGAGTCCAGCAATGCTTCCACTTACTTGTGTCAGAATTCTCATCTTCATCTTTGCTATCCGACCTCCGTTGGTCAACACTTGTTATTTTCCGACTCCGATTGTATTAGCCCTTCGAGGCCTATGCAGTCGTTCATTTTCACGCCCTTCATGTCTCTTCCCCTTCTCTTGCCGATACCTTCATTTTTTGAAGTGTCGGACCTCTTTCTTTATCCACCGATTAATGTTAAGAGAGGATGGTTGCCCATTAGTACTTTCTTTTAAAACATTAACCACATCACCATCCTCCATGGGCCACGTTGAACAGAGAGTACCATGAACACGTAGATTTGGGGAAGGAAACCACCTTCGCGCGGTTAACTGCTGTGGAGTACAACGTGTTGCTCACAGGAGTCACCGTCGACTGACTTGAATAGTAATAGCAGATAGACGGGTCCAGTGCAACAGATTACTCGCGAATTGAATGCTGGATAACAACGAAGTGTGAGAAACCATGTCAGCCAGGACTGAATGAGGTACAGAAGACAGAACGCAGGTACATAAGGGAAAATACTCTTCTCTTCCAATCACCAATTGGGGACAGAATATTCGTTTTTATTATAATCAAAACTAATATATGCCGCTAACATTTTTATAATAAGATCTGCCTGCTGTCATTTCTTGATGGATACAGTACTTTTGCATCCATCTCTTGGCACATGCCAGAGTAAAGTGTAGCTTCCACCGAAGTCCCAGTCAACATCCATGCTGTGACAATATGGAAGTTGCTGGGGTGTGGGTAATGCTGAGTAATGACGTTTAGAGCATGACTAGTGCATCTGAGTGTTATGAAAGGTGCTGCTCATAGGGTCAGTCGTGCTGCAATAGTACTTTCGGAACCAGTGAGGAAAGCATTGGCAAACTACCTCACGCCGTATCTTGCCTAGTACGCCTCATTTTGGTGCTGCCATTGGTTATTGGGGTTTCCTTATAACCGCATAACCTTTGGTGGTGCTATTTGAGGATCCAACCAGCCTCTGGGCTGATGACCTAACAGACAGACAAGATAAAGATATTTCAGCAATCAAAATGTTACAAACACTAATTATAGTATCATTTACATACATTCGTCTTGTACGAATCTTTAATAGACAAAGCTACTGAGTGATTTCCTATGCTTTACTAAGCTAACGTACTGTATATCCATAGTAGCGGCTACATGCATCATCTTCTCTGTTGTTGCATTCCTTAGATCACATTTCCTACATTCCCCCAATACTTTTACATAGTTGTACTGTTCTTCTTGGTTTCTTCCATTACACGTTTATTTACTTAACAAGAGTGCAATACTTAAGTTCGATTTTACTCTTACGTATCTCTTTCCTATACAGAGTGTTTCAAAAATACACGGCATAATTTCAATGTTCGATCCTCAAATATGGAGAGAGGACTATATAAACGTGGGTCCAGAAACTTATACGTTTCCAGATATTAGGCTCTGCCTGGGGTGGGAAAGTAGAACTTCAAGTGTTTTGGCCTATATTGCATGTACATATGTAAATTACTCCAGTCATTATCTTACAAGTGGTGTTAAAAATGCCCACCTCCTGCTTTACTACAAGGTGGTGGGGATTATTGTTTGAAGAGGAAGTACAACTAGGCAACCATCCACTATATAACACTAATCAGAGAGAAAAAATGGAAGGGATACGACACGTCGAAAAATGAAAGTATCGGCCAAAGAAAGGAAAGGGCCACGAAGGGCGTAAAAATGAAAGATTCCCTAACACTCGCAAACCTAACAGCGTCGGGGTCGGAAAAGAACAAGAGTTGACCAAGGAAGGTCGGATAGGATAGATGAAAGTGAGGAGCCCGGCACAAGTAAGTGAAGCAATGCCAGGACTCAGCTAAAGGCCCCGTGGTCGCCAACCCACGCTCCTAAGTTGAGAGCCCCTGGGGTCCCTTTTAGCCACCTCTTACGAGAGGCAGGGGATACCGTGGGTGTTATTCTACCGCCCCCAACCACAGGAGGCTTTACTACAAGCTTGTGCTCGATATCACGTGGAGTTACGAGCACTTTCGAATATATCCGGTGTTGTACGTACTGTTTGAAAGGACCTTACAATTTTACCGTGAATCAAAACTAATATATGCCGCTAGATTTTTATAATAAGATAAGATATTCCAGCAATCAAAATGTTACAAAATCTAATTATAGTATAATTCACATACATTCATCCCTCACAACAGTCGTATACACCAAGGACTTTGCTTAAATCCACACAAAGAACTCCAATGGGTTTAGATCAGGTGATCGTGGAAACCAAGCAATTACGTAATTCCAGACCCATGTTCATATACTTTTTCCTTCTGTGTATGTGAGGAATCCTACCCTGAAATTAAGCCGTGCATTTTGAAATACGCAGTATATTTACCTAGTCTTTGTTTACAGTCGTTTAGTACATAGTACTATGCCACTTCCATAACGTCAATCCATAAAATATTTAAATGAAATTTATAAGTTCTTCTTTCTGGTATCGTCTCATATGCTATACGGAACATGCTAAATAGTGATAGATTATTTTCTTGAAAAACAAGTATTAAATAGAAAAATTTATTCCCTACGCATTATTGTTCTGAAGGAACTTGTCAAACGGTGAATTTCTAATGAAATAATGCCAGTCGTACCGTCTGTAGAATGGAGAGTCATCCGTTTCTGTGTACACTCGATTAGGATGTTTCTGTTATGTAATGGCTACTTGCCGTAGTAACAGCATTTATTCAATCACATTCCATTTCAAATGTGCTCCACATTTCTACAACTGCCTCGTTTGACTAAATTACCCGATTTTCGAATTGTAAACAAGCCGAGAGTTTAAACTGAATTATGATAAGTATCGGCTTATAAGCGCTGGATCCTCGTTTAACTAAATGTGCCGAATGTACTTGTATGTTCTGAATGCTCTCAACAGCGCTCTAATAAACATTTTGTCAGGAGGTGGGCAAAGGGACTGGTGATAAAATGGTATGTTTAACGTTGTAATTTACATTGGTATGCACTCAATATTGAAACATATAATGCGGCAGTCACCGTTGTGTTCTAGGTTACTGCTATTCAACCTCAGCTTCATGTAACACCGAGAAGGGTGATGTGGGAAGAATGTACCTCAGTAGGAGAGAAACATTTAAAATATTAAAATAAATATTTAATATCTAAAATAAATCATCGAGCAAATGAAGGCATTAAAGCATTAAGAGAAAAGTATAACCATCGTCGCCTTGGTTTCTCTTTATTCTCCTAACACATCCAGATGCATCCTTTTTGGCGACTTAGCCTGTTATAATTCCTTGAACTGTATATATGAAGCAAAATGTCTGTCCGTCCGTCTGTTCCGTATACAAATCTATACCGTTCAACCAATCTGAACAAAATTGTGTATACTTTCTTTACAGGAGCCTGCGGATAACCCCATCTGCAATACATTTTAACAACCCTCACTATTCCGTAGATTTAGGCCCTTTGGTACATTAACATAAATTAATATAGGTGAAAAATCGAATATATCGTACAAGACGACACAAAGCTCATTTTAAGCCTTACCACGAGAAGAACAAGACTCGGTAATTCCCTACTGGCCCGGAAACCTTGTTTTAAGGGTCTAAAATCAACCGTTGAGGAGATAATAGTATCACATTACTCCGCTCTAGGAATCGGATGAAGAAATGATCCCTGAAATACAGAACAAATTAGAGTGTCCTAATCTTCTACGTCATGCCCGACGGGAGGTCAGCTGAGTAGAGAAGGGTTCGATTCCCTCCTCAAACATCCTCGAAGTGGTTTTCCGTTGTTCCCACTTCTCCTCCAGGCAAATGTCCGGATGGTACCTAACTTCAAGCCACGGCCGCTTCCTTCCCTCTTCCTTGCCTCTCTCTTGTAATCTTTCCATTCCCCCTCAAGACCCCTCTTCAGCATAGCAGGTGAGGACACGTGGGCGAGGTAATGATGTTCCTTCCTAGTTGTATCCTCTGACCTAAAGTCTGGCTCCAGGACACTGCCCTTGAGACGGTTGAGATGGGATCCTTCGCTGAGTCCGAGGGAAAAGCTAACCCTGGAGGGAACGGATTACGAAAAGAAAGAAAAGAAAGAGAAAGCTGTGAAAATAAAAGCCGAAGAAAACTAACTTCAGAGCTGCTGACGTGAGACTCGAAGCCACCATTCCAGAAATGCAGTTATAGCTGTGCGACCTGTAACATGCAATCAACTTTTCCAATAGTAGAAATGTGGGGATGAGCACCTGGTTAATTCCTGGGGACAACTGTGATGAGGTATACACCTAACCACCCTATCGTACATAGTACCCAGATTGATAATGATGGAAGCCTATACTTTAAGCTCTTCCAATGCCCTTCGTGAAATGCACAGTACTGGGTTCAGTTTTACTGTACACTATTTGTGTGAATAATACCTACATACAGTATACCAGGTGGCTCACGAACGCCGTACTTTCTACTTATAAATGTTCCGCATGCAAAAGTGATGTGTGGGATATCTACCAACTTATTTTCACAGGGGCACTATTGCCAGCGGACAGGTTACTTCAGATTATGAAGAGATGAAAACCGCACTTTCGCTCGCAGCATGTTACTCAGCGCTACAGGTCTGATGCACCCCTTGTATTAGTAAACCTCGTTTTCCACCGCATAGTTCTAGGCTGGTGTATGGTACAGCCGTACTATATTTGCTGTCTGCATATCGGCAATGGCTAGTGTGTAGAGCAGCGACGAATGCACAGACATTAATCTGGACAACTTGGTCGGATGCAGCCGAAGCTCCAAACAGACGTATGCCTTTCTACACACGTATTTCGTCGAACAGTATTAGTTTTTTGTGTCATACAAGCAACTCTTTTTTTCGAGTGTAATGTCTGCACGAATATAAATTAATTATTAAATTTCCTTTTATGAATCTTTGGCGTGTTTACAGACATAATTAACATAATTATTGGCGGAAATACGCACAAAATGCCGTTCATCGCGGCTAACCGATTTGTATAGCGCTACGAGAAGTAGTGGAGACTTTGCATGTGCTGTGAGGAAGGGTAGTAGGGGTACATATTTTTTGGCCAAGGTCGTGGACGCTGAGTTACAATTCACGCTCTTGCCGCGCGCATTCGTCAGTCTGGCAGTCTCTTTAATGTCCGTTAGTTTCTTCGTGTGTATTCAAATACTACATGAATTCTAATTGCATAATCATGCCGTACTTTTATTTAACAGTACCGGGCGAGCTGACCATGGGGATAGGGGCTCGCAGCTGTGTGCTTGCACCCGGGAGATACTGGTTTTGAGTCCCATTGTCGGCATCCCTGAAGGTGGATTTCCATAGTTTCTCATTGTCATACAAGGCAAATGCTGGGGCTGTACTTTAATTAAGGAAAAGGCCGCTTCCTTCCCCCTCCTAGCCCTTTCCTGTCCCATCGTCACCGTCCTATCTGTGTCTGTGCGACGTAAAGCCAATAGTAAAATATAGACTTAATTGTAATTGTAATTTCAACGTGAGATAATACCAACTTTACTTTCACCGGACTAAATTCTTTCGTTTGTGTTGTGTTATTTATTATGTAAATGTAATTAAGCTGCCCCGCAGTTTATTTGTAATAATAGTTTATTTGAGATTTTTATTCAATGCTGTATATTAAAATATTCAGCATGTCTCATAAACAAACCACGTGACAGGTTAAATACATTTGCTTAATAAATGACATAACACAAAAGTAATAATTTAGCCCAGTGAAAGGAACGTTGGAATTATCCCTCATTGATGGTATAATTACAATTGCATATTTATATTGGCTTTACGTCACACCGACAGAGATATGACTTATGGCGGCGATGAGACAGGAAATGGCTACACGTGAAAAGGCAGTGGCCTTGGTCTTAATTTAGGTACAGTCTCAGCACTTGCCTGGTGTGAGGATGGGGAATCACGGAAAACCATCTTCAAGGCTGCCGACAGTGGGATTCGAAACCGCTATCTCCCAGGTGCAAGCTCACAGCTGCGTGCCCCTAACCCCATGGCCCGCTCGCCCGGTATAAATAAATAGAAATACGGCATGATTATGTAATTAAAATTTATTTAGTATTTGAATACACATGAAGAAACTAACGAACATTAAAGAGACTGCCAGACTGACGAATGCACGCGGCATGCTGGTGAATTATAACTCAGCGTACACGACCTTGGCGAAAAAATATATACCCCTACTACCCTTCCTCACAGCACATGCCAAGTCTCCACTACTTGTGGTAGCGCTATACAAATCGGTTAGCCGCAACAAACGGCATTTTGTGCGTATTTCCGCCAATAACTACGTTAATAATTTAAAAAAGTAAAGGAAAGAATTAGAAGATAAGACAACAAGGCTTGTACAAATAGCTTTTTTAACATAATTCCTAGTTCCAGCTGGGCAAAGTGGCATAAAAATGTAATGTTTACTCCACAAAGTGGGGAGGTGAGGGAGCGACTGTCCTTCCTCGCCCCACCCCCTAATCGTCGCTACTGTTTGTAACGCTAAAGGTGCAGAAAAGGAAATTTAATAACTTATTGATTTACATACGTGTGGACATTACACTCGGAAAAGGAGTTGCTTTTATGAAACAAAAACTAATATTGTTCGACGAAATACGTGTGTAGAAAGGCATACGTCTGTTTGGAGTTTCGGCTGCATTCCGACCAGGTTGTCCAGATTAACATAATGTCTGTGCATTGGTCACTGCTGAACACACTAGCCATTGCCGATATGCAGACAGCAAATATAGTGCGGCTGTACCATACACCAGCCTAGAACTATACGGTGGAAAACGAGGTTTACTAATACAAGGGGTGCATTAGACCTGTAGCGCTGAATAACATGCTGCGAGCGAAAGTGCGGTTCTTATCTCTTCATAATCTGACGTAACCTGTTAGCTGGCAGTAGTACCCCTGTGAAAATAAGTTGGTAGATATCCCACACATCATTTCTGCATGCGGGACATTTAGAAGTAGAAAGTACGGCGTTCGTGAGCCACCTGGTATAATGCATATGTATGAAAGTGAAAAGTGAAAATCAGAAGTAGACAAGAATCTTTTGTTTATAGTTTTCAATATACCGTATTTCTGACAAATTAAGATATCTCCAAAATGTAAAAGCCTTATTTGATAATTTTGTAAATATATTGGTTATTAGAAATGAGAGTAATTATTTAAAGAGGTATGTCTATTTGCTTTGCCGTCTATATCAGTTCAGCGATGTATTTGTAGCTTGACATCCACATTAGCAATAAATGAATACGGAGAACTAGCTGACTGCTTAAATGATGAATTTTAAAATGTATTTACTTAGAAAAGTTCATGAAGACTAAACTATCCGATAATTATCGCCTTTAGCCTCATACAGAAATGAAGAAATTACTTCAAATTGCTTTCGTTCTACATTCTCCTACGCGATAGCTGTTTGCTCTGTTTTAATGTTCAGTGATATGAAACTCACTAACGTGTTAACAGTTTCACGTAAGGTATCTTATGTTAAACATAACTGTTCTGAATAATATTAACAATAACGCTGCGTTCTAATACTATTTCTAGTAACTATTACACACGTTTCCTTCTGATATCTCTTCCCCAATCCCATCACCTTTATTTTCCTTCCGTTGCTGTGGAAGTTGTCAGGGATGGACCTTATCGTACCAGACGTCACTTCTTCTTATCTTTGAAGAGATATTCCCATTAATAATGTTGAATAAAAATCAATTTCACTTCATTCTCGCCCTCACGTTATCTATCATCGAGCTGCCTGCGTATAATAACTTCTCCTCGGAACTGCTCAATGTTTAATGCATTTCTCCCTCTTATTATTGAAGCAGTGTCCTTTGAGCATCACAAATACATTAATAATTCATGCGGTGAAAAATGGGTTTTCAGCTTTTCGTTAACAACTCATATTTTATTTTACAGTGTTAGCCGAGGGAGAAGTCCTCAAAGGGAGAATTCCACAGTTCTGTAGGACAAAGGTCTCCAACGTTGCCGCGTTCAAAAGCCGCGTTTGAATTGAATAATATTATGTGCATGACACGTATAATTACGTAGTGAAGCTTAGCCATTTTTTTTCCCAAGAATCGTTAAGTGCGATAATGTTTCCATTATTGTTCTTATTGTATTATTAGCTGTTGTCTGTTGATTTACTGGAAAAATTACTTCTGTGTATGTTTAAATTTTTTATCGGCCACTTACCGAGCCTGATAGACAGAACTGAAATTTTAGGAAGGCCAGATGTTGATTCAATGTCTTGATTTTTAGAGGATTATTTATTAGGTACTTCAAATGGAGTACCCGTATCCAATCTCAAATTGAGAACATACTGTAGATACTGGCATTGTATCACGTATTTCGGCGACACACAAACCCAAAAAAGAGAAATATTACACCAGTATTTCTTCCCGCGTGCCTGGAATTACTGTATTGTCCTAAAACCTCAGGAAGTGCAATACAGGAAGAAAAAATAGGCCAAGAAACGATGCATGGTGTTACGAAAATTACTGAAGTTACAATCATTATAGATCTAACAAATATGTATCAAGGGCTGATATGATGCCATTGGCTTTTTAAAATTCAAGTTTACTATGGTCACTCTAATCAGTCATTCTCAAAAGAACATTCTTCTAAACACGTCAAATTTTTAATCATACACAGTTTTTTTATGAGATAAGATACACAAAAGTCCAAAGGAGGCTCAGTTCGAAGAGTTTTTATCTATCTGTCTACCTGTTTTCTGAAACGACATCACGAGAAGACGAAAGAACAGAATTTCTCGTGACTTCGTATTTAAGTTCCATTTATTACCATCAGGTTTGTTATATGATGATGATTATTATTATTATTATTATTATTATTATTATTATTATTATTATTATTATTATTATTATTATTATTATTATTATTATTATTATTATTACAAATTCGTATTGTCAAGATATTCTATTGGTACGAAAACAGTGGAATGCTTAGCTTAAGTGATGATATGTTAAAAGGATATACAAAAAAAGGAAAGGTTCTTGATAGTTAAAATGTACAACATATTTACAGAAAATTATTGGAAGCCACAATATACACATAGAATTTTAAATGAACATACAGATGGACCAAGATTGAGGTCTAGAAGTTATTTTCAGATCATCTGGTACTACAACAAATATGGCTCTAGAACACTACAAGTTGTAGTTCCTAAATTTCTGAACAAGTTTCCCTCAGAAATGACACAGGTGAGAACGAAATATCAACTAAAAGTCATGTGAAATTATGGATCATAGAAAATAAAATTAAAGTTTAAATATTTTCCGATAAATGAAAATGTTATCACAGATTTATCGTTTTTGAATGATACAAGACAAGACAAAATGACCATGCTAATTATACTAAAGTAAAAGCCTTAATAATGTTGCGATAATGTATAAAAGTATGAACATTTCACCAGCAGATAAGCGCATTAAGTGCTCTGCAGGTGTATGTAATTGCAGAAGATTAAGTCTGGGACATCTGGAGGTGTGCTTCCCAGTCCCAATGAGCGTATAACTGAAGACACCGGTTACGCTACATCCACCTAAGTATTACTCTGCACAATAGAGATGTGTCGTTCCTGACTGAACTGCTCCTAAAGAACTGCTCCTCAGGATGAGTAACTCTTCAAGTGAGGACTAGCTACGGAGTTGTAGTTCTGTAAGCCCCAGCCCATCCCAACCGACCAATGAGACGCTTGCATGCGATATGCGCAGGACATGGTGGGAGTAAGAGTAAGAGTAAGACTAATCAGAACAGAAGGTTGGCCAGTGATTAGTGAAATGTAAATTTACTTGTGTAGATTGATTGTATTATGTGATATCAGTTACCAAACCATAAAACTTGGCGTAAATTTATATAAGTGTCGACATAGTCTTATACATTTTCGTGTCTGGGGACAAGCTACGGAGCTGTAGTTCTTTTAGTCCCAACCGACCAAAGAGAGGTTTGTATGCGATTTGAGCGGGACTTGATGAGACTAGGAGTACGAGTTGGAAAAAGACTAACCAAGGTTGGCCCGGGAATTGTCTACAGGTGTGCGCGGAGATAACTTTCTAGTGAAATGTTAATTTACTTGTGTAAATTGATTGCAAGACGAAACACCAGTAGGGAAACCATAAAACTTGACCTAAATTTATGTAAGTATCGACATCACAATTTTTTTAAATTTTTGTGTTCGTGATGCAAAGTACCGTACTCAAAGCTAAAATAGGCCTAATTCAAACGCACGTTATGCGATATTTAGAGGGTTTGAAATCATAGCCCAAGTTTAACAATCAAAATATTAATAATATTAATAATATATAAATAATGTGGAATCACCGAACTCATAGATCATCACCGATCGGTGTAGCATGACGATAAGCACTGCTTGTTTTGTAACCCGGACTAGGGAGGTGCTGTGGGTTCGAATCTCTCCATAGGCTGTTCTTTGAAGGTTTTTCCGTAGTTTTCCATTTTCCCTCCAGGAACATGCTAGAACAGTACCTTCTTCAAAAGCTATGGCTGATTCCCCAAATCCTTTTCCTTTTTCATTAAGAATGAGTGGACTCTACAAATAGATATCCAACATTTCTTCGCAGTTTATCGCGAGAAATAAATAAGTAGGGGCCTAACCTTCTCATACTTTTCAAAGCTTAGAACTTTATTGTTTTTTGTCACAGATGATGATATCCAACCGAAGAAGTGCTGTGTGGCTTTATTTGAACTATACAGAAAACATTGTTCCTAAAGATATTTAAAGAAAATACATTTAAAATCCAACAACTAATAATTTTCTTCTCAATAACCTCATTGCTGTGCCCTTTAAAGCATTCATGATCGTTCATTTTATAAAGGTACCTTCGGCTATTGTGGTGTGAAGCGAGAGCAGGTATAACATACCCACTTGCTGGTCACGGGCCATTGTCGGCAGCGCAGCCGTCTGAGACTCTTGCGAGCGAAGTTACTGAGGGAGAAGAGTAGGAACTAAATGAACTGCTCCCAAAGAACTATTCATTTCAGGGACTGGGCAGTTCTGACACTAGTCCTTCCGGTGAACTACTCTTACCCATCTCTACTGCACAAGGATGAGTGAAATCTACAGAAAAGCGGCTGCGGATGGATTCAATATTTATCCAAATGCGCTGTTCCACTTTCGAGAACATCGTGGGTACTCACCACCTGTAAACTGCCAGTTCACAGGCGACGCTCTTCTTCGCAACACGGCGCATAATTATGTATAATTCAGTGGAGTGCCACATGGGGGAGTCCATGTACTGTGAGGTAGATTAGGTAACGACGTGCATGTGCTATAGGTGACAGACACATGGTTCGTATCCTGTCGTATACTCAAACATTGCCACTATTAACGTATCAACCCTTTTAATATAGGCTACCCTTAGAAAGAAGTATAACTAAACTGTGATCAGATGACGGCACCTTTTGGTTCCATTCAGGAAAATAACGGCACAGCTGTTAGGTACAATACAAAGCAAAAGCACTAAATGTTTTACCAGCGATGTCCTACAGGCCGACATCGAAGCGTAAGGTACCTAAGTTGAAAACAATGAGATGTAGTGTGCACATCATAACTCACGTCGTAAGTGTAATGAATGTTGACAATTTGAACCTCTTCATCGCAAATTAATATGAAATGCTACTGAAAAAACGTTGAGTTATTTTGAAACAACGGCCCATGAGAACAATGGATGTGGTCTCCTCATTGGAGTAATCACATAAATATGATTGTAAATAAAGGGTACAGATCTCTGCACATGGTTATGAGGGCATTTAGGAGTTGTAGTAAGGATGTAAAGGAGAGGGTTTATAAGTCTCTGGCAAGAGCCGAACTACAGTATGGTTCCAGTGTACCGGACCCTCACCAGGATTACTTAATTCAAGAAATGGAAAACATCCAAAGAAAAGCAGCTCGATTTGTTCTGGGTGATATCCGACAAAAGAGTAGCGTTACAAAAATGTTGCAAAGTTTGGGCTGGGAAGACTTGGGAGAAAGGAGACGAGCTGCTCGACTAAGTGGCATGTACCGAGCTGTCAGTGAAGAGACAGCGTGGAATGACATCAGTAGACGAATAAGTTTGAATGGTGTTTTTAAAAGTAGGAGAGATCACAGTATGAATATAAAGTTGAAATTCAAGAGGACAAATTGAAACAAATATTCGTTTACAGGAAGGGGAGTTAGGGACTGGAATAACTTACCAAGGAAGATGTTCAATAAATTTCTAATTTCGTTGTAATCATTTAAGAAAATGCTAGGAAAATAACAGATAGGGAATCTGCCACCTGGGCGACTGCCCTAAATGCAGATCAGTACTGATTGACTGAAACTTGAATGAGTAGTCAACGTGCTGTTGACTAGAGGAGAAGCTGAAAGGAACAGGTCACCCTACCGCAAGTAAACTTAGACACAAAATGCCTCACCAGTGGCTCCTGGCCTAGCTGGAGGGAATAACTAGGTCGCCAACGTCAAGTTTTGGAAAATATTTTGGATGGGATTCGAAAAATATGTTATATACTACTGACCTATGACTGAAAATATGAAAGCTATGATGAATAAATTCATGTCATTAGGAGAAATACAAGTAAGTAAGTAAGTAAGTAAGTAAGTAAGTAATTCGTCTTTATTCGTGGTGAAGTTAGGGCTCAAGGCCCTCTCTTACACTTAACCACAATATTTAAAATGATTAACGTACATATAATATTTAAATACAACAGATCTTTTAAAATAATATGGTACTAATAGAAAATTTGGAGATTGTAATAAAAACTATTATATAATCTACAACACTACAATCTAAGTGTACATGATAATAAATATAAAACTAACACTAGTGATAATAAGAGACGGAAACACAGAAAAAAACCTATAACTAGTAAATATATTTCTAATTTTTATGAATATATGCTCATTCACACACTCATTCACACTACACACATCGAAATGTCAGCTAGAGGTATTCAGAAAGTGATTCCGGCAATCCATCTTAAATCTCCTACGGGAACGCAAATCCCTAATGGTAGCAGGTAGGGTATTCCACAGCCTCGCGGCAGTGACTCACAAAGGAGCGGTTGTAGGTCCTGGAGTGACTGAGAGATATTGTTAAACAGGAGCCAGATCGTGTATCGTGGTTATGATAGGAGGAGAGGTAATTAAATTTTGAAGAGAGATAATTCGGTACACCTGTGTTTAGAACTCCATGCAGAAGAGACAACATGTGGAGACTGCGACGCTCATGAACACGAAGCCATGACAACTCCCTGTAATAAGGTGAAATGTGAGAACCATATCGCAGCTTAAATATGAATCGAATACAGTTTGGAAATTTTGGGTCAGGTATACAGTGATTTGTGCATGAATCAGACGTTCGAGTGTTTTGCGAGGGGTGGCAGGATGGACAGAGGGCGGTAATCTGATGGAGAATCCAAGGTATTGTTTTTCGGGATAGGCCTTATTAGTGCGTCTTTCCAAACGTTAGGGAATACTCCATTGGTCAGGCAGTAGTTGAATATGTGAGTCAGTATTCGTAGTACAGCCCCGATGATGTTTTTAATTAATTTTATAGAGATACCGTCATTACCTGTCGCATCGGAAGTGATAGAGTACAGCACACGTTTAACATAATTAGCGCTAACGGTGTGGAAAGAGAACTGGTCGCACTCGGAAGAGCGTGCTAAGTTTGTGGGATTAGCTGGTAATGGAACTGGTCCGACTTTAGGCTGAGAAAAGTAATAATTTAAGGTATCTAGAGATATGGTGGGAATGTGCACGAACAGACCAGCATTGGCGACCGCTCTGCAAAGGATTTGGTGTCAGCTGCGTCCAGAGGACTACCAGGGACTTGTCGACTCACTTCCACGGCGCGTCTCTGCAGTTCGCAGGGCCAGAGGAGGCCCCACACGCTATTAGGTGACTATCCCATGACATTTGCTAAGTCATTGTACATCCTCTGAACTGTAGTTACACATCTGCTGCCTCTGTGGATGAGGGCTTTACAGTAGTTCGTGCCTATCGAGCTAGACTTGTCCATTAGTTACTTGAAACGCATGGCATACAACGAAAGGTGTTGCTGACATATTCTGTGAATATAAACTGTGTTTGACATACAAGACGTGAACTGAAGAGGGCCATTTCCCACCTTCGTAATCCACCTGCTGTACTATTCAGCATCTGACTGAAACTACTATTCAAGACAGGGATAATCTGCCAAAATCCGAGCTGGATTATTTGGTGCTAAGTATGCCTCACCAGGTTCAGGTTATTAGTTTTATTTGATTTTATGTGATGTGTTATATTTAAAAAAACATGTAGAAAATCTAAATATGTAATAATCTTTAAGGGGCGAATCAGAGTATTTCACATTTTGACGAATCTATGGGGAGATAGATTATGAAATAATAATTTGCAAATGGACAGTTATTGTTTAGCAGTGTCACGCGTTGTGGTAAGATAAAGAAATCACCCATCGTCTGTGCCTGTCTTCCAGTAAGGAATAGATCCATCAGAATGTATAGTGACTATTAATCCAAACCAGAACCTTTTAGCATTTCATCTGAAAATGCGGTTCTGAGAATGTCTATGGAATAGTTGTCTGCAGGTCTCCATTTATCCTGGGAAGAGTGTGTACCACGGCAGGAGAGAGCGTTGGAAGAGGGAGGAGATGTAGTATAGGGAAGAGAAGAGTAGAGATGAGCGAAAATAAAGAAACACAATTTGCATAATGCCGGAGTCTCTTGTACCCACTCCAAAGTCGCTACGACAACAATGGGTTGGCTCTGATGAATGACCTCCCTTACTCGGCCAGCCTTGTTCGCTAGGGTTAATCTCACCCCAACATTCTCCTTTCTTGAGGCCATGTTCACACTTCCAAACTTTATTGACAAGTTCGCCTTATCCCTTGACACATTTTCTTAGGTCAAGTGCCATTCTTCTTTACCTCATCCTATCCTACAATGATGGAAGCAGTATTTAAGGACAATCAAGAATCAACATCCTTCGATTGTAAAAAAAAACAATGCTTTACATGCTAAGATGCCTAAGAGTATGAGGTTCTCGGAAGTGATATACACATTTTCTTACGAATACCACAGATGGTACACCGCACCAACGAGTCAACACTGAGACAACTCGGTATATAAGCGAGACTGTTGACCCTTGTGAGCCGGCAGTTTATGAAATACATCGGACGCGTTTCCAGGAAACTAGAGGCAATTGAAACAAAATGATCGTGGAGGGAAAAGTTAACGGTTAAAGACCCTGAGGACGTATACCATCGCGATGGGCAGACTGGCTCAAGAATCTGACCGGAGAGAGCCTACAATGTGCGATCCACCTTGCTCTGGGTAGGGATTCCTGGAAGAAAACCGTGCATGCTTTTGGATCATTACATCACCACACACTCGCGTAAGGTTAGAACAGGAGATATTATTATTATTATTATTATTATTATTATTATTATTATTATTATTATTATTATTATTATTATTATTGGCTTTACGTACCACTAACTCAATTTATAGTTTTCGGAGACGCCAAGGTGCCGGAATTTCGCCCTGCAGAACTTCTTTTACGTGCCACTAAATCTACCTAACCGAGGTTGGCGTATATTTGAGCAACTTCAAGTACTGCCGTACTGAGCCAGGATGGAAGCGGTAGAATAACACCCACGGTATCCCCTGCCTGTCGTGAGAGGCGACTAAACGGGACCTCAGGAGTTCTTCACTTGGGAGCATGGGTTGACAACCACGGGGTCCTTAACTGTGTTCTGGCATTGTTTCCACTTGCTTGTGTCAGACTCCTCTCCTTCATCTGTCCTGTCCGACCTCCCATGATTAAATCTTGTTCTTTTCGACCCTATCTTCCTTTGGCCGATATCTTCAAAGTATCGGACACCTTTTTCGTTCTCCATCTGTTTAATGTTAAATAGAGTCTGATTGCCCAGAGATACGTTCTCTTAAAACAATCATCATCACCACCACCACCACAACTGAGCCAGGGTCCAATCTGCCAACTTGGAGTCAGAAGGCTGAGCTACTCATCCAAGCTATTATTATTATTACTGTCGCCATAAGACCTATCTGTGTCGGTGCGACGTAAAGCCCCTAGCAAAAAAAAAATATTATTACTATTATTAGTCACTTAATAGGCAAAGTCATAGGCTGGTAGATCGAAAACTAGCACGATATAAATGGTGTATTTCTTGTACTTTCCTACTATGCGAATGTGGAGAGAATGAAACAATGGCCCTTCTCATGAACTTCAGCAGGTGTCGGTTTAGCTCCACCTATGGAAGACTGCTGAAAGTCGTAGCTAGTGCCTATCACTTAGTCAAGTATTGGGCAGCTACCATTCAGTATTCCTTTTTTGTTTGTCTTCTATTCGCTCATTACGTTCATCCTTTTGTTAAATACCTTTGTTCTGGTTCCTCTCCTTGCTTGGAGCCACACGTGTTAAATAAGTTAAGTAATTTTATTTAGTATCAACATTCAAGAGTTTCTATTGAATTTATTTCCTTTGAATCGAATATGTTTTTTTAAAATATTGGTCATTATAGAAAGTCCTCATGAGTCCTTTAGTTTCAAAACCCTCTAAAGATTATCTTGCATATGTAATATGGACTTCACTCCATCTTAATATATAGGCCTATTACCTTAATTGCTTTTGGACCTCCCACACATGTATTAATAATCAACATTGCACAACACAATTTAATTAATACTTTGTTCAAAAAAATCACTTCCACCGAGCTAGATAGCTGCAGTCGCTTAAGTGCGTCTTGTATCCAGTATTCGGTAGATAGTGGGTTCGAACCCCACTGTCGGCAGCCCATAAAATTGTTTTCCGTGGTTTCCCATTTTCGCACCAGGCAAATGCTGGGACTGTACCTTAATTAAGGCCACGGACGCTTCCTTCCCACTCCTAGCCCTTTCCTATCCCATCTGTGTCGATGCGACGTAAACCAGCTTGCAAACAAAAAAAGAACAAAAAGTAAATCACTTCCACAATATTTCATGAAAGTGGATGTAGGAGATTCTCATGTTCAAAAGCCTTCTTTTCCTTCTCGCTATTTAAAACATTCCTATCTTTTACCCTTCAGTGGACATTCGTGGAATAGGTGAACACTGCAAATTACTGTACAACAAAATGTGTTAATTAGTAATTGAGAAACGGTGGAACATACCTTGAAGGGGTCGAACTTTCCACACTCTACCGTTTCGTCTAGGCACCTTAATTATTATGTTTTCCTTGCTGTGACTTATTTTGGTAAAACGGGAATTTTCTTATAGAGATGATATCCAACAGACAAGAACAAAGTTTATTGAATGAAACTAACGAATGCCATTCCAGTCAACACAGTAATAATGTAACTGTGATATGCTTCATCACAACGAAGACACCACTAAAATGCAACAAGTAAAAGGAATGTAGCGTATCAAAGAAAAGGAGCATTCAGACAGAGATTTACTCCACAGAAGAACCATGACAACGTCCAGCTATTAATAACTGAATCATTTATATGAACAACGTTCTAACCAGTTGAAGGTGCGTTACAGTTAGAATAACATACAGTTTGTTGTCCTGAATGCGACGGGAGGCTTTGTTTCGCCTGAAGAAGCAGTTGGCTCTATTCCAAGTAAATGTTTATTAGTAAATCATTGTAACCAAAAACAATATGACTGATTGTGTTGTTGGTTCATTCGCAACTAGTGTTCAAAAGAAACCTCAACGGGTGTTAAAGACTGCCATTTACAGTAACATCGAAAAGCACTATTTTCGAAAAGTAAGCAACCTACTCCTTGAAAACTACCACCTAATGTGGGAAATACGTAAGAACAACGTTTTATTTGATACTCATTCATAAATGCTTATTTAATGCAAAATAATTTGCTCAGCTTGAAACTTACTAACTTACTTACTTACTCCTTGACGCAATGGTCCTTGCAGAACCTTGGTCTCCGCAACAATCTTCTTCCAAAGCTCTCTGTCGATTGCCTTGGTCCTCCATCTCCGGACTCCCATGGTACGTAGATCAGCCTCCACCTCTTCTATCCATCGCTTTCTTGGTCTATCTCTACATCGTCTTCCACCTGGATGCCTCTCCAGCACTTTCTTTTCCCTGGCTGGAGTAGGCTTCTCACATTCTAAGTCGCTAATACCAATCCATAACCATTTTCTCGCCTAGGTCGTTTATCAATTTTATCCGTCCGGTTTGTTCTTATTCTTTGCGGCTTCTCAACAGTTTTTTTTAACGGGATAGAGTTGTCAACCCTATGCCCAACCCCCAACCTGGAGGACCAGGGTATCCCTTTTAGTCTGGATCATCACCTTCGCCCTGTCCGGCAAGGCCCTACCAGTAGCTAAGCTACCGCCAGCATAGCTCTCAGGATCTTTTGACCACACAAGCCCCACCACCACGACAAGGTAAAGATACCATCGATGGGGCAGCTTGAAACTTACCAGTGTAAAGTATACCGAGTGAATCCCTCGCCCATATTTCTTCGAATTTATGCAACTCCTAGTTAATACATCTTCCCTGTCGTTCCATTATTTTATTTTTGTAGATACATGACTTCAGATACGCGTATTCGTTGCTCACAATCCATCAATAAGGAGGTAATAATAACGCACAAAACCATAAAAGACTGAAAGGCAGACTTCCAGTCACCGCCGCAAGGTTTATGGAGTGGAATAAGTCCTTCTTGACAGAAATGAAGTAGACTGAATTAGATGTAACAAGAATATATCCTCACAAACACCGAAGGACTCGGTGGCAGCTTATCAAATCCTGTCAAATTCGACTGCCCGACGTGCCTCATCCACTCGGTCCTGGTCATCGTCCACCAGCTACTGGTGGTCAGAGATGGCCTGCTTAATCTTCTAAAGGCGACTGCCAACTCATTCTGTATATTCCAAGGACGTGGTGGAAGTGCTGGGCTGTGAGTCTTGCAGCATAAACACTTCCACTTTCTTGGGCTGCCGATAACCTCTGGCTCTGATACAGACTTTTTGAGCTTAATCGATTTCTCAGATTTCCTTCCATTCCCTTGAACACGTGTACAACAGTTTCTATCCATTCAAACCGAAGATGTTTACAAATTTTGTAAATGTAACATAACTTCCAAATTTCAACCAACCTGGTTGCGAACTTATGAAACTTATGGTGATTAATGGTAGGTATTACGTTAGAATTCTACGAGACAAAAGTAACGATACTACTCACAAAAATCTACTACCAAACAGTCGCGAGATATACTAACTTTACTGTGTTGCGATAATCTCCATTTCGACACAAAATGGCGAACGCCCTCACCACTCTCCGTCACATCAACGATCATTGAAACTAATTTTAAAGTATATTTTCGTCCTGCAACTTTCTAACCTTATACTAACCATTGGCAGTTGCAAAGTTATGAAGCGGAACTTACGCTCAAAATTCTGCGTGGGGGCACGATTTATGAGTGACTTCTACTTTATCTAACCAGTTCATTCCTTACCTAGCCTTTATATCCTGGTTCCGAATACCCTCCTTCCATTGTTCTCATCTGTTTGTGCAAGCGATCATTTTCGCTTTTTTTCGTCTCTGTTACTTCTAACTCACGAATAAGATATCCTGAATCAACCACCCAGCGTTCACTGCCGTACAGCAAAGTTGATCTGAAAACAGACTGTGTAGATCAGGGCCTCTCAGGGTGCATGCGCGTGGTGCATGCACTGTGCACGGTGCAAAGACGACTTCGCTTGGTTGACCAGAGTGCAGACCCCTCCACTCCTCTCTCCCCACACCTGTCTCACCCGTTCGGCCTGTCTCCGCGTTCCTCACCTTCACTGCTGTTTCTCCCCCACTGCGAAACGTTTACGTGTGGTGAGCGGAGACGCACAGTTGTATGGGACAAGATTACCAGTGTTATTAAAAAAATTTAAAAAGTGAATTAGAAATACACATACATGTTTGAGAGGAATGTAAACATAATTTTTAAAAAATGCAGAACCCGTAACCACAATGAAAATGCTACAGTACTGGAACACTCATTTGTGGATATAGAATGCTCTTCTTCAAGATGTTTCACCTTCCTTAATTCTTTCTCTCTGACGTTTCCTATGATTTCACAATAATTTTCCGAATGTAGTCTGTTGTAGTGTCTTTCAGCAGACGATTTTCTTACGCACGTAATTATCGTCCCTATCGTCCTACAGATTAAGCATTTGGCGTTATCGTCACGACAGACAAAAGAAAAAAGTACGAAAGTTCCCAGTTCGATTGAAATGGACTTCGGAATTCTTTGCTTTCTTCGAAACAGGTTGCTCCATTATTATGTTGTTGCCGTGCGCTTATCTATTTCACTGATAAACACGTCGTCTACCACCAAACGCTTCGTCGCTCTCAGCACACTACACCATCCGAGTCAAGCCGAGTTGAGGCGAAGCGTACCGATGCACAGTGCACAGAGCCTATGCACCTCGCTCTGCACGCGTGAGAGTTTGGGCGTTTGAGAGGCCCTGGTGTAGATGATCGATTGTTGTTTAATGGGGCCCAACCTATACATCACCGGCTCCAGTGTAAATATATTTTCGTCCTGGAACTGACTAGGTTCTTACATAATACTGTTGAACACAACTGCGACCTCACAACATTAGTTTTGCTGCACCTTGATTCAATATTAATCGATTTCTCAGATTTCCTTCCATTCCCTTGAACACATGTACGGAAATGAACATCGAGAACACAAACTCTAAATACTTGAAATACTCAGCAATGACGTAGGCATTCCGAGGCATCTGTATCCATGTTCGTCAAGCTTCGGAATAAATTACGATTCCAAATACAACATGAAGTACTGAACATTGTACCTTCCCTTCAAAAACTGGCTACTTAAGCTGGAATCGAACCTACAAACTTGAGATCAGGATACAGACACCACGCTGTATCCATTAAGGGAAAAGTCAGCATGACAAAATATACCCAGTACTAAATACAGAGATCAGTTATAGAAACTATTTTTCTAAGTTTAAAAATGTATAGAAATACATTATCATCACCGGACTGATAATACCGCTGCTGTGAACAACAACAACAACCATCATCATCGTCGTCGTCAAGATGATGAAGGGAACTGCCTACTTGCCTTAACATTCACAACACCACAGATCGAATTGCCAAGGTCCTCCGCAAACACAATATAAAAACCGTGTTTGGAACCGCCACCAAAATTGCTCACAGTCTGAGTAAAACCAAGAACAAATTCTCCGCACTTTTACATCCTTGGGTATACGAAATTCCCTGTACTTACGGTAAGGTACACATGGGCCAAACATGCCGGTCCATTGGTACCCGTATCAAGGAACATGAACGTAATATTCGTCTCAACCAACCAGACAAATCGGCAATAGCTGAACAAGCTCTATCGTCGGGTCATGATGTCATGTTCCAAGTTGCTCGAGCTCTTACCCACACTAGACACTGCAGGTCCAGGATTATATGGGAAGCTGTGGAAATACGTAGAAATTATAAAAAATTCAACAGGGACACTGGCTATCAATTAAGTAATACCTGGTTACCAGCCATTAAGGATTTACGTAGGTAGTTTCCTTCCCTGTCCCTTCACTATTGTTATTTCATCTCGGTGTTTTCCTCATCGCCAGATGTTTCATTTCAGGCTTGTGTCATTATCATACACCTGTCAATGTGATATGTTACGTACACATGTTATGTGATCCTCTTAGACTGATTCTGATGGTTCGGTCAGCTTCCGCTTCGAACGCTAGCGTTGTGTCGCGTCCGGGGAGCCATCTGGTGACGAATGAACGTACCATTTCTATTTCTATTATAACGTCTACATTTCAAAGTTCATTGTTAGAGAAGACTTTCTGCTGGACAGTCGAGATTTTCTTCTGATGGCGCAGAGCACAGTTCTCTGCGAAATGTAAAGAATTTTTTCACCTTATTTTCTTGACACGGCATAAGTCCAAAAAAGCCTATACAGTGTCATGTCTATAAGCACGGGCCGTAAAATCATCAATGGCAACATTATAATTATATTTTTCACTCTCCGTTGTTCATAGATTTTTAGGGAACCTAGTGGAACCATTAGT
Source organism: Anabrus simplex (assembly GCF_040414725.1). Lineage (NCBI taxonomy): Eukaryota > Metazoa > Arthropoda > Insecta > Orthoptera > Tettigoniidae > Anabrus > Anabrus simplex. Next base: position 338,574,401 of record NC_090268.1, on the reverse strand, counting down.
GCTTTTGTTTTTCCTTCTATCCTATAGCCGAGAGACGATAACTACCCTTCTAGGAAATTTTGGTGGTCCTGGAAAGGGCCGTTTGGTAAAGTTTCAGCGGCAAGAGAAGCGCCGAATTTAGGCACGTTCGCCACGGGGTGGGCGGGCGAGCAGGATGACCTAGGACATGATCGTGACACGATCGTGTTAACAGCATGACATCAGCTACTGTGTTCACGTATTTTGGTTTGACGCCAGTTAGGCTCCCTTCGTGTCAGTTTCCACGTTCCATTTAGCTTTACCAGATAGCAGAGAAAATGGAAGTCTATTTGGCGACCCAGGGTTGAGTATTGAATTTATTTAGCCACGTTAGCAAGAAATATGTCACCAGAGATTTTTGGATGTCGACATCGTACGCCCTGCAGAATTCGAACTAGCTGTACCGGTTTGAACCCGTGATTTCGGGTTCCAGAGGTAAACACTCTACCACTGAGGCAGCTATCAGAAATAATAAGACAGTTGTATTATTATAATCAAACTACAACTTAGACCCTCATTAATTTTCAGATTTGTGCAGGGGATTTTGTACATTAAAGTTGCTTCTGTGCGTCAGCTCCGAGCGTCCCTGGCAGAACAGATAGCAGGTTACTGCTCCACATGCATCCCTACCTTCCCGTGTGTCCGCCTCCTAACTCATAGAGCGGATGAAGTGATAACGCTCACGCGGGAGTGCCAGAGGAGATAAAAATGAGCTTTCCAAGGACGAATGACGTAGAATGCTAAAACTTTGGAGTGGATCTGCCAAGGTTGCACTTTCTATTTCTGTAGCTCAACTCACCGGTGACATTTTAAGCCTACATTGTAGCAAGAAATAGTCAAAAAGCAGTGTATAAACCATTATTTTAAACGCACCATTCCCATGATCAACAATAAAGTATGTCTATTTTATGCAATATCCAGTCTGATGTATTTTTATATTCTTCAAAACCATGTGAAAAGTGGAACATTTCGTCACTCTACAGGTAGATACTTACGGCACATAACTTCTAACAACCGGAAAACATATCAGAAACATTTTTCATTGCATGTAAAACAGTTACTTAGATAATGGCTAGGATGCATTGTGTCGGTGAGTTACTGTATCTATCGCCGGCTCCATAACCAAATGGTTAGCGTGCTGGCCTTTGGTCACTGGGGCCCCGGGTTCGATTCCCGGCAGGGTCGGGAATTTTAACCACAATTGGTTAATTTCGCTGGCACGGGGGCTGGGTGTATATGTCGTCTTAATCGTCATTTCATTTTCATCACGACACGCGGGTCGCCTAAGGCCGTCAAATCAAATGACCTGCATCGGGCGAGCCGAACTTATCCTCGGACACTCTTGGCACTAAAAGCCATACGCCATTTCCAATGTATCTATCGACTGATTGCTGCATCACGGCCGACTTGATGCGTCGCTCTAGTTAGCTCCGAGCACAGCGAGGGATCCAATCGGCCATGGTTGAATGATATAGGTTTCTTTGTAGATGGCGCTGACAGGTTGAATGGACAGCCCTGAGGTGCACATTTTTATGTTGGGCCCTGAACTGAGCATAGTATGTTCAACTCAATTTTTAAAAAATAGAAAGAAAATGAGCGAGTTGATTGTTCTGTGTGGTTCGTATCACATAGCTATCAGCGTGCATTCGGAAGATGATAGATTCGAACCCCACTATCGGTACCCCTGAAGATGGTTTTCGGTGATTTCGTATTTCCACACCAGGCAAGTGCTGGGGGTTTACCGAAATTAATGCCATGATCGCTTTCTTCCTAGTCCTAACTCTCTTCTACCACATCGTCACCAAATATACTTCTCCGCAACGTGAAACCAACATCAAAAAGAAACAAAGAAAAGAAATCAACAGAATATGACACAAAGTAGTGTACGTCACAAGGGTGGAAGTGTTCCTTGAATTCGTTTCGAAACACCTCAAGTCATAAGTCAACGTTAAACCTTCCTTTCGGCAACTTTCTGTGCAAGGAAGGTGAATCTGTATCCATCTCCTATTCTGTGGGTTAGAGGATTGAACTCTAGTGAGGAAAATTGTCATTTGGAAGTGTGTAAGTCACGTGGGTCAAGCTCTTTTCAAAGACAGAACTCCAGCATTCTGGATTCTCTCAAGGTGATAATGGATGAAGCAACAGGAAAAGTCGAGGAAAGGTAACATAGATAGATTCTGCATACCATTCCGCTAAGGTAGAGAACTAAAATTGACTGATGGCACGAAGTGACACGATCAGTTGTTGGTAGGCATTAATAGGGAAGTATCGTTAACAGTTGACTGGACATACTTGATGAAGTAGCACATCTTCGTGCCCGGGGTTCGAATTAAAGATTATATTCCTGTTGTTTGAATTTCATGTAAAACCCTTCACAAACATCGTAACATCAACATTCAAGTAAAACTCAGTTTACTTCTTAGAAGCACAAATTAATTAGCATCAACGAAAGGGTTAATTCGGGCAGATCGTAGGATCAGACCATCGTATTCAAGGATTTGAAGTTGAAAGACAGAGGAATTTAGTCCACAGGGGTAATTTTAAATAGAGTACTCCGAGTTCACTTCCAGAGGCTTACAGAGTGATCACACTGATAGCTGAAAGGCATTGGTGCATATGTATTTATGTATACTGTATATGTATGTATGTTTGTATGTACTGTATGTATGTGTGCATACATTCATTGCACCTTTAGACAGTGGCTGGATTGAATATCAGCATACCACTCCATACGGCAGCCAACGGCCGTAGCCGTGTTGAAACACCGGATCCCGTGAGATCTCCGAAGTTAAGCAACATTGGGCGTGGTCAGGAGTTGGATGGGTTGCCACGCGCTGTTGGTGGGGGGGAAGGGAATGGAGGAGCGGAAAGGAACTGGCCACCCTACCGCACGTAAACTCCGGCTCAGGAACACCTCTGCGGAGGTTCCGACCTGCCTTCGGGCAGAATAACCCTTACCTACTCCATACGGCAGTCCTCTTTCCGCTCCACACAGTCACTCTCGCTGTGCTGAGACATGAAATAGTGCCAACCAATAGAGAGCCGTCGGAACATCCGGTCATACTGCGCAAAATGTTTATTTTTATAGTATTCACGTCTTGATGTGCAAGTTTGAAGACAAATTAAGTATGCTGTAATATATTAAGACGAATTCAGTAACAAATGTTTGTTGCCCGGGTTGCTGTCCTTTAGCGGAAATATGCAGATTTAATCAGTTAGTATCCTAGGAAATTATTAAAAGTAATGTATTTCTCGAAACACAAATACTCGATAAGGTTTCATCTGGTATCCAACAAACGAGAAGAAATATGGTGAAGAAAAGCATCAAAACCATTTGGTTACATCTGGAACGGTAAATTTAAGATCTTCAGATTTAGTGAGATAACGTGAAAACAAATATGGTAAAGAACGGCCTGAAATCCATTTCGTTAAATTTGGGGATGCCGAGATTAAGATCTTATGATTTAACGAGATGTACCAGATAATTTAGATCAGGAGATCAAATGGATTGCATCACTATTGATCTATCCAATATTTGGATTAGGTAAAAGAGTACCTGAATAGGTGGCTACATTTATAGAAAATAAAACAGAGAAATGCAGTAGGTGAAGCACTATCTGGTTCTGCAATGAATAAGAAGGAGGCTCACAAGGTTGTATTATTTGAACTTTACATTCTCTTACGTATATAAAGATATGGATTGTGAGTGACTGTTAGAAGAGCGAAAAGTCAGAGTGTAAGTTTTACCAAGAGGAAAAATCCTCTCAGGTTTAAGACAAAAACCCATCACTGGCGTAATCACATTAACGAAATTATGAAAAACGTTTCCAGATACCTTCATATTTTTTTATGATATTAAGGCTGTGGTAAGGATGTAAAAAGAGGTTTTATACATCACTGGCATGTACGGTTCCGGTGAATGGGACCCTAAACAGGATTACGTGATTTTAGAACGGACATGTTCCAAAGGAAAGGAGCACGATTCGTCCTGGGTTACTTCCGACAAAAACGCAATATTACGAAAATGTAGCAAACTTCGGGTTTGAAAGACTTGGAAGTAAGGAGCTGAGCTGCTTGACTAAGCGGTATGTTCCGAGATGTCAGCGGAGAAATGGCGTGGAATACGAGGCTCCACAAGGTAGTATTATTATTGGAACTTTATATTTTCTTACGCACAGGAGACAAATTACCTTCAGTAGAGGTTTTGAGAGTAGGATGTTCGGCTCCATTGCTAAATGATCAGCGTGCTGGCCTTTGGTCACAGGGATCTTGGGTTCGTATCCGGCATGGTCGGGAATTTTAAACATAATTGGTTAATTACTCTAGTACGAGGGCTGGATGCATGTATCGTCTTCAACATCATTTCATCCTCATCACGGCGCGCAGTTGGCCTAAGTGCGTCAAATCAAAAGAACTGCATCTGGCGAGTCGAACTTGTCCTCGGACCCTCTCGGAACTAACAGCCATACGCCATTTCAATTTTCATCATAATATGAGTCCGACTCGTTGGCTGAATGGTCAGCGTACTGGCCTTCGGTGCAGAGGATCTCGGGTTCGATTCCCAGTCGGGTCGGGGATTTTAACCTTCATTGGTTAATTCCAATGGCCCGGGGGATGGGTGTTTGTGCCGTCCCCAACATCCCTGCAAATCACACACCACACATAACAATATCCTCCACCCCAATAACACGCAGTTACCTACACATGGCAGATGCAGATGCCGCCCACCCTCATCGGAGGGTCTGCCTTACAAGGGCTGCATTCGGTTAGAAATAGATACACGAAATTAAAATTATTATCATAATATGAAAATAAAGTTGGAATTAAGTAGGACAAATTGGGACAAATATTCGTTTAAAGAAAGAGGAATTAAGGAATAGAATAATTTAACAGGAAAATGTTCGATAAATTTTCAACTTCATTTAAATTATTAAAACTAAGGAAACAAGTGATGGGTAATCTGTCACCTAGGCGACAGCACTAAATACACACCAATGGTGGTTGCTAATGATGACGCTAGTCGGTTGAATAATTCAGTGTTTCCTTATTAATGAAAAATACCATAATACACTTTAGTCTACACAATCTATACATAGGCCTAAATTCTCAGTATTTATTCTTGTATGTCATATTTAGATTTGTTTCTTCTTCTACTTCTTCTTCTTCTTAATCTGCTTACCCTCCAGAGTTGGTTTGTCCCTCGGACTCAGCGAGGTATCCCACCTCTACCTCCTCAAGGGCAGTGTCCTGGAGCTTCAGACTCTGGGTCGGTGGATACATCTGGGGAGAATGACTAGTAACTCGCCCAGGCGGTCTCACCTGCTATGCTGAACAGGGGCCTTGTGGGGGATGGGAAGATTGGAAGGGATAGACAAGGAAGAGGGAAGGAAGCGGCCGTGGCCTTAAGTTAGGTACCATCCCGGCATTTGCCTGAAGGAGTAGTGGGAAACCACGGAAAACCACTTCCAGGATGGCTGAGGTGGGAATCGAACCCACCTCTACTCAGTTGACCTCCAGAGGCTGAATGGACCCCATTCCAGCCCTCGTACCACTTTTCGAATTTCGTGGCAGAGACGGGAATGCAACCCGGGACTCGGGGGTTGGCAGCTAATCACCCTAACCACTACACCACAGAGGCGGACTGGATTTGTTTCTTCGAGACAGAAACATCACAATAGCGAAATAAAACTTATTTTAAATTAATAATCGATCTAACAGTCATAGTTGATGGCAATGAAAAACTACCCAACAAGATTTATGCAAAAAAAGAAGAGACAATATGAGCCCTGTTTTCATGACTTGGGGCATTGGTATAAAATTAATAACTGGGAAGTTATTGAAATGCTGTTTGTGCGCGTGGTCATTCAAAAGGTTTCGTATGTTTTGCAAGATATAGCTATTGCCATCTTGCGCTGAAATAAATTGAATGCATGCGGGGTTAGCTGCAGGAAAATAATTAATCTCTAATGTATTAAAAGAGTTTATTAAAAACAGCATTGGCGAATCCGTCCGTTCTACTGGACCGATTTACTTCATTTTTGTTTCATTCTCTCCGGAATCACCTGCCAGTGAATCATGAGACATTGACAGGTCTCTAAGTTCAGCCGACTTTGAGTAATCGTAAAATCAAATCATTAAATAATCACTCCAATAATTGCAGGCGAAGGCTTACCCAAACTCGCAATACATTCTGTACTTAGCAGGTTGCTAAGCGACTAACACTTTCATTAATATTCTAATATGTTATTTGCATGCAGCCATGTTTGATTACTACCTGTCAAGCCAGAGAGATGCACTTCCTGTAATCACAGAAGAATACTATTCCCTGCTAGATACTCTTTGATTCTCTAACCTGTCCCAGCTTCCAAATATATTCAACAGATGGCAGAGCGTTCCTATTAACTTGCATGCTGCTAAGAGAAAAACGCCTACGTACAAACAGACCCCATAATGACATACGCCTTAGACATTACCTGGGAACACATATCGAAGGATAACCCACCTACACTAGAAAGAGTGAAGGCCATGTATCTTGAAAAAGTTATTTGCCTGGCAATAAACGTTCCTTCGAGACTAACCTATGTGCTCACAAGATAACCGTTCTATATACAAAAACTGCGATTAAAAATACCATTGCCTTTTAGAACACAATACCAAGCTTTACATCAAGAACTGCAGGATAAAAAAGCGAATATATGGATTGATTTTCACCAAATAGCCTGTATGATAACGTCAGAATAGATGAATTCTGATTACGAACTGTGGCATACCATAACCATAAATGTTCATAAAAGCATTGAAAAGGGCAGTAAAAACAATATAATTACGGCGGGCATATCAAGATGAGTTATCTGACCTGTTTATAAGGAATACTGTGGAGCAGCGCACGGGTCCTCTAGTACTGTTATTACTAGAGTAATCTTTCAATCGAAATAGAATAAATGTATTTAAATTTTTATTGTCCTCTTAGGTTCATCAGTTGTCTGAACCTTTGTGGTTTCCCTCATATAACGGCAGCTATCAATACTTGATTTTCTCTCTCTAATTTAGACGGTTATTTACATCATTTACAAATTAAATAAATAAAAGTCCACCTCTGTGGTGTAGTGGGTAGTGTGATTAGCTGCCACCCCTGGAGGCCCGGGCTCGATTCCCGGCTCTGCTACGAAATTTGAAAAGTGGTACGAGGGGTGGAACGGAGTCCACTCAGCCTCGGGAGGTCAACTGAGTAGAGGTTGGTTCGATTCCCACCTCAGCCATCCTGGAAGTAGTTTTCCGTGGTTTCCCCACTTCTCCTCCAGGCAAATGCCGGGATGGTAACTAACATAAGGCCACGGCCGCTTCGTTCCATCTTCCTTGTCTATCCCTTCCAATCTTCCCATTCCCCGACAAGACCCCTGTTCAGCATAGGCAGGTGAGGCCACCTGGGCGAGATACTGGTCATCCGCCCCAGTTGTATCCCCCAACCAAGAGTCTGAAGCTCCAGGACACTGCCCTTGAGGCTGTAGAGGTTGGATCCTTCGCTGAGTCCGTGGGAAGAACCGACCCAGGAGGGTAAGCAGATAAAGAAGAAATAAATAAGGAATTAACAATAAGTACACATAAACTAACTCTGTGAGTCCAAATTAACTACTTCTTGCACATTGCGGAAGGCACGCCCCTGTACTCTTGCTGCACAGCAAATGTATATTGGTAACACAATGCGGCAGTATTCAGACCTCAGTTAAGTGCCTCTAAGCGTACATATGGGAGTGAGGACGCTAATGGCATCTGCTATTGAACTTGAGAACTACGACGAATAAGTGATTTTTTGCGTTGCATCACTGTGACGGTAATGGCAAAAGTGTGAAGCGTGAAGGGTGAAGCGGGTGATGAATAATGTAGATCACTGTGACTAAAATAAAAGGAAAATGAGATGCAAAAAGTTGATGGAGTCAGGATTTGCTTCCAACAGATCTTCCAGACTGCACTAATCCAAATGCTGATTAAAAAAATATCCGTAGTCATATACTGTTGGCTCAAACATGTTTTGTTTCTTTAAATTGTCCTTGGATCTTACCACATCCACTCTGAGACTATACATAAGATTCCATATAGGCATACTCAAATTATAAAGTGCCTTAATGCAACGGATTGTGAAAACCTGTAGGGTCTATCGAACTTAGATGTGTGTCGAAATCGTTCATGGGTTAGGTGTAAGTTTCCACAAATCATTTCCACATTCATTTCATCCTGAACCTGATATATTACTCGTCCAACAAAGGGAGATAGTCTCTGCCAGTAGTTCAAGCATAGGGAATTTAATCTACCTTAATGGTCTGAGAGATCTGAGGTGAAAAAGTAACAAAGGCTATTGAGGTGTGCTACTTTAATTTGGCTTGTTAACATATCTCCTTTCATAATATTTACTCTGTTGTGCTTCGTAGCTCCATGCCTTAAGAGTGATTAAGAAGTATTATAATTTTCGCGAAACAAAATGCAGTGGTACAGAGTAGCAGAGGGAGTTAAGTGCGACAGCGGGACGTGGCTGGGAGCAACAGGCTGGCAACCTGACGGATCCCACGCTCATCTCACTCCCGCACTCGGTGTCGCGACGCACAAGCGACAGGTAGGTGACGGCCGATGAAAAGCGTCGAGTGAGAGCTCCCGGCAAGTGGTAGTGTGGGGGCTGGAGCCTCTCTGTGACAATCCTTGCGTGTCCTTAACATATCTTCCACTTCAACACGTCAACTGCATTATAGATATAAGTTTTCGTTAAAATAACCTTCTAAATATAGAATTAAGTCTATATGTAGATAAATGTTAGATAATCGGCAATCAATCTCAATATCACAGATGTAAACTCGGCAGATTTATTCTAAGAGACGAATTAAGTAATTACGTTGTGACGTACCCACTTGGCCCACAGATGTTCTTCAGTTTATTCCAGTAATTTTCGTGGTCACTGCAGCCACCCACTCATTTTGGTGTTGCCCGGGGTTTACGGCGTGATGCCCTTCTTGAAGCCACGGGGTTCATGAGATTAAATTTCGTCCCAGGATCGGTCCGGGTTTGAATCTCAGCCTTCTGGATGGGAAGCCAGCAACTAAGCCACTGAGATAATTACACCCCTCAAATTTAATCAACTGTCATTTACAGTTATTTTCAAGTTCACTCGCATTTGAGTTTTCCATTCGACACTCTCTTTACTCACTTTTGTAATCGAACACACAGCCCCGTCGCGCACTGAGTTCATGGTCTCCAACATAGTGTCTTTCGAGAACGGGTCATTTCACAACTAACAAGTCGCAACGAACTCAGCGTAGCCATCCGACGTATTCGGTCCTCGTCATGGACTCGCGACCGTCTCACGACTGTGTGCATTCACTCACTAAAATGTGACTCATTGGTGACTGACTCCGCATTCCCTCAAGTGTCATCTTTATGTAGGCCCGCGGAAGATTCTAATAGTTTCTTCTTCCAGATACAGGGAAGGTCGTCCGTTGTTAATGAGATTCCAGCTTTTTCTAGTCTTTTCTTATCGTCAGCCTCAATAAATCGCTGGCGGTATTACTTTGCTTGCTTCTGTCCCACTCCACATTGTCAGAGCTGCGCCGTCGTTATCGCTTCTCACTGGCATTATTGTATTACGTCACCCCACATTCGACCTTCATTGCCATAACATGTCTGCGTTTCTCCAATATTCCCTAAGTGTTAGCCAATGAACTGCATGTTGATAGTCCGTGTGGATGAGATGTCTCTACTGATGTATGAATTTGCAAATAATTGAGACAGTGATTGGGAACGCAGTGGCCTTTGTTGAGTTGAGGTCTGTCACACCTTAGGGTAAGAAATTGTAAACCTCTGGCTTTAAACGCCGTGCTTGAAATTTGGAAAGTCATGACGACTTTCAGAGGCATCAGGAAACTTCGGAAATTTTCAGAGAGTGTTTTAAGTAATGTTAGGTATTCAGCCCGAAGGCTGGTTTGATCCTCTACAGCTCCACCAACAGCTGTCATAAATAGCCTAGGCGTCACTGAAGAGGCGTACTAGGGAAATGAGGAGTGAGGTAGTTTCCCGTTGCTTTCCTCATCGAGCCAGCAGTTGCTATTACATATCAGTCTGCCAAGCCCACTGAAATGCATGCACCAACCGACCCTATGAGCGATATTTTCACACCATTCATAACAGGGACTGGCCGCATAAGGAATGGTATTACTAGCATCACTCATACCTCAGTCACTTTCATATTGTCAAAGCCAAGGATGAGACTGAGACAGGTCAATGAAAGTAACAAATTTGATATAGCCCGTACCAGAAGACATAGTGCACTGTAAACACTCCATCTCGCCAGCAAAAGCATGTTTTAAGTAATAACGTACAAAATAATAGCAAAGCATAGTAATCTCCGTACAGGCCTTGAAGGCCCTTGGAGGGGTGGAAGGTAAAGGCTTCCACTATCCTTAACCTCGGCACTTGATGGAGTAGAGTCGTTACTTCTACGCCCGACCGCCTTTGCTCCCAAGAATTAACCTGGTACTCATTTTTGGTGTACGTTGAGTGAACCTCAGGACTATATGCACCTCCGGAAGACAAAATAATAGACATAAAATAATATTGGTTTATCAAACAGGTTTCACACGAGCACATTGTTGACAATTAATATGACCTTTTTCACGAAGTAAAATATCATAGGTGATTTTTATCGACAATTTGTGATGAGGTGATTCATAGGCGTGAATGGCTGAGCAGTCATTTTAGGTAAATATGATGCTTAGTTGAACTACTCAATGAAATTGATATCTGGTACAATGAGATTCACACCCCTATACTGAGCCCGCCCTAAGTTCGTAACATTGCTCCTTCAAACACGTGTGGTCAACAAGAATTATTTCTGGAATGTAGGAAGGTAAGCAACAAAACTGCCCTTCCTGTCCACTGTGATATTTCAGTTGCTACTGAGATCAGAATACCGTAATCTCGTATATGCCCCATCAAAACAACCCAACAATAGGAAAGAGAAAATTTCCACAATATATTTAAGTGTATATACGCTAGAAAACCGCGGGTTTTATCTTTCCATAAGAAACTAGTTAAGTTTGAATAGAATCAGAACTAGACATGGGAGATGTGCATGCTTGCTGTTTACTTGGGTCAAGATACCATCTCCAGAGTAAGGATGTGGTGCATTTCGGCACACTATCTTATAGACAGAATGTCCTCAATTATCCAGTGTGTGGAAATATCGTAGTGAATATTTCCTGAAGGCTACTCCAGCATTAAATATGTGGATCAGTGTCCTGAATTGTAAATTGTAACATGAGTGTCAATGCTCAGTAATTTCCAGGAATGTTTGGCATTCCGAGCACACGTCTATACATTCCATCTCCATGCAAGTATCTCTCCGTCCAAGTGTTACAACTTATTTCATTTTTGTATATTTTATCTGAACTGAAGACGTCTAGTTCCATCCCTTTAAACCAATCCTGATATAGCCCGAAATCTAATTTGGTGGAAAGCTGTTTCGTTAAAGCCCATCCCACATAGAAACAGACAGATGATGTAGACTGTGGGTGAATAATGAAAGGAATATACCATTAAGGTCTTAGAATATCTATTCTTCACATCACCTTTTAAATATGCATGGCATTTAAGTATTTTATTTTTCTCTGCGATGTTCGATAAATTCCACGGCGAAGTTCAAGGTTCGGTATGGAAACAGCAATATTAGGTAATCATTCCAAAGTAGAAATTATAATGCTGAGAATGCATTTAGTGGTATTATGATTAATTAATAACTTCCAGGTTGTAAATTCTAGTCGAGTTATTTACTATCCAAGAAACCATTCCTGAGCATCAGCCAGCATGAGGTATTTAAGGTCGATGATATGTGAAAGGCAACATGCGAGATCGTCCCAAACCTCAATCACCATCAGTTTGATGACCCCACTCATCTACTACGACTTGAGTTATCCAGACTAACTTCGCACCGATTGAACTGTTTGAAGACTGGTCATATCCGAACTAAAGCACAACTGCACAACTGGGGAATACTCGACTCCCCAGAAGTGCGGATGTGGATTTTCACAACAGACTGTAACTTGTATTATTGTGGAATGTCCGAGGAGATCTTTTGAAGGTAGCCAGGATGAACCAATGGATACCACGCCGATAGTAGAGGAGCTAATCAAGTCGTCCGAAATCAAGTTTTAGCCTACTCAGAGATGCACATATACAGAGTGAAAAAAGATACAGCCACACTTTCAAGACACATTCTTTAGACGTAGAAGAAAATATATATGGACCTGGATACACAAAAAATTCTATTTTCATATTGTAACACATTTTTTACCACTCTTCATAGTACGTTAATCATGGGAACCACACAGGAACAGAAGTACTAGCATAACTTATGAAACTCTTTCTTACATGAAACGTTGAAAATGCCCTCCGTTAACACTGCATCAACCGGCCATCGCATTGAATCCCGGATGCCTGACCACACGTCTGTTTGTGTCGGGGCGATGTAAAACTAGATAGCAATAGGAATCATTAAAATGTTCAGAACAAATGTGTGAAAAACTCATTCAATTTTTCTGTCTCTGAGAATACCTCAAATATGGGACGTGGAAGCCGAGTCGACGCATGTTTCTATTGTATCAGATGGGATGAAACAGACACAGCTGTGTTCCCTGACAGGCGGCAGATTTGCCGACTCGGCCTGTCGTTTGCTAGCGGTGCAGCGAGCGTTTTGAAGACTTTGTGCACGCTCTAGCGCCATACATTGAATACATACATTCAGCTGAATTTACGCGGCATCATTTTAAGTATCAATTGATACATTATTATTAGGTTACTCCTCGCTATGTCAGCTTTGGCGCGATACCACAGCCATGATATTCCTGTATTGTGGTCTGAAAAGTGTAGTTTGTCTTGCCTCATCTAACGTCGCGCTCGCTCGTGTGTTTTGTCACAGTCGTCAAAAACCGCTCTGTGTATCAGTCACAGGCGGCGGCAGACTCGATGGCCGACTCGGCCATAAGCGCTCCGTGTGTCATCAGCCTTAGGGATTTTCTTTTACAAAATCTTGATTTTGAAACTTCTTTTATTCACGTATTTTAGAAACGATCGTAATTCAACAAATTAAAGTTTACTTTTAGCGTTCTTCTCTCCAACTTGAAGTAGAATGTCCGGATTATAGTGACGTGATTATGAGTTGGAAGGTCAGTTCCAACTTTTATATATTTAAGTCTATAAAGTCAAAGGTCTGATACTAGGTAAACATTAACAAGCATTGTATGTGATGATCCCCGGTAGGCAAAAAATAGTGTAGTATTATTAAACGTATGGCAATACACATTACTATTAACTCTGCATCTTCGCAACAAAAGAAAGAAATCACACATATTTGTCAGATGGTCTCCTTACCATCGAGAGCATCACATGTACAGGACTGTATGGAATAATTTTATGAACTTTCTCACAAATATGCTTAGAGGCATCTGTCCCATGTCTGTATTTTATTTCGAAATATAGACCTGAGAATATATTATTTGATAAAACTAACATAGCCTACAAGTTTTCTCGCGGGGCAGGTGCCATGGTCACATGAGCATAGCAATAACATAACTTTATTGGTATGCAGATAACAGCTGAAATATTGGTAGTCTCTGGTTTGCCGAGCGTATTAAAAGTACGTCCGCGTGTGTAGAGGTTTCCTACACCAAAAATATTATTATTTGCTAAGTCATCTGTCCAAAGTGACTTCAAAATTGTTACTGGGCAACTTCAACAGCGGTAAGAGCTCTGGGAGAAATGGAATTTAAATTTACGATTTCGTTTGAATTTTAGTGTATCATTGTAAAATTTAGTAGTCTTACTCATTGTCTGAATGGTCAGCGTTTAGGTCTTCGGTTCAGAGGGTTCCGGGTTCGATTCGCGGCCGGTTCTTGGATATCGAACTCGGTTGATTATTACTTCTGGCTCTAGGACTGGGCGTTTGTGTTTGTCCCTTCTTCATATACAGAGAACACACCATCACTGAAACACGCAATAGTGATTACATCCCTCCAACTAGAGCCGGCGAAAAATAGGACCAAATCCACTTGTGCTACACAGTCGCACCCGCGACCACAGAGGTGTGAAGCAGAAGAACAATAATCGAAAATGAAGTAGGAATTTGAAATTCGAGTGTATACAAGAAGTGAGTCAAAATCTGTAACGTTTTTAGTAACACATTTGGTAACGCTATAAGCCGGGGTGATTTTAAATCCTGCGGAAAAGTGGCTGTCGGATCATCAGATGTGGTCATCTTCGTATTGGTTTTACGAGGGCCGTAAATAAAGTATATTGATAGAATTCAATATTTAAGGAACTAACGAGTACAATTGCATTGCATGCCTTCAGTGTAGTCACCCGTGAAGTCTATTACCTTTTGCCAAATGTCGGAAAGCCCTTGGTGATCACTGTCAAGGCATTCACTGTGGATGACAATGACAAAGCACCCCAATGCGCGGAGTACAGATGCCACGTTAGAAAATCGACGGCCTCGGAGGGGTTCTTTCAAATTCGAAAACAGGTCGAAATCACAAGCGCTCATGTCTGGCGAGTACGGAGGGTGTTTCAAGACCACACAATGCCACCGTTGCAATAAGAGTTTGACATTGTTTGCGACATGACAACGTGCGTTATCATGCAACACGATAGGACGACAGTCTCGTAGTAAACGTAGACGTTTTCTGCGTATAGCCGGATGCATATATCGCTCCAGAAATTGGTAATTGTAATCACTGTTGACGGTTTGTCCCTCAGACACAGCATGTGTAAGAATAGCACCCTCGTAGTCGTATGTCACAATCAGCATAAGCTTCACCGGAACGGGTTCCTGTCGAAATTTTTGTGGACGTGGCGAACCTGGCTGACACCATTCATTCGATTGACGCTTTAATTCAGGCTCGTAGACTCGTGCCCAAATCTCATCAATGGTGACAATACGCTGCAGAAATGAGCATAATTCGTTGCGGTATCTGTCCAGGTCGATACCAGCCAGTGAATACCGGTGCCATGTCCGTACGTCGGTGAGTTGATGTGGAGCACAACGCGGTGCAGTTTTCCTCATGTTAAGACATATCATTAGTATGCGCCACGCCGTTTGATGACTAAGACCAACCTCTGCGGTTAATTTCTGGACAGCCCATTAATGATCTATGGCAGGACCTCTGACATACCCATATTCTCACGCGTGCAAAACGAGACGCATAGGTTCTGGGTACCGTGCATCAGTCCGACTCGGCTCGTTTTGAACCAGCATTTTGTCTCGGGACGACTCGGCTTAGCTCGGCTCAACTCGGCTCGGATGGCGGAGCGATCGAAAGCAAGTGAGGAAGGGGGAAACAGGCGGAGCGAGAGAGACAGGCGTAGGGAAAGAGAGAGAGGACCGAGCTTGATAGCTGCAGTCGCTTAAGTGCGGCCAGTATCCAGTATTCGGGAGATAGTAGGTTCGAACCCCACTGTCGGCAGCCATGAAAATGGTTTTCTGTGGTTTCCCATTTTCACACCAAGCAAATGCTGGGGCTGTACCTTGATTAAGGCCACGGCCGCTTCCTTCCCACTCCTAGCCCTCTCCTGTCCCATCGTCGCCATAAGGCCTATCTGTGTCGGTGCGACGTAAAGCAACTAGCAAAAAAAAAAAAAGAGAGAGAGAGGAAGAGAGCTATTGCTCAAAATCGAGGAGTGGGGAATGTGCACACTGGTCAACCTAGCGAAGTCGTCTTATGCACTGGTGCATGCACCCTGAGAGCCAATGCTCTACGGAAACGACGCCACTCACGATGTCAATCTGATCTTGAGGAATGGAAAGCCGAACTGTGCATTGCAAATACGCCGTCTCATTCCGACCCGCACGAAACGCCTTGACTCTTCGTGCAACCGTCCTATACGATCATTAATTCTCGCCACTGACTTCACGAAATCGTCGATAACATTCTGAAGCATTTTTTTTCCATGGGTAACCTCGATTTTAATCCACGAACGCTGATCACCTTTCGAAAACATGCTTTAGAGCGCACATTGTTCACTTCAACGCCACACAGCACAACACTCCCAACTGGATGCCCTCCAAACGCAAACTACAGATCAACAACAGCGCTACCTGACTACTTTCATATCCAATTGCGCATGCCCAATCTCCTACGAGTGTCTGGATTACGTTGCCACTACTCTAATCACAGCTCCCGTATTTCAGACCTCAATCATTACTGATCTTCAGTTAGGGCAGTTGCGCAGGTGGCAGATCGCCTATCTGTTGTTTTCCTAGTCTGTTCTCAAATGATTGCAAAGAAACTGAAAATTTGTTGACATTGTTTGCAACATGACAACGTTCGTAATCATCTTGGTAAGTTATTCCAATTCCAGATTCCCTTCCTACAAATGTATATTTGCCCCTATTTGTCCTCTTGAATTACAACTTTATCTTCCTACTTTCCTATTTTTAAAGACACCACACCAACTTACATGTCTACTAACGTCATTCCACGCTTCCCGCTATATCTTGCTGGAAGCCTATAAGTTGAGCTTCAGTGACAGCTCGGATTATACCACTTAGACGAGCAGCTCGTCTCCTTTCTCCCAACTCTTCCCAGCCCAAACTTTGCAACATTTATGTAACGCTACTCTTTTGCCGGAAATCACACAGAACAAATCGAGCTGCTTTCCTTTTGATTTTTTCTCTTATTGAATCAAGTAAACCTGTTAACGGTAACATATACTGGAAGCATACTCTAGTTGGGGTCTTATATGCCCTCTTTTTCATCCTTTCTACAACATCTAAAGACCCTCATAAACATGTACAGATATCCGTACCCTTTATTTACAATTACATGATTACTCCAATGAAGAGCTTTCCTTATATTAACACCTACGTACTTACAATGATCCCCAAAAGGAACTTTCACCCCATTAAAAAAGTAATTAAAGCTGAGAGGACTTTTTCTATTTGTGAAACCCACAACCTGACTTTTAACCCTGTTTATCATCATACCATTGCCCACTGCCCACTTCACAACATTGTCGAGGTCATTTTGCAGTTTCTCACAAACTTGTAACTTATTCATTACTGTATACAGAATAACATCATCCGCAAATGCCTTATCTCCGATTCCACTTCTGTACTCATATATATATAAGAAAATATAAAGGTTCGATAATACTGCCTTGTGGAGTTCCCGTCTTAATTATTACAGGATCCGATAAAGCTTCGTCTACTCTAAGCCTCTGAGATTTGTTTTGTAGAAATATATCCAACTATTCAGCAACTATTTTGTCTAGTCGAATTGCACTAATATTGTCCAGTAGTCTCGCATGATCTACTGTATCTAATGCCTTAGATAGGTCAATCGCGATACAGTCCATTTGACCTCTTTAATCCACGATATCTGCTTTCTGGAAAACTACAAGTTGAGCTTTAGTGGAATAACCTTTCGCAAACCCGAACTGGCTTCTATCGAACCAGTTATTAATTTCGCAAACATGTCTAATATAATCAAAAAGAATGCTTTCCCAAAGCTTACATGCAATACATGTCAATCTGACAGGGCCTGTAATTTTCAGCTTTATGTAAATCACCCTTTCTTTATAGACAGGGGCTACTATAGCAAACCTCCATTCATTTGGTATAGCTCCTTCATGCAAACAATAATCAAAGAAGTACATCAGATATGGTTCTGCCTTTAGTATATCCCCCGAAATCTTATCAATTCCGGCTACTTTTCTAGTTTCCAATTTTTGCATCTTATTGTAAATGTCGTTTTTATCATAGGTAAATTTTAATGCTTCTTTAGTATTAGTCACCTTCTCTATATGGAAATTATCCTTGTAACCAAAAATCTTTACATACTGCTGACTGAATACTTCTGCCTTTTGAAGATCATTGCATACACACTCCCCTTATTCATCAATGATTCATGGAACTTCCTTCTTGGAAACTGTTTCTGCCTTAAGGTACCTATAAAAACCTTTACATTTTCACTAAAATTTGTGTGACTGACAATTATGCTTGCCATAATGTTATCCTTAGCTGACGTCTTTGCCAAATTCAATTTGCTAGTAAGTTCCTTCAATTTCTCCTTACTTCCACAGTCATGTCTAACACTATTTCTTTCCAACCTGCACCTCCTTCTTAGACTCTTTACATCTCTTTTATAATATAGTGGATATTTACCATTCGTTACCACCTTGAAAGGTAAAAACCTGTTTCCACATTCCTCAACAATTCCTTTAAACCCATCCCAGAGTCTGTTTATATATGTATTTACAGTTTTCCACCGATTATAGTTACTTCTTTAAAAACTCCCTCATGCCTGTTTTATCAGCCATATGGTACTGCTTAATATTCCTACTTTTAATACCTTCTTTTCGATCACATTTACTTTTAATTACGACAGGACTTTCTTTCATCAAGTTGGTTCCGTCACCTTCTGAATCAGCTGTCCTTCTCATATTACCTTATTTTGCCATTTGTTGGTCATACTTCCTGTCGTTCGCTTTTCCTTCCCAACTGACAATTGGTAAATTGAGATCACCCGCTACAATCACATTCCTTTCCATATCGTTTCCCACATTGCTGATTATTTTATCAAATAATTCTGAATCAGTGTCAGCGCTACACTTTCCCTGTCTGTACACTCCGAAAACATCAAGTTGCCTATTATCTTTAGAAATGAGCCTTACACCTAGAATTTCATGTTTGTCATCTTTAACTTTTCCGTAGCTTACAAATTCTTCTCTCACTACAATGAATACCCCCTCTCCTGCCATTCCTATCCTATCTCTACGATACGCACTCCAGTTCCTAGAGAAAATTTCTGCACCCATTATATCATTTCTCACCCATGACTCCACTCCTATTTCAATACCTAGTAAGTACATATCTATTAAATTATTTAATTTTATTCCTTTATTTGCAATATTTCTACAGTTCAACACTAGCATTTTTATGTCATCCCTACTTGACTTCCAGATCCATGTACACTTATCTCCCTAGACCACCCCGACTGTTCTGTGCTGGAGAGAAAGCTGTGTGAATTTAGTATGCCTCATTTGTAAGTTAGAAGGAACAGGCATCTAAATAGTGAGAATTATTACTCGTTCAAGCAGGTGGGAAGAATGAAAATGCGGAGAGAAAGGCTAAGTTAAGAAAAAATTCAATAGATCAAGCAATTTCGGTGGTGAGTTCATGTGAGGCGAATAGAAGAGGATAGGATATCTCAGACGATAATTGGCTGGGCCCCGCTGGGTAAGTAAGGTAGAGGGAGACCAAGGTGTTCATGAGGTGAGAAACTCAACAATTGTTCATATGCTATTATTGCAACATGATGTTTTTAAACCATGCGTAACTTTAATGTATTATTATTATTATTATTATTATTATTATTATTATTATTATTATTATTATTATTTGATCTGTTTTGAACTCATCATAACCGGGCGAGTTGGCCGTGAGATTAGGGGCGCGCAGCTGTGAGCTTGCATCCGGGAGATAGTGAGTTCGAACCCCACTGTCGGCAGCGCTGAAGATGGTTTTCCGTGGTTTCCCATTTTCACACCAGGCGAATGCTGGGGCTGTACCTTAATTAAGGCCACGGCCACTTCCTTCCCAGTCCTAGCCCTTTCCTATCCCACCGTCGCCATAAGATCTATCTGTGTTGGTGCGACGTAAAGCAAATAGCAAAAAGAACTGTTCATATCTTGGCCTTTCTCTTCTACTTTAATCCCATAACAGTCCTCTTAATGCGACGCATCACGAATCGACTTATTTATTTATGTATTTATTTATTTATTTATTTATTTATTTATTTATTTATTTATTTATTTATTTATTTACCATAGCGTTATTTATGCATTTTTCACTTTTTATGCTTTCTCAAAGACCATATTTCAGAACAAAGCGACTTCCCCTGATCCTGTCTACGGTAGTTTCACAGAAAAGCGTTTGTTTACCTGCATTTTATCATATCGTTGTGAAACACATCTTTAGATCTCTCCGTTCCGTGGATTTGGTCGCGCATCGCGCACATACAGACTATCACTTCCGGATATCACGCACTGACTGAATATGGGTTCTCGTGTCTGGGACAGAAAATGGCATCTCATCGCTCATAAATATTGGCCAGCACTCCTGCTGAAATGGGGTATGTTCCACGCTCTCAGGAATTAATTCAGCATTCACTGTTTGGAGGAGCTACCACGGAAGTCGTGCAACACAATGTTTTCACACTTTACCTTTCTAAATTGGACAAATCATACCATTGCTATTTTGACGTGCTTGGACAACGGAAGATCTGCGGACGAATTGCTCCTGTTTTAGATGGCCCTTGGATACAGGAACTTGCTTCGCAAAATATAGAGTTAAGTGATGTTGGCTCTTCGGCAGATATTGAGATTTTAGTTGGAGCTGATTTTGCTGGCAAACTTTGGACTGTTAGACGGGTACAACTGAGTTCAGGACTAGTGGCAATGGAGACAATTCTTGGCTGGACATTGACAGGGAAAATTGCTGACATCACACCCAGTAATGAGAATCTAGCCATGGTGGTATCTAGCATGTTAACCAAAGAAGCCACCATCACAGATTTGTGGACTCTAGATACTTTAGGGATTAGTGATCCATCTGAGAAGCTCAGCAGATCTGAGATTGAGTCTACTACACATCAACATTTCCTTGATATAGTATCAGTCAATAAAGAAGAGCGTTTTGAAGTTCACCTCCCATGGGTTGAGAACCATCCTTCACTGCCTGATAATTACCAATTACCACTGAAGAGACTGATGTCTACTGTTAAGAGATTGAAGACTGAAGGTTACTATGATGCTTATCAGGAAGTACTAGACGATTGGCTGAGGGAAGGGGTGATAGAAGAGGTGCCTCCTCAGGAAATGGATGTTCATTGCCACTATTTGCCTCATCGTAACGATGTGAAACCTGGATCAACAACACCAGTGCGCCCCGTGTTCGATGCCTCGTCTAAATAAAATAAACAGCCTAGCCTCAATCAATGTCTTCAGAAAGGCCCTAATTTAATTGAGAAAAGACCTTCTGTGTTGGCACGTTTCCGACTGAAGAAGGTGGGAGTTGTTGGAGACACAAGAAGAGCTTTTCTCGAGATCAGCATTCGCGAGAGAGACATAAATTTTTTAAAATTCTTGTGGTTAGACAGAAATGGAAATCTCAAGACATACAGACATTGTCGTGTTGTATTTGAGAGTCTCTCCAAGTTCTTTTCTATTAGAATCATTCATCAAACTTCACCTTGAAAATACATTAGTACTGTGTGAGGAAGGGAAGTCACCATGGCCCAAGTCATTTGTGGAGCTTCTTATCCATAGCTTCTATGTTGATAATTGCCTTGCCAGTTTGGACGATGAAGAACAAGCTAAACAGTTTATTGATGCAGCTTCAGGTGTCATGAGGGAACGGCAATTTTGTCTTCGAGGGTGGGAGTTGACCGGAAGTAATGACGTTTCCGGACCTACCAATGTGTTAGGACTCTTATGGAACAAGTCTGACGATTCCCTAGCAATCAACATAGATAACCTTCTTTCGATTAGCTTCGAGAAAATAACAAAGAAAGTTATTTTGAGTGCTGCCCATAGAATTTTTGATCCGGTGGGTGTCACATGTAGTGCAGCATTAATACCAAAATTGTTGCTTCGACAGACTTGGAGGGAAGGTTTGACATGGGATGAAGAAGTCAATGAAGAGATCAAAATGAAATTCTTGAGTTGGCTTGAAGAAGTTTCTTTTTTAGCTCAAGTCAAGATTCCTCGTTAGTTGTCTAACTGCAACAGCCCAAACGACTCCTGGACACTTCACATTTTTTCAGATGCCTGTCAGACATCATATGCAGCGGCTATATTCCTGCGTGTTGAGCAAGGGGGTGAAGTGAGTGTTCACTTGGTGGCTGCCAAGTGAAGAGTTGCATCAACTGGAAAATCAGGCAAGAAATTGACCATTCCCAGATTAGAACTTTTAGCAGCTTCAATAACAACGAGATTATATGCATCGCCCCAGGGGCTCTGAACTTTGGAGCGTGGATTGGCGACCACGGGGCCCTCAGGTGAGTCCTGGCATTGCTTCCACTTACTTGTGCAAGGCTCCTCATTTTCATCCATCCTATCTGACCTCTCTTGGTCAACTCTTGTTCTTTTCCGACCCCGACGCTATTAGGTTTGCGAGAGCTAGGGAGTCTTTCATTTTCACGCCCTTCGTGGCCCTAACCTTCCTTTGGCCGATATCTTCATTTTTCGAAGTGTCGGATCCCTTCCATTTTTCCCTCTGATTAGTGTTAAATAGAGGATTATTGCCTAGTTGTACTTCCTCTTAAAACTATAATCACCACTACCACCACCACCATTATATGCATCGATTGTAAAAGAATATTGTATTCCCGATATTAAGGCAAATTTTTGGACAGATGCTTAAACTGTTCTCGCTTGGATTCAGCGAAGTGAAGCATGGGATGCTTTCGTCATGAAACGGATTAAAGAGATACAAGAACTGTCAGTTTGTTGTGAATGGCGACATGTTCCTGGAAAAGAAAACCCATCAGATCTTCCATCACTTGGATGTTCTGTGAAGAAGTTGATACAATGCCGTTGGTGGGAGGGCCCTGGTTGGTTGAGAGATAATCCAGACTGCTGGCTACAAACTGACTTTTCTTATAATGAGGAAGAGATAAATTCGGAGATAAGGAAGAATGTCGTTCCACTGATTTCAAGTAATTCAGAAGACATAAGTAAAGATTTGTATTACCGACACTTTTCTCAGTACAAGAAAATCGTATGGATGGCAGGCTGGATGTTGCGCTTTCTGACCAACTGTCGCATCTGCAAAGCTCAACGCATACATCGTGACCTGACAAGTGATGAATTTGTCACGGCAGAAAGGAAGATTTTACGGTGGGTGCAGGAGGAAGTGTTCATAGATGTTTTCAATTCCAAACTAAAAAGCTTACTTCCATTTGTTGACGAACAGAGATTGATTCGTTTGATGACCAATGTGCTCCCAAAGTCTGATCACCCAGTCGTTCAGCGACTAATTATGGATGCCCATCTTAGCAACTGTCATGCTGGTACGCAGATGGCTTTGTCAATTCTGAGGCAACAGTATTGGATTCTAGGAGGTAGACAAACAATTAGAGCTGTTATTAATTCCTGCATGATTTGTAAACGTCACAGTTCAAAGAGGTTGGCAGCTCATCCTTCACCATTACCTGAGAGTAGACTGCGTGGCGCAAGAATTTTTGAAGTTACTGGAGTTTATTTTGCTGGTCCTCTCTACATCAAAGCCGATGATGGAACCTCGAAGAAGGCATGGGTTTGCTTATTCACTTGCGGAGTTTACCGTGCAGTTCGATTGGAACTGGTGTCTTCGTTATCCACAGACAGCTTTCTACAAGCTTTCAGGAGTTTCTGCAGCAAACAAGGAAGTCCTGTCATTGTCTACAGTGACCAGGGAACAAATTTTGTTGGGTTTAAGAACTCATGTCACAAACTGGACTGGAATGCAATCTCACAATACAGTTCAGCGCGGAAGATAGATTGGCGTTTTAATCCTCCAGCTTCGCTGGTGGGGAGGTTGGTGGGAACGACTAGTAAGAATGCTCAAAACTCTTCTCCGTCGAGTGCTTGGTCGATCATCTGTCAACTACGAAGAGATGCAGACAATCCTCTGTGACTGCGAAACCGTCATCAATTCTCAGCCATTAACCTATTTGTCTGACAACCCATCAGATCGAGCTGCTCTAACTCCAAACATGTTTCTACACGACATAAAAGAAGTAGGAGTACTTGAATATGACCTGTTCGAAGCAACTGATCTTCGGAAAAGGCTGCAGTATCGCCATCAGCTGAAAAAGAATCTTAGAGAAAGATTTCGTACTGAGTATTTAGGTCAGCTGAAGTTATTCGCCAGCAAGGATAAGCCACATGATCTCAAACTGGGAGAAATTCTTTTGGTTGGCAATGATGACACTTGAAGAATGGATTGGCCATTGGGACGAGTTGTTGAGCTTGTTAAGGTACAGGATGGCAATGTTAGAGTAGTTCGTGTCGTTACTGCTTCAGGCGAGCCAGTTCAAATAATATACCCACTAGAATTCAAGTTTCAACCACCTGAGGATACCCAGGAAATCCGAAACCACTTAAGGAAAGACTTTGTTCCAAGTGAAGAAAATATAAAGGATAATCACGAGGCTGGAGCATGTGACTCTTCTACTCCTCCTGAAGATGGTCCTCAAGTTTCAAAGCAGGCAGTGAAAATAACTCGTCCAGGACGATTGATTCACAAGCCGAAAAAGTTAAATTTGTTATATGTGTCGATTAACATATTTCTTTGTGTTTATGTTATTGAATTTTATCATTTTGTAATTGTTTCAGGACTACATTTTATGAAAGTGGTAAGGCGTAAGTCAATTCATGTTAACATTCATTTGACTTAGGTGGGAGGATGTTGTGTGAGATCAGTTAGTGTAACCTCTTTGATTCTTGTTACTCCTTAGACTTGTTTTCGAGGGCTTTGAAATAAGCAAATAAACGCACTTCAAGAGAGTAGATTGGGATCTTTTGTTGTTTTACAAAGATTAACTACGAATCGTTGTACGCTGCTAAATCAAAATAAATACATATTGTTATTGTAAGCATTAAAGAGTGTTTAGTAGCGAGAATGAAGGTAGTTTTTTCCCACAATGTACTTAAAATGTCCCCTTGACTTGTATTACCTATCTTACGTGCGTTGCCTAGCGACAGTGAATCTATGCATTCAATCTTGGTGACAGCACGTTGGATTGTCATATCCCAACACACGTTTTCTGGTGGTATTTCGTCCATAACTCAAAAATAAAAGCGAAAATGAAAAATCCGGCTTCGAGGTGCATTCGGGCCCCCTTCCATCTACCTATGTTCAAACTTTCAGATCTCTGCGTTCTGTAGATTTTGATGGGCATCGCACGCGCACAAACACACACACACACACACACACACACACACTTTCTCTCTCTCTTTCTCTCTCTCTCTCACACACACACACACACACACAACACAAACACTTCCTTTTATTATTATTATAGACATATATATATTCTCGTATCAGAAGCGTATATTTAAAACAACTTATAATGTTTTTTTTTAACAAAACTTGGCCACTTTCTGTGCATTTTCTGTCGCCCAGTAAAATTCAATTTCTGTGCGGGAAGCTGGACACAGGCGACAGCGAAGCATATATTGAACAAAGTCGTCCGTTCCACAATCACACTCAACACAATTTTCATTATTTTAAAATGAGGTTGTGTCTCTTCATTTCCCGCTCAATCACGCGCAGACTACTCAACCAACGGAGCTAAAACTCTTCAGTAAATAACCTTTTCTACTACAGAATAGGTCATGTGCATTTTCCTTGTAACTCTTAATGATTCTTCAGGTAATTCCACTGTGCTTTGTTAAAGCACACGTTTCAGGGCACTTGCCAGCCAAATCCAGTGTGGTGGGTTTTGGGCTGGTTCTTGGTTTGTCCTGATAATTCATACTGAACACCAGAGTGTGTAAAGTTTGTTAACTGTCAACGAAGTTTACAAACAAAAGCCAGTGTCGTCATCAACAATCGGCCCCATACAAGTACAGTTTCATCTTCAGTTTGAACTGACAGGCCGAACTAGGACAGTTCTACCTCTCCCAGTCCCCCACCACGCACATACAGATTGAACTGTCAGGTTATCATCTTCTCTTGCTAGTGGTTTATTGTCACCTTTGAAGAGTTTAAACGGAACAATTGTCTTACTGTACGAAAATGAACTCCAATTGTGCAATATTTTAACAGCTTGGCATGTCTTAAAATCTGCTATACAGTATTTGAAAGGAAGTTAAACAAATAGCTTTATTAGGCGTAGAATCGCCATACGATAAAATATAGAGGAGAACTGAATTTAATGAACAGGTTACCAGGATACCATTGATAAGTTGTTTTATTTATCCTGGAAAATTTAACGATGTACTTCCTTTCTTACACTTAACCAAAAGATTCTTAATAAACAACTACTTTTAAATTATGCAGATAATAATGATAACAATAAGTTGAAGAAAAGAGATTTGTTTATAATATAATATGAATAAGATAATCAAAACTATAGGGCTACTATTAAGATATAATCACATCTTATAGCCTACACAAAAGACACATTGTACATACACAACAAACACATCAATATTATTAATTCATAGTTGATATTATAAATGTCTAGAAAGAAAGAGAAACCAGAAAGGTTCAGCCTACTGATTAATCCATAAGGACAATAAGAACATATTTTAGAGTAATTTCCGCTGGAATGTTTTAATATATTGCAATCTGTATATTAAATTTTTTTACTTGAAACAGAATTGTCCACTCCGTCCGGCCATTCTGCTCGAACATTCTGCTTCATTCTTTTCTTATACTCTCCGAAATTACCTGCCGGCGAATCGTCAGACATTGACGGGTCTCTAAGTTAAGTAAACTTTGATTAATCCTAAAATCACTAAGTGATCATTCCAATAACTGCAGGCGAAGGCTTACCCTAGCCCTCAATACATTCTTTACTTAACGGGTTGCGAAGCGAACACTTTCATTAATGTTCTGATATAGTGTGATTTTCATCCTAGTAATGTGATTGCATGCAGCCATATTTGATTACTAGCAAATGTACCCGTGCTTCACCACATCATTGTACATTGTATACGGATTTCTCCGTAAATTACTGTAAAGGAAGTGAGTAAGATTATATTATATTGCTTGTCTCTTAGCGCTATCCGAGAAACAAAACAGGAAGGACACCATACGTTGTTTCCGATGTAAGGTAGGCACTGGGGAAGTTTTGAGGATAATGGCATGCCACATTTTCTACTCCCAATCACAATCGAGTTGAGAAGTTTCTACTGTAATGGCAACTCAATAGGCAACTGCCATTCACAACAGAGATGGAGACTTTTCAGGCCCATTTACCCAATGACAGTCACAATCGAGTTGGAGGATGTGATTATAATCAACAAATGCAGCGTTATCTAACGTATCAACAATCGAGACACGACAATAAGTCATAGGACCAGAGTTGTAGTTTTCTCCAAACTGAACGGTGATTGTGCTGTCTGTTTTGTGATACGACTTACCGTTTATTCCCAATTATCCTGAAACAAAGGTCTGCACGTTACTAAAATTGCATATATATTTTGATATTTACCAAAAGTCATACATTTCAACAGCATGGAATTTCTCCTCAAAGGAAAGAGTGCCCAGCCTTCGCGATTAGCACTCGCATATATACGGAGTAATTAAGGAAGAAAGTAATACAGTTAAGGAAGTTGAAATTAATACAAAATAGGATTATAACTGAGGACAGCCGGATAGGACAAATATGTAAATACCAAGTGGATATATTGTAAAATAAAATGTCCCTCAATAAATTGTGTTGGCATGAGTTAGGGATATAAAAGGGCGGTAACAGAGGAGATATTTAGGCGCAGGGATTCTTAGGTAAACTGATAAGAAGATGACTAATGGTGTTATTACTTAAGCCTAAAGAGGCAAGGCAGAGGTTAGAATTAAAGCCGATAACAGATGTATTATAGAAATACACTTTACGGTGTGAAATAATGGGCTACACTCCGCGGTACTGTTCAAATATTAACGGCGCCCCTTAGTGCTATTCGAGGACGATTGTAACCTCCAACGGTATTCCGCCAATATCCCGCAGAATGGCCGATTGTCGTCTCTCTTGCTTTCTGCCTAAGGAACAACTACGAGTTTAGGGGAATGATGACAACAATAGCAATACGTCACTTCCCTGCTGGCAAGCAATCAGAGACGTTGCCATGGTAACCTGTAGGTTCGCTGTCGGTCTGTCGGTCACTCAATGCAGAGCATGAGACCCGCGGAAAAAAGTAAAATTTTTCGTCATTTGAAGAGTAAGCGAAATTATGAACTTAACTTTAGCTGTTTATAATTGTTACGGGGGATACCGTGGTTTACAGAGGTGAAAGAATATGCGGACATGAATGGGTGGATATAAGACAGTTAGACGATTAATTTAAACTTTAAAATTAGAGCAATATTACTTTCTCTGCTATCTTTTGGTTTCTTTTCAAAGTCTCAACCTTACAATTTCAGGTAGGCCTACAGAAGTTCGTAAGATTGGGTAACAATTTTAGAAAATCGAATAATAATCAATTAACAAATTTGAGCTCGAAGCTCCCTAATTATACATTCTCCGTGAGCGCTGAGGCTCCTTCCAACAAACAGTTAAGGGGACGGATCTCCCGATTTCTTTTACATCAATAGTAAGAACATCATTGCTCTATTAATTATCTAGGAGACTACACTCCAAACATTATATCATCCCAGCCTTCCAAAGGCACTACACAACCTTTACATTAATACGAAGAGCATCTTTGATCTACAAATTTACACTTAGTAATCTATGTTCAAAGTTCCATGTCTTCCAGGCCTATCAAAGGCACAACCTAGAGTTTACAAAATAGAACAGTATTCACTATTGTAAATGCTCAACAGTCTAACATCTTTACATGTAAAGAATGAAATAGAGTTTATCAGGGGTACCGAGAACCCATTCTACCAGACCTTGTGAAAAACAGCAGGTTAAAGTTACTGGCCCAAAAATCAAAATGGTGAGGTGGCGAACACTTGCAATCCTGGAAAATTGAAATGAAAAGCTTAAAATCCTATTTGGGCTTATGGCCCGAAGTTACAGAGGCTAAGCTTATACTACTGGGGCGACTAGATGAAGAAAACTATTTAAGTTACAGAGATTACAAAACGTAAAACGTTACAAAATCATAGCCACCTCAAAACCAAGTTGAGAGGGAACACGAGAGGGTAGCTCACGCTCTATTCCCTGATTTCGGTTAAGTTCCTTCAACTTGTTTGAAATTTACATTTAAAGTTTGAAATGTACATTTTAGAAGATTTACGTTACATGATTAAAGATTGGAAACCTTCCTCTCGAGCTAGCTTGAAAGACTATCAGATGTTTAAATTTCAGCTGCCATTACCTTGAGCTGGTGGACCTCCTGAAGATGGATAAGGCGGCCTCCACCTCCGTTACGAACACACACTTAGACTGGAGCAATCACAAAGACAACTTGACATCAAAAGTAGCCGAGGGGAAAGTTCCAGAAAACTCTGGGCTAAGGTCTTTTTTTTTTTTTTTTTTTTTTTGCTAGGGGCTTTACGTCGCACCGACACAGATAGGTCTTATGGCGACGATGGGACAGGAAAGGCCTAGGAGTTGGAAGGAAGCGGCCGTGGCCTTAATTAAGGTACAGCCCCAGCATTTGCCTGGTGTGAAAATGGGAAACCACGGAAAACCATTTTCAGGGCTGCCGATAGTGGGATTCGAACCTACTATCTCCCGGATGCAAGCTCACAGCCGCGCGCCTCTACACGCACGGCCAACTCGCCCGGTGGGCTAAGGTCTGACAACCCCCAATTCTGATTGGATAATTAAATAAATACCAGAAAATTTTGATTGGATGAAAAATAACTGTACAAAATATATCATTGGCCAACATCTTAAGTTGGTGGGAAGAGACAGAAGTGTTGTAAAGTTTAACACACCGAAAACAAAGAATAAACACTTCAGTTTGGTAAACCTTAACATGCAAAATTATTCTGGAATTTTAACAGTTCACTTTCACACCAGAGGGCGTAACATAAGCTTAGAGTAGCGACATTTGTTGAGAAATTTTCAAACTTCTTGCGCTAGTGTTGCAAGCCAGAGAATATACACTTCCTCTGATTATGGAAGAATACTATTCTCTGCTAGATATTCTTTGATTCTCTGACCTTCTCCAGCTTCTCTAAATATACTCAACAGATGGCAGAACCTTCCTAATAACTTAGATACTGCTAAGATAAAACAGTCTACGTACACACAGACGGGAAGGTATCAAGTCGACAGCCTTCTGTATGACCATTAATAAAGAGCAGTGAAAAAGTGGGTGTCTACTCACCCGAACCAGTTTTCAGTCACGGACAATTGCATGTTGCACTATCTCGTAAAATACACTGACTGACAGTGACAATGCAACACCAAGGAGGAGTGGTTCGAAAGGGATGAAAGTTGGGGAAAAAACAGAGACGGCACGGATGAAGAATTGATGTTTATTTCAAACCGATATGCAGGTTACACAATGCGCACGGCATCGACTCAGTAGGATGTAGGACCACCGCGAGCGGCGATGCACGCAGAGGTACAGAGTCAATAAGAGTGCGGATGGTGTCCTGAGGGATGGTTCTCCATTCTCTGTCAACCATTTGACACAGTTGGTCGTCCGTACGAGGCTGGGGCAGAGTTTGCAAACGGCGTCCAATGAGATCCCACACGTGTTCGATTGGTGAGAGATCCGGAGAGTACGCTGGCCACGGAAGCATCTGTACACCTCGTAGAGGCTGTTGGGAGATGCGAGCAGTGTGTGGGCGGGCATTATCCTGCTGAAACAGAGCATTGGGCAGCCCCTGAAGGTACGGGAGTGCCACCGGCCGCAGCACATGCTGCACGTAGCGGTGGGCATTTAACGTGCTTGAATACGCACTAGAGGTGACGTGGAATCATACGCAATAGCGCCCCAAACCATGATGCCGCGTTGTCTAGCGGTAGGGCGCTCCACAGTTACTGCCGGATTTGACCTTTCTCCACGCCGACGCCACACTCGTCTGCGGTGACTATCACTGACAGAACAGAAGCGTGACTCATCGGAGAACACGACGTTCCGCCATTCCCTCATCCAAGTCGCTCTAGCCCGGCACCATGCCAGGCGTGCACGTCTATGCTGTGGAGTCAATGGTAGTCTTCTGAGCGGACGCCGGGAGTGCAGGCCTCCTTCAACCAATCGACGGGAAATTGTTCTGGTCGATATTGGAACAGCCAGGGTGTCTTGCACATGCTGAAGAATGGCGGTTGACGTGGCGTGCGGGGCTGCCACCGCTTGGCGGCGGATGCGCCGATCCTCGCGTGCTGACGTCACTCGGGCTGCGCCTGGACCCCTCGCACGTGCCACATGTCCCTGCGCCAACCATCTTCGCCACAGGCGCTGCACCGTGGACACATCCCTATGGGTATCGGCTGCGATTTGACGAAGCGACCAACCTGCCCTTCTCAGCCCGATCACCATACCCCTCGTAAAGTCGTCTGTCTGCTGGAAATGCCTCCGTTGACGGCGGCCTGGCATTCTTAGCTATACACGTGTCCTGTGGCACACGACAACACGTTCTACAATGACTGTCGGCTGAGAAATCACGGTACGAAGTGGGCCATTCGCCAACGCCGTGTCCCATTTATCGTTCGCTACGTGCGCAGCACAGCGGCGCATTTCACATCATGAGCATACCTCAGTGACGTCAGTCTACCCTGCAATTGGCATAAAGTTCTGACCACTCCTTCTTGGTGTTGCATTTGCTCTGTCAGTCAGTGTATTACCATCCAGATATCCGCGAATGGTCTATGCACGGTGAATATTGTATGGAAAGATGTGTTATAAACTACATTATGAATGAATAATATATTATGTACCGGTATTAAATATTCATAAAATTATTGAAAAGGGCAGGCAAAACAATATGACTACAACAGGCATATCAAGACGAGTTATCTGACCAATGCATAGCGAATGCTACGGAGCTGCACGGCTTCATTAGTATTTTTTAAAATTTTATGATAACTACTCACGATGAATTCTATTTATTCAAATTACTTTTAAGCTATACAGATGATTTTGTGCTATTCGGGGTGAATCTCTCAAAATCGCACTATACATTTGTTGGGGAACAGTAGTAGGGAATCAAAACCTTTTGAAATTATTCACAGAGAAATTTGTGATTGTTCCGACGCACCAAACAACATACCAATAACTTCCCAGTTATTAAGTTTATACTTGTGTCCCAAGTCAGGAAAGCAAGGGTCATAGTGCGTTTTCTTTTCTGTATCAACCTCTCTGCTGGTTTCATGGAAATATACTACTTAAAAGAACGTGTCAGAAAGATATACATTTCAAGAAAATACCGAAAT
Source organism: Anabrus simplex (assembly GCF_040414725.1). Taxonomy (NCBI): domain Eukaryota; kingdom Metazoa; phylum Arthropoda; class Insecta; order Orthoptera; family Tettigoniidae; genus Anabrus; species Anabrus simplex. Next base: position 338,542,302 of record NC_090268.1, on the reverse strand, counting down.
ATCGCCTTCAATTTATAGATGACGAGAAGAGGAAGTCCGCTTCTGTGGTGTAGTGGTTAGTGTGACTAGCTGCGCCCCGGAGGCGCAGTTTCAATTCCCGGCTCTGCCATGAAATTTGGAAAGTGTCATAATGGCTGGAACGGGGTTCACTCATTCTCGGGAGATCAAATGAGTAGAGGGGTGTTCGATTCCCACCTCAGCCATGCTCGAAGTGGTTTTCCATGGTTTCCCACTTTTCCTCCGGGAAAATGCCTGGATGGTACCTAAGTGGCCACGGGCGCTCCCCTCCCTCTTCCTTGTCTTCCGATCGTCCCATTCCTCCACAAGGCCCCTGTTCAGCATAGCATGTGAGGCTGCCTGTGCCAGGTACTGGTCTTCCTCCCCAGTTGTATCTCCCGATCCAAAGTTTGACCCTCCAGGAAACTGCCCTTGTGCCGCTAGGGGTGAGATTTCTCGCTGAGTCCGAGAGAAAAACCAACCCTGGAGGGAAAACGGATTAAGAAGGAAAGAACAGGGAAATAATGAAAGATGAAATGGGTGTTTTGAAGTCATGACTACATGATTCATTCATGTTTTCTTAGTATTTCAACGAAGGCGTTTAAAAGTTTGCGTTGCTAGACATGCTTCTTACGTCCACTTGTATGAGATTCCATTGTTGGGCTGAGGTAACCGTGAATGATTTTTAGCGTAGATTGTTATTCTGTAATACTGAAAGATGAAGGAAAACGATATCCCGAATGAGTCGGGCGGAGTAGCTCAGACGGTAGAGCACTAGCCTTCTGAGGTCAAGTGGGCACCTTCGATCCTGGCTCAGTCCGATGATATTTGAAGGGGCTCAAATATGTCGGCTTCGTGACGGTAGATTCAATGGCACGCAAAAAAATACCTGGGCGTCAACATAGCGGCACTTCGACGTCCCCAACAGCTGAAGAGTAGTTAGTGGTACGCAAAATCAATCATATTTATTCCGAATGAAAGAAAAGGAAATATTTATTTTACATACAGCGCAGAGGACAATTTCTAAGGCGTTTGTGTGCAAAGGAACAGCACAACTCTAAACTCAGCAGAAAAGGCGCCATCCGGTAATCTTAAGATGATTTTCATTTTTATTATGATAGTAGGGCCTAATAATAATAATAATAATAATAATAATAATAATAATAATAATAATAATAATAATAATAATAATAATAATAATAATAATAATAATAATAATGTATGTTGTATGTTAGATATTCAGCCCGAAGGCTGGCTGGATCCTCGAACAGATTCACCATTAGCTATCATAGATGGCCTAGGTGTCACTGAAGAGGCGTACTAGGGAAATGAGGAGTGCGGTAGTTTCCCGTTGCTTTCTTCACCGAGCCAGAAGTTGCTATTGCACATCAGTCTGCCAAGCCCACTGAAATGCCTGCACCAAACAACCCTATGAGCGACATTTTCACACCATTCATAGCAGGGACTGGCTGCATAAGGAATGGCATTACTAGCGTCACTCATACCTCAGCCACTTTCATAATGTCAAAGCCAAGTATAAGACTGAGACAGGTCAATGAAAGTAACAATTTTATTCTAGCCCATACCAGCAGACATAGCGCATTGCAAACACTTCATCTTGCCAGCAAAGTCAAATAATAATAATAATAATAATAATAATAATAATAATAATAATAATAATAATAATAATAATAATAATAATAATAATAATAATAATAATAATAATGATAATAATAATAATAATAATAATAATTTTATTTGTTTTACGTGATTATGACTACTTATATAGCTTCCAGAGACGGCGAGGTACCAGAATATTTTTCTGCAGAATTTACTTATGAGAACGAATATCACTAGACCTAGCTGGACTTGAGTTAATGAACTAGCCTTTTACGATGCGGTGTGTTTGGTGCATAATTATGGGGTCCTTTCTTACGATTTAAAGTCAATTGTGTGTAGGGTTGCCATAAGGTTCAAGATGAAATTTAGGATACCAACATCGATAAGTTCCAAACATAGGCGCCGCCAACTCCACGGCAGCACTTGCCCCCATGCATATAGTGGTACAAGGACGATATCGTGTAAAAGTATGGTGTGGCGTACTATAGGATTCATTATGTATGATCGGTTCAAAAATTGTCCTTGTACACGTGTTCCTTGCCCCTGTGCCCAAGACCAAAATTTGGCGCCTATGGTTCCCACGAGTGTATTTGGGTAACTTCTTGTGAACTATCCCGTCCATTACCAAAAGACACACTTGTTATATGTTGTTAATGTTAAAAATCAAGTAGAAAAATAATAAATCACACTTTAATAAAATACCTATTTTACAGACCACTCTAAAATCAATATTATAAGCATAGATTTTTAAGTTACAGATGGGACATTCCCTTTCAAAAGCATTTGAGTTTTTTAAAATAATTTGCTCTGATTTTTAAAAATCAGGATATTAAGGGATTTTTAAAAATTTAGTCAGGACGTCGTGACGCATGCTTAAATCCAGAACAATCCCGCTTTTTGAGGACGTATGGCAACCCTAATGGTGTGGCGTACTATAGGATTCATTATGTGTGATCGGTTCAAAAATTGTCCTTGTACACGTGTTTCATGGCATCATATGAACGTGGTAAACTAGGTGAAACCTCACTAGCGGTGTGGATTAGTCTTCGTCCTCGTTTGTCATGAAAATGGTGGTTCCATGACGGTGGCATTTATGGAGTGATTAATTGCGATAGCTGCGTGTTATTGTCTTCCAACACAAAAAATGAACTGCGATGCAACATTCCTACAGCTCGGCCTATTTTCATATTTCTGCTCCCCTTCCAAGTGTTCTAATAATACTCTGAATCTTTTGAACCTCCAAGGGAAATGGTTTCTTTTATTTCAGTTTGTCGTAATCTGCTTTTCAAGTCTTTATGGATACCGTCAAGTTATAGAAGTTATTTTTCTCTTCAGCACACTGGATCACTGAACAGATAGTTATTTTATCAGTCGCCAGCAGTATCAAGCGAAGTACAGCGGAACACAAATCCTCAGGCATTACCTGTGGCTCTCAATGCAACAGGTGCAAATACTAAAAATCCGATGTCGCGCGATAAAATATGTAACGCTTTCTATTGATCGGTTTGCTTTAAAGTAGGCGGAACGACACATCACACGTCAAGGACTAACGACTAATTTTTAAACCACTCTCTTCACAGAATACTTCGTTCTTATATGTTACTCAAGTTTGCTCTTATCTTCAGTGTTAAGACACTCGTGGAAGGAATTAAATCAACAGAAAACATTACAAACCAGCTGATCTGAACATTTCTATTATAGTTAACCGAAACCTGGACGTCACTTCCACCATGTGCCTGTACTATATTATTATTATAATGATTATTGAATTTCCCATTAAAAACCCTATTTTACAAGTAGTATATTAGGGCTATAGATAGTGAGACTAAGTTAATACATGACAATTGAATTAAAATAGAGATGACTTATAAATGAGATGGAGAAATTTAACAAACACTTTATAACAGCATCTTCTCTGAAATACCATAGTGAGAGGTGCTTGGTATTCTATATTACACATGTTTAAATGCATTAATAATTCATATCTACTCCTGTAAAAAATCGGACACTTGCATTTCACAGGTACAGCTGTAGGGCTTCTGAATACTGATTCCAAACCTCTCGAAGTATGATCCAAACTTTCCATGGCCTGTCAAAAACTGAGTTATAATATGTTCATGTTGCAAAAACCTACTTTTTAGTCTGTACTATAGAAGTCAAAGTGTTGGAGGACATGGCAGTTGAGAGACATCAACACTGACTTCTCTCCAAGTGGCCGTCGTTCGAATACAGGCCTATCCATCTGGGATCATTGAAATGAAAACTAATGCCATTTATCACGTTCCAATGGATAGCCATTAGCTATGTTCACGACATCAAAAGTCATGTAAAACTACAAGGGTCCTTGCTTGCTTTTTAAAAAAAATATTGCGATGTATTAAAATAAAACTAAAAATATAAATAATGCCCCTAATGAGACACTTCTAGGTGCCTTATTAATTTAAAAGCTATGACCTGAGAACCCGGTACATGATCCCTAATACAATTCGAAGAACTAGAGATGTTAAGCTGTCAAGGATACATAAATGAAGTCGAAGGGTACAGGCATGAAGAGATAAGAACAAAATATTTCTTTTAAGGATTTTTAAGCTGTTATTTGTAATTGCGAAATTATAATTTTCAGAAGGCTTTGATTTATGGCAATCCTTGAATTGAGAAAGCATGTTGTTATCAAACAATAAATATAAAATATCTAAATAGATGTAAATTAATCAGACACTTCCAGGCATCAGCTTGAAACATAGTACCAAAGAATCTAACACTTCAATTATCCACAAAATAATTCTCAAATTCTCATAACTCCGAGAGGAAGTAGATCTTAAGGGTGTCTAATTTGAATCACAGGAGAAAAACAGTACGCAGTCGTAAGCGTTCTTTCACCGAGGGGATACGTCTGTTTCCAAACTTATAAGGTTCATTAACTGGCCCCGCAATCTTCAGGTAACAAGCCTGATTCTTATCTGAATGTCGTAAGCGACGACTAAAAGGGGCACCAGGGACTCTCAACTAGGGAGCGCGGGTTGGCGACCACGGGGCTCTTAGCTGAGTCCTGGCATTTCTTCCACTTACGTGTGCCAGCCTCCTGACTTTCATCTATCATATCCGACCTCCCTTGGTCAACTCTTGTTCTTTTCCGACCTCGATGCTATTAGAGCACGCATGGCCTTGGGAGTCTTTCATTTTCACGCCCTTCGTGGCCTTTGTCTTCCCTTGACCGATACCTTCATTTTTCGAAGTGTCGGATCCCTTCCATTTTGTTCTCTCTGATTAGTGTTATATAGAGGATGGTTGTCTAGTTATACTTCCTCTTAAAACAATAATCACCACCACCAATCATAGATTTTTACTTATATCTGAAGGCTGGTGTGAGGAACACTAAACCTATGCAAGGACAACTGGAGAGGTAATTCACAGTGGGATACAAACCAAGAATAACGCTAACTACCTTCAGGCTGAGCAGTGGTCGCTTGGTAGGGCAACGTCCATCAGGTCTATTGTTTTCTTGTCCCTTCAAACCATGTGTATAGGTAAAAATTAAATATATGATTACTTAGAGGAGTACAGAGCTCTACAGATGTAAAATTAAACGTCGTTCTGTCTGTCCAGCCTTCTGTCCATCCGTCTGTCTGTCTGTCTGTGTTTCTGTCTACCTGTCTGTCCGTATGTCTATGTTCCCTTATAACCCGAGAAGCAATGGGACGTTCTTTATGTAGTTTATGCTGTTGCTTAGAGGATCTCCTGTGGAAGGTTTCCATGTATTAAAATATTGAGCTGTGATCAAAAGAAGCCGAGGTATAGTGGCTACTGGGAAACAACTGGAATAATATGACACCACATGGAGCCTTTCGTATGTTACGCTGCCTAAATCGTTTAAGACATCCACAAAATTTATTTGCGTAAGAATTATAGAACACAAAACATTTTACGAAAATGTCTGCGAGACCACATTCATATAAAGATACCATCAACTAAATAGCTAAAGCATTCCACGACTTTAGCTATGTAAACCAAATTGGCTTGTTTCGTAAAATAAAATATGTCAACCCTTATTTTTTGTGACGAGTTTGTAAAATAGAGACATGACGGTATTACGATAATAAAACAACGACCGGAAGCAAAATGACAGTGCACAGAAAGTTGAGATGAATAGTATTCTATAAACTATTCCAGTGGACGGTAAACAGCTGGAAACGTACGATTCAGAGACGTGAATCGCACTATGCCTTACGGCAGTTCGATGATCAAATTTGGGTGTGACGAATGTCTGGAGAACAACCATGTGCAATGTTAATAATGATATTTGGACTAGGGGGCATTACAGTGTTAAATGGTGTATTTTATCAAATTGAATTTTTCTTCTCATAATACTATGTTGAGTGAAAATCGAAATATGCAGGCATAATTTTACCAGTTGCGTACTGTTCACCACAGTAATTCCGTTCATTATCGACTGTTGTCTGTATAATTCCCCTTGCTATAAAACAAAGTGTTTACAATAACGACTTGAGGACATTATAGTTCTGGAAATGGACTGGCCATTGCATAACACTGACCTGAACCCCATGAAACACTATTGAGATCAATTATTAGAAATACAGTTTCGTCCTAGACCACCACCTATCTAGAAAGTTGTCGTTCCTTCAAACACGTTCAGACACCTGGTAGGAAGCTTCGGTGGAAGAGTTACAGCTGTCATGGAAGTGAATGATGAGCTTACTCAATGTTCATATGCACTACTGACGAAGTGTCTCTGGGCAACAAATTGATTGCGTTTAGACTAGGTATCTGGCTAATTCTTTCTTCAAAACAAAAATGCTTTACAGGCCTCATGGATCTTGGCCTACCAAGCGACCGCTACTCAGTCCGAAAGCCTACAGATTACAAGGTGATACGCGGTCAGTGAGACGAATCCCCTCTGACGTTACTCTTGGCTTTCCAGACCGATGGTGCTATCCCACCGTCAGATAGATCCTCAATCATTCTCACGTAGGTAGAATAGAACTCAAACTAGCCCTCAGATTCAGGTAAAAATCCCTGACTTGGCCGGGAATCGAACCCGGAGCCTTCAGGTAAGAGGCACGCACGTTGCCCCTAGACCAGATGGTAGACTCTAATTTTCTTAGGATAGTGTATCATGAATACGGCCCGGATGTTTACGACCTAAAAATGTTAGATATATGGAAGCATTTATGACCAAAAATATATTAAAAAATGACAATAAATATGACTTCAACATTTTTTGGTAACATTTTCGAAATCTTCAAAATCTTGCCGCTGTTTAAATTAACACTCTATTGCAAATATACTTTTTTAATCTAGCACATTTAATAATAATAATAATAATAATAATAATAATAATAATAATACATAAGTTATAGCATTAAGTTTTATTATTATATTTTGATTCATTTAATTACTCAATCCAGAGGTAACTCTCGACTCTTCACAGAATGAAATAAATCTCACATTATGATGGACGATCGAAAAGAATTACAATAGAAAATTACATACTTTTTAAAGTTTACAAATAGGAACGAATCTTCTATTTTCTCGCAACATTGACTTGCAACAGGGAAAAGACCGCTCAACATCGCAGGATGTTATTTGGGCCATATTTGGAATACGTCAAATCATTAGCGTTCAGTATTGAGGACAACCGCCGGCCCCGTGGTGTAGCGTGGTAGTGTGCCTGCCTCTTACCCGGAGGCCCCGGGTTCGATTCCCGGCCAGGTCAAGGATTTTTACCTGGACCTGAGGGCTGGTTCGAGGTCCACTCAGCCTACGTGATTAGAATTGAGGAGTTATCTGACGGTGAGATGGCGGCCGCGGTCTAGAAAGCCAAGAATAACGGACGAGAGGATTCGTCGTGCTGACCACACGACATCTCGTAATATGCAGGCCTTCGGGCTGAGCAGCGGTCGCTTGGCAGGCCAAGGCCCTTCAAGGGCTGTAGTGCCATGGGGTTTGGTTTGGTTTGGTTTGGTTTGGTTGAAAGCCAACCTTTCTGTCTCTTTCTATACAGCTTACGCTCCTAATTCACATAAATGTATATTTATAATTCTGACAAATTACAGACAACAATTAGTTGATATGAAAAATGGATAAAAAGGTAAAAATGGGACAAAAATACGAATATTCACGGGGAAATACGGCCATAATATGAAAAATTACTTGAAAATCATAAAAACTTCAAAAAAAGCAAATATGTCTTTATATAACCCTGGATAATTTTAGTCACCGTAGATAAAATCATGCTTAGGTTATATTTTACATGGAAAGTTTATACAGGAAAAAAAAAGACATATCATAAACATCGGGGACCTAATCATGAATCATGAAGGTCAAATGATGTCGTCATTGATTGCTCAACAAAGGGAGCACTGTTCCAATCTCTTCCAATGCCTGTGGGATTTATGAAATAAAATTGTATGTCCCTATAATCCGATTTTCTTGTAAGTCAGGAGGATATCCACTGAAACGTAAAACTAGAAATTCTTTCGCTTTTTTATTTCTTTCATTTATTTATTAATGACTTTCTGTACATGCCAGGGCTCAGGCTACGAAGCCTGCTAATATGCCAAACAATATAATTATACACCTACATAAATAAAATATATTGAGCACTTTGCTGTGTGTTGGGTATTCAGCCTGAAGGCTGGTTTGATCCTCCAAACCTCCACAAACAGCCGTCATACATAGATAGCCTCGGCGTCACTGAAGAGGCATACTAGGGAAATGACGAGTGAGGTAGTTTCCCGTTGCCTTCCTCACGGAGCCAGAATCCGCTATTACACATCAGTCTGCCAAGCCCACTGAAATGCATGCACCAACTGACCCTATGAGCGATATTTTCACACCATTCATTACAGGGATTGGCTGTATAAGGAATGGTATTACTAGCATTGCTCATACCTCGGTCACTTTCACATTGTCAAAGCCAAGGATGAGACAGACACGTAAATGAAAGTAACAAATTTATTCTAGCCCACACCTGAAGACATAGTGCACTGTATACACTGCATCTCACCAGCAAAGACATTTTAAATAATTAACTAATTAACTAATTAAAATTACAAATAAATTGAATATAATTTAAACAACATAAACCTTAATGTAACTGAAATTCAAATTATCATAAAACTAATTTTAAAATTATTAAATCAATAAGTAAAAATTAAATCTATCAAAATTTGAACTCTAATGCTACTAAACTTATAGTTCCATAATATTGATTTAATAATCTAACTTTTGAGGATGCTTTTTCTCGTCATTAATATCAATGTACGAACAACTTTCAACACATTCGTCTCAATAGCTTTAGGTTACTTATGTCTCCAATTTGCGAATGTCGTTGCTGATGGTCAACGAATACTGAACATCCAAATGGTTATCATGCACCGAAGACGTGATGGGATGAAACTATACTTTAAATTATAATTTCAATCAATCAATCAATCAATCAATCAATCAATCAATCAATCAATCAATCAATCAATCAATCAATCAATCAATCAATCAATCATTACTGATCTGCATTTAAGGCAGTCACCCAGGTGGCATATCCCCTATCTGTTGTGTTGTTTGCCTAACATTTTCTTGAATGATTTCAAACAAATTGGAAATTTATTGAACGTTTCCCTTGGTAAGTTTTTCCAATCCCTAACTCCCCTTCCTATAAACGAATATTTGACCCAATTTGTCCTTTTGAACTCCAATTTTATCTTCATATTGTGATATTTCCTACTTTTAAAGACACCACTAAAACATATTCGTTACTAATGCCATCCCACGCCGTATCTCCACTGACAGTTCGGAACATACCACTTAGTCGAGAAGCTTGTCTTCTTTCTCCCAAGTCTTTCCAGCCCAAACTTTGCAACATATTTGTTACACTACTATTTTGTCAGAAATCACCCAGAAAAAATCGAGCTGCTTTCCTTTGGATTTTTTCCAGTTCTTGAATCAAGTAATCCTGGTGAGGGTCATTTTTATACACATACAATTTGTGGAGTCTATAGTATCCATTAGTAGTGTGTGAACAAGGACCCACATCCTACAAACAAGAATAGTGGAGTAATGCTATCCCTTTTTGATGTGATGGGAATTTATCATTTCCCAGAACATATAGATTCCATTTACATCCGATGCACAATGGTATGCGTGTGCATTTTCATAGTACTGATCGCGATACCCTGGATGAATTTATTTCCATCAAAATAGAAGAATGAGACCATGCAATATTTTTAATTGTCCAATAACATGCCTATCAGAGATATTTGGTTTTTAGGGATCCCAGGGTTTCTGAAATAAAAGAAAAGGTAAAAGGTGAAAGTCTGAAATAGAATTTCTTCGAGGAATGTAAAGATGTTACAGTGTTTATGACCTTATTAGAATATTGCACCGGAAGTTGGAAATTACATTCTATCGTGTTCATCACCGTACTGTTAACTGCAAAAGAGAGGTCCTGCTATTATATTTATTTGTTAATGACACAGTTGATTAGTCGTGGTCGTTGCGAACACACAAGGCACTGTACGGGCATTTCGACGTGGGAAAATGTAAATTGACTAATCTCATGAAGCCGATAGTATATTGCGTGATCTTCATCGATGGCAGCGAGCCATAGACAAATTAGGAGACTACTTTGAAGAAAGTTAAGCAACTAAACGATAAGCGCAAATGAGTGTATAGTTGGGGACAAAACATGACGGCCTCAGTGCCTAGAAGCGAGCTGGAAGCCAGCTGTCAATCACACCCTGCACCCTGCTGAGTTAACGAGTTCTAAGTGATCCTTGTTTGTTTTGGAGAGGCTACCAAACCACTTTCTTCCTGACTCTCTGCAGTATTTACCCTTTCTGCATATATGTACCAAATTGGTTGAGAGATATGCTAGAACATACACACGTACGTTCAATAAATTTGGTCACTTTGAACATTTTCTTTTCTTCGCCCGTTGTCACCCCCTGCCGATTGGGACGGAACTTTGTCTTAAACGGCATTCAGAGTATCACAGTTCACCTCAGCGACCCCAAAAACTATGGATTCGACTCATATATAGGTCGTTTTAGATTTATTTATTTATTTATTTATTTATTTATTTATTTATTTATTTATTTATTTATTTATTTATTTATTTATTTATTTATTTATTTATTTATTTATTTATTTATTTATTTATTTATTTATTTATTTATTGACTTTAGCAGTGGCGAAGTTAGGGCTCGTGGCCCTCTCTTAAACTTAACCACATAATTAATCTACAGATAATACATATATAAAACAAATGTACTATTCTATCATAAAATCAAAGATAAGCTAAAAATTACAGATTTGGACAACATATAATGAAGAAAGAAGGCAGAGTTCAACAAACAAAATAGAATAAAATTTGGAGCATATAGATAATGAGAGACAAAGTCATAATGAAAAAGTAAGATACAAACTGAAAAAAAAGCAATGCAAAAAGAGAACACAATAAGTAATAAAGTAAATGGAAATATAAGTATGGCCATAAAAGTGATCTATGTACATGAGTAAGAAGCTAAAATTATGTACATTACACTATAATAATAATAATAATAATAATAATAATAATAATAATAATAATAATAATAATAATAATAATAAAAATCACAATCACACAACCTATCATACGTCATCATACACACGAAACAATCACACGAGACAATCAGCGGTATTCAACAGGTAATCTCTACATGCAGTCTTAAATTTCGATATTGATTTTGAGTTCCTGACAGCAGCTGGGAGTGAATTCCAAAGTCGTGACCCAGCCACAACGAAGGATCTGTTATATATTGAAGAGTGGTTGACGGGAATAGCGAGGGAAGTGCCAGATCTAGTGTTACAATTATGGAATGAGGACAATAAATGGAATTTTGAAGACATGTATTTGGGTTGATTTTCCTTCTGAGTTCGATATATCAACGTAAGTACATGGAATTTCCGTCGCCTCTCGGGTTTCAGCCAGGAAAGAAATGTGTAGCTAGGGGTTATGTGAGCATCGTAACTCAAGTTAAAAATAAATCGAAGACCAGAGTTCAATGCTCGTTGAAGCTTCATAGTTTGTTCACGGGTTGCATCAATGAGGACAATGTCGCAGTAGTCAAGTATTGGTAGTATCAAAGTTTGGAGTAGTTTTGTCTTTACGTCTTGTGGCAAAATGTCCTTATGTCGTTTTAGAGGGTGTAACGTCGCGTACATCTTTCTACATGTATTTCTTACATGTGCAGACAAGCCAGGAGTTTCATTCAGGGTCATACCTAGGTTCTTCACTTCCTTACTGAACGGGATTACGGTGGCATTTAATGTCACCGGAGGAATAGCATAATTTTTATACATGTTTAATAATTTCTGAGAACCGATAATAATTGTTTGAGTTTTTGGGGGGTTGAGGAGGAGAGAGTTTTCACTGGCGTACACACTGAGTTGTTGAAGGTCGGAGTTAATATCTCTTATTGCATTCGATATATCATTTATATTAACGTGGCAGTAAATCTGGAGGTCGTCGGCAAAGAGGTGATATCTATTATACTTTATTTTAGAGGAGATATCATTTATATAGAGGACAAACAAAAGGGGGCCAAGAACAGAACCTTGGGGGTTTCCTGCCTTCCGGTGTCGCCACTGAGAAGCAGTATCTTGTACTGTAACACGTTGCATACGATCTGTGAGATATGCGGTGAAAAATTTTAAAGCAACATTACCGAAGAACGATTTGAGCTTCATCAGCAATGTCTGGATGTTTATCGTGTCAATAGCACTGCTGAAGTCAAGGAGTGTGAGTATTGTCACTTATATTTCGTCCATTGCTTGTCTGATATCCTCAGTCACTTTGAGTAAGGCAGTGGCTGTGCTATGACCCTTCTTGAAGCCAGATTGCAGGGGGTCAAGAAGAGAGTGAGCCTGAAGGTATTCCAATATTTGCGCATGTACCAACCGTTCTAACGCTTTGGAGACAGCAGGGAGAATCGGAATGGGACGGTAATCGGATAGGAGTTTCGAACCTGGGTTTTTAGGAAGTGGAATTACATTGGCGTACTTCCAAATTGTCGGTAATGTGCCGTTTTTGAGACAGTAATTAAAAATATGGGTGAGAATGGGTAGAATAGCGCCAATAATATTATGTATGAAAGTAATAGGAATTTCGTCGACACCGCTTGCTTTGCATTTCGCCCCTACCCTGGGGAGTTAGGGGTCTCTTACGACCACAATAATTTTAGGGATGTTAAGTCATACTTGTATTAATTTTGGTTGAGGGCTATGCTGCAACATACACACATACGTTCATTATGTCGGTCATTTTGGCCATTTTATTTTTCACCTTTTCTCACCCTCTATGCTAGAGGAGGCTTAACGTCGACTTAAAAAATCCGGAGTGTCATTATTCATCTCAGCGACCCTAAAAATATGGATTTGACACTATTGTCGAGTATTTTTATATTTCACTTCCTCCCGCTCCTACGCGTGCTTGGATTGTCATACCTCCACGCAGTTTGTCTCGTGATAGTAAGTATTAGGTGTACCAAGTTTGGTTGAAATCACTCCCGTAGTCCCTAAAACTATGGATTAAACAATAATGTAGGTCGCTTTTAGTTATATTTCACCCCGTTCCCTAGAGGTTCTAGAAGAGTGTTGCTCCCACAGTATTTTTTTTTCAGATGTTAGGTAATATTTGTACAAAGTTTAGTTGACAGTTTTGCTGGAACATACACACAAGCATCCATAATCTTTTTCACTTTGAACATTTTGTTTTCTTCACCCCTTCACACCTCCTGCCGATTAGGGCTCAAGTTAGTCTTCAACGCCATGTGGAGTGTCACTCTTCATTTCAGCGACCCCGAAAACTATAAATTCGACACTATTTTCTATTATTTTTATATCTGACCCACTCCACCCCTACGGGTGCTAAGTCTGTCATACCCCTACGCGGTTTATCTGCTGCTAGTAAGTCATACGTGTACTAAGTGTGGTTGGAATCGCTCCTATAGTCCCGAAAACTATGGATTCGACATTGTTATTGATCGTTATTAGTTATATTTATATTTCACCCACTCTCCTAATGGTTCTAATGATGTCCTACCCCCACAGAATATTTTCCAGATAGTAAGTCATATTTGTATCAATTTTGGATGATAGCTATGCTGGAACATACATACGTCGATATCTCGCTCATTTTGGACAATTTATTTTTTACTCTTTCTCAACACATGTGGCAAAGGGGAAGACCTCACCGACATCGGAAACTGTGGATTCGATACTATCTTCGATTATTTTTTATCTCAGACCTTCACCCCTACCCCTAAGGGTCTTTAGATGCGGTTAGTCTCCCGATAGTAAGTTATGAGTGTACCAAGTTTGGTTCAAATCTCTCCAGTAGTCCTGTAAACTATGGATTCGACACTTTTTGTGTCGTTTTAAGATATATTTATATTTCAGCCACTCCCATATGAGTTATATGAGTGTCTTCCCCCCTCGGCATTTTTCACAGATAGTAAGTAATATTTGTACCAAATTTAGTTGACAGTTATGCTGGAAAATAAATACTTAAATTCATATTCTCGATCACTTTAGTCACTTTATTTCTTCACTTTTTCTCACCCTCGGTGCCAAAGGGGGCTGAACTTGACTCTAAAATATCCGGAGTGTCACTAACATCTCAGCAAGCCCAAAACTATGGATTCGAAACTATTTTTGATTATTCTTTTTCTCACCTGCTCACTTCCGACCAATAAGTGCGGTTAGTCTTGTGATAGTAAGTCATATGTGTACCAAGTTTGGTTCAAATCGCTCCAGTAGTTCTCAAAACTATGGAATCGATACTAACATCGATCTTTTTAGTTATATTTCACCCCCTCCTTTGGAGGTTCTAGCAATGTCTTGTCCCACAAGCATTTTTCGCAGTTAGAACGTCATATCTGTACCAAATGTAGTTTACAGCTATGCTGGAAAATACGTACATCCATGTACTCTTGGCCCTTTTTCGTCATTTTATTTTTAACCCTTTCTCAACCCTTATGCCAAAAGGGGCTGAACTTGGACTTTAAAAAATCACGGAGTGTTACTATTCATCTCAGCGACTCCGAAAACTACGGATTCTACACTATTTTCAATGATTTTTATCATCCCGAAAACTACAGATTAGACACTATTTTCGGTTATTTTTATATCTCACTCTCCCCTCACCCTCCACCCCAAAAGGGTCTGAACTTGGACTTTGAAATATCCGGAGTGTTACCATTCATCTCTGCGACCCACAAAACTATGTATTCCACACTATTTTCGATTAATTTTTTATCTCACTTCCCCCTCGCTCCCACCCAAAAGGGGGTTGAACATGGATTTAAAAATATCTGGAGCGTTAATAGTCTTCTTACCGACACCGACAAGTAGGGATTCCACAGTATTTTCGATTACTTTTATATTTTACTCCTCCTTGGCCTCCCACCGAAAAGGAGGCTAAACTTGGACTTTAAAATATCCCGAGAGTCACTTTTAATCTCAGCAATCCCTAAAACTATGGATTCGACACTATTTTCTATTTTGTATACAACAACGCCCTGAATCCCCACCTCTAAGGGTGCTAGGTATGGATTACCCCCACAGTGCTCGTCTCCAGACAGAAAGTCATAAGTGTACCAAGTTTGGTTCAAATTGTTCCAGTGGTTTAGGAGGAAATGTGTCATTTACACACACACACACACACATCTTTTTTATGTACAGATAGTATGGACTCGCCTTTGATCGTTGGGAATTCCCAGTTGCTCTTCGTTAGGAGTTGGTGATAATTCGCATCAATCCACTGTTGATATTCTACATTTTTCACAGTTTCCTCAATATTTTTCACATCGAATACACAGCTCATTCTTCAAACTGGGCAGACCTACCTAAGTTGGTCCTAAGTCATGAAAGTACATCTCGAATACGGCATGTTGTATTTCTATTTCCAAATAACAGGCACAGTCCTGAACCTCCTAGCAAGAAAGGTACTTCATAAAACATGGCGGTGTGTTCCCATCCTGCCACAAACAGCATTTCTTACCGGACCATCATGATAGAGCGTAAGCTTCTGTCGCTTAGCGACATTCTGTTCATCAAGTCGATCCAATCTTGATGCGGCTTTGCAATTAAATTACCCTTTGTTGACTGACGGTACTTTAAAATACCAAGTTTTATTATTGCATGTTAAAAGGTATAGTTCATTTCATATACGTAGTTGATCGATTGTACGTTTATTCCATGTTTAAGGATCATGGAATAATTATTTCTAGATTGATCAAAATGTTTGCGTGTTTCATATTCCATCTGTTTATTATCGATGCAGTATTGCAGATTGTGTCATTCAAGTGTAACAATAGAAGTGCTCATTGGATTGTTAAAACAATACGTAAGGTTAATTATTGGTCCTATAATGTGCTTTATGAAAGTGTTTTGTGATTACTGTAGCAATTTGAGTGAAAAGATATATAAATTCAGTAAAAATTACCGTAATTGTATCTTGGACTTATAAGTACCGACAGGCAATTAGACATACTTGCCTATGGTCCAATCATAACCTAAGTACTGATTTGTTAGCTCGTGCTATAAGTTTAGAACTTACTTTTCAGAGATTGCGATGTCTGCTCACAGGCAAATGTATGTAGATGAGAAATAAATAAAAGAATTACTGGATATTCCATTGGATAATGATGCCGAACCACACACTGAAAGCAATGGTGAAGAATTTGGAAGTGACATGAATGCATTTAATCAAATATTTTGTTTATTTTGGGACATGCTTGCTGTGCGGTGTGTCAATGCATACATAATTTATAATGAACTGTTTGAGAAAATCACATTGTTACAGTTTAGAAGATCAGTAGCTTGCCGACTAATGCCATTGAATACAATGCTACCATCCAAGAGACTGTCAAATGTTCCGAAGAGGGCAAGTCCACAACAGCAGCCTGTCCACAACAAACGTCGTCGTAAAGCATGTTTTACTGTAGCAAAAGACAATCGTCCTGCGAATCATGGAGTACACTGCGTCAAATATTCAAGTACACGAGGCAGATGCGAAATGTGCTCCAGTAAAAAAAAAAAATCAAGACCAAATTCTCAGTGTACTTTGTGTGGCGTCTCTCTCTGCTGCAACGAGAGGAAAAACTGTTTTGCTGAATACCATTGTGTACATTTGTAATTTGGTAATTGTTAATGAGAATGCAAAATAATTGAGTGTTGATGCTGAACAGAAAATGTAGCTCTTATGACGCTACAAGTTTGATACATTTTTGAGTTTTACCATCTGGTATTTCTTTTTATTATTATTATTATTATTATTATTATTATTATTAGCGTATTCTCCCAATAATGGAAGACGTTAAGCAAACAACTCAATCAAGCTTTCTTTGGGTTCTTCTTGTTCTTCCAATAGGCTTTCATTCTTGTATTATTTGTTATTATTTTATTATACAGCTCACAGTGTAAATACGAATTAATAATACAAATACCTTGTGTAGACCGGATTTTGCAAATTTTTCATTTTGTTTGAGGTCACCATTACCTTCAGTTACCTTATTGCTTGACGGTACTTATAAATACCATCCAAAATTTTTCCAAAATTTGTTGAGATAAAATCTTTAAAACATTAACTTACTTTTTTGAGCTATCTTGATGAGAATTTTACAGGACTTAATATAAAATATTGAATATTTGTAGCCTTGGACAACAAAGGGTTATATAAAATTACTCATCATAAAAATCTACCGTACCCCTCGGATTTCGTTTAAATCACTTCCTAAAACCTCACAGGAGTAATACGAACAAATTGTGAAATTTTCAGCCAAATCGGTCTAATAGTTTTTGAGTCTATTGAAGACATACAAACTTGAGTAGTCTCCTCTGTTGCTAAATGTGAGTCACAGGTTAAGGCCATCGTTCTCAATGTGAAGTAAGCGAAGGCCACGTATTAAGGACTAGCAAATGCTTTTTTTTTTTTTTGCTAGTTACTTTACGTCGCGCCGCACAGATAGGTCTTATGGCGACGATGGGAAAGGGAAGGGCTGGGAGTGGGAAGGAAGCGGCCGTGGCCTTAATTAAGGTACATGCATCCGGGAGATAGTAGGTTCGAATCCCACTATCGGCAGCCCTGAAAATGGTTTTCCGTGGTTTCCCATTTTCACACCAGGGAAATGCTGGGGCTGTACCTTAATTAAGGCCACGGCCGTTTCCTTCCAACTCCTTGTCCTTTCCTATCCCATCGTCGCCATAAGACCTATCTGTGTCGGTGCGACGTAAAGCCCCTAGCAAAAAAAGAAATTAAGGTACAGCCCCAGCATTTGCCTGGTGTGAAAATGGGAAACCACGGAAAACCATTTTCAGGGCTGCCGACAGTGGGGTTCGAACCTACTATCTCCCGAATACTGGATACTGGCCGCACTTAAGCGACTGCAGCTATCGAGCTCGGTGACTAGCAAATGTACCCGTGCTTCGCTACGGTATTCTACATTGTATATGGATTTCCGTAAATTACTGAAAAGGCAGTGAGTAAGATTATATTAAAATGCACCTACAAACGAACTTCACCATCAGACGCCTCGTTCAGTGTTCTCCTTGGTTGGTCCTATGACATTTTCCCGTATCTCCTATATTTATGGGTTAGATTCAGTTAGTCATTGAATGGGGTGAAATTTGGAACAGTTTTCACATACTACTTTAGATTTTTGATACTCATGTGACCCTGGAATCATAACATTTTGCAAACATATGGCTACTGGCCATATCAATATGCGTCCCCAATGTCATGATTGCATCTTTCCTATAAGTGTGCCACACGATAACATAAACGTGTAAAAAGTACAAAATTAATTCGAGAAACGCACTACTATTTAACAAATATGGGATAGTGATACACAAAATGTCATAGGCCCAAAGTTGTAGATCTCTCCAATTGAAACGCGATCTTTTGTGATACGACTTACGGTAACTTGTAATCGAGAAATACAGCTCTATTTAACGTATAAGCGATAGAAATACGACAAAAAGTCATAGGACCAAAGTTGTAGATCTCTCCAAAATGAAAGGTGGTTGTGCTTTCTGATTTGTGATACGACTTACCGATTAGCCACCAATTATCCCGAAACGAAGGTCTGCACCGTCGTTAAAATTGCATCCATATTTCGATATTTTACGGGGCCAAAAATTGTACATTTGCATAGCTTATAACATTTCCTCAAAGAAAAGAGTGTCCATCTTTCGGGATGAGCACTCGCATACATACGGAGTAATTAAGGAAGAAAGTAATACAGCTAAGAAAGCTGACATTAATAGAAAATAGATTATAACTGAGGATAGCCGAATGACCACAATTATGTAAATGCCAAGTGAATGTATTGGAAAATCAAATGCCCCTCAATAAATTATGCTGGTGTGAGTTATGGATATAAGAAAGCGGTAACAGATGATAATTTTAGGCTCAGGGATTCTTAGGTAAACAGATAAGAAGATGACTAATGGTGTCATTACTTGAGCTATTCGAGGACGGTTATAACCTCCAACGATATTCCGCCAATATCTCGCAGAATGGCCTATTGACGCCTTTCTCGCCTTCTACCCAAGGAACAACCACGAATTTAAAGGCATGATGAGGAAATTGGCAATACGTTACTTCCCTGCTGGCATGCAGTCAGAGACGTTGCCATGGTGACCTGTAGGTTCGTTGTAGCTCTGTCGGTCACTCAGTGCAGAGCATGATACCCACAGAAAATAGTAAATTTCTCCGTCATTTGAAGAGTAAGGTAAATTATGAACATAACAAAAGTTGTTTAGAATAAAGATGCGTTTCACATATGGTCCACGGAGTTTAGAGAAAATCAATAGTATAAGAGGAAATGGAGGAAAACCGTTCTGGTTTTCCTATAAACCCCCGTCTATTCAAAGATTTTAAAATGATATGCATATCGAAACCTTCCTCGCGATGAGTATAATCTAAATATATGAAGTTTGGTTGAGATCTATCCAGCCGTTTCGCTGTGATGGTGGAACAAACAGACAAACAAACAGAAACGAAAAATAAAAACCACCGATTCAGTCTTGAGTTGACCTAAAACGGATAAATATCTGAAAAAATGGAAAAACAAACGAAATTACAGACAGCGGTGCCCCTACAACTTTATTTATATAGATTATTTGCTGTGCTTTCAGGCATTGATGTGAGTAATTATGAGAGATATTCTCGTGTTGTGTAGTGGAATGTAGACCATATTTATGGATTAAGGCCCAATGTTCAATCATGTATAGAAAGTTCGAAGTAGTGTGAATTTTTTAAACGAGCCCTGTATCACAATAAAGTGTGTGACTACCTAGGCAACTTATGACCGTTTCAAAAACTTTTTTTATTACAAATTCTGTGGCGAAATTCGTGCACTGCATAACGTGTTACAGTGTGTCTCAGTTCAAATCTTCACCGTGTCCTCTCAACAGAAGTCATAGCCGCCTTATAATAAAACTCCAGCCAAACGAGTTTCTACTTCTCCTTCATCTCTCGCAATGTTGCTTCGCTTTGTGAATTGGAGAGTAACATCTTTGTGGATTTCAAATCTTCTATAAAGAAGGACTCTCTCGTTATCTCATAGGCAAGCCTCGAAGGTGTATATTTGGAGATGCAAAGTGGTCACTTTAAATATTTTGCCTCCACCTTTTTCGACTGGTTTCTGCATTGGCGAGAGGGTGGGGCCATAACTTGGTAATGTCACCAGCTATTGGCGCCAGGCTAGATTGTTCCCCTCAAGGCCTCCCGATAAAATGGCGGACATGGTCACAATATCAGAATTGCTAGATTCAGTTGCAGGAACAAAAATCTCACCAACACGTACCGAGTTGAAGAAGATCAAATGAAAATCGGAATCTGCAGAGAAAGTGAAGGGACAATGGGTCACCTTTTAAACGACTGTCGGTGACCAAGAAGAAAGAAGGGGAGAAGAACTCGCTAAGACGAAGTTTTAAGGCAGTAAAATGCGAATAAGGGACATTCTAAACCAAATGAAAGTCTAAAAGAACTGAAGGTTTAGGAAGTGGCAATACCTCAGATCCGGACGAGGTTGTGTAAGTAATAGACCTAAAATGCCTCATAAGTCCAAGTTATAGTTCTCAATTCCTTCCATTTTATGGACATTTTCTAGTTAACAAGGCAGTAAAGAAACCGGTAAATAAAGACAAATATTTAGAGAACAAAATTAAATGTAACAATGTATATAAAGGTTACAACAAATCTTCAGAATTATTAGGAGAACCGACCACAAAGAGTTTCAGTCTAAGATAAGCAGTAATAAACCAACAATAAAAGGATTACAGAGCAATCTTAGAAATGTAAAATAAAAATGGCGGTGCATAAGTATGGACTTGCTAGGCCCATATTACTTAGAGAACAAAGCAGGTACATTCATGCACCGCTAAAGAAATTCCATTGCTAAATAGAGAACAACAGGGCAAGATACACCAAAATCAACCCTAATTGAATATATCCACCCAATAATCTCTACTACGTAAATGGCTAACAAGAAATTTTAATCGAAAGGTCAAGGCAAACTTAGGATAGTCCAAAACCGGCAAGAAGCAACGGATTAAAGAACATACTCAATCCTATACGCGTAAGTAAATAGACTGCATCCTACTGGGGAACAACTGCACAATTAAACTCAGGCTAAGCCCAACAAAATTTCAACGGGTTGGAAGGAAAACTTTCTACCTAAAGAAAGAATAATAACTTAGAATTTGGAAGAACCGAGCTTCAGCGTATGGGCTTATTGGAACAAGAAATGTTGCTTCGAGAAAATACCATTTCATTATCTTCTAGCTGCCACATTACAGCAGAAATAAAGTGGGCGATTCGATGATAATGATGATATGATGATGCTTGTTGTTTAAAGGGGCCTAACATCTAGGACATCGGCCTCTAGTGCACGATTCACTATCGCACTTTCGAGTATTCGATCCTTTCTTGCTAGTTGCTTTACGTCGCACCGACACAGATAGGTCTTATGGCGACGATGGGACAGGGAAGGGTTAGGAGTGGGAAGGAAGCGGCCGTGGCCTTAATTAAGGTACAACCCCAGCATTTGCCTGGTGTGAAAATGGGATACCACGGAAAACCATTTTCAGGGCTGCCGACAGTGGGGTTCGAATCTACTATCTCCCGAATACTGGATACTGGGCGCACTTAAGCGACTGCAGCTATCGATCTCGGTTATTCAGTCCTAACCAAAAGTAGTTTTGATGCAGTAGGCCTAGTTAACTAAATACACAAGGTGACATTCCATCCCTGAAGGGGACGGGTGCCTCCTGGTCTCTCACGCCAGTGACATTGGATACGGTAAAGGAGATGTTCGGAAAAGGTGATAGGGTTCGCGGCCGTAGGTATACTAGTAACTGTCCCGGCATTCGCCTTAGTGCGGGATAATGGAAAACCACGGAAAACCATTCTCAGGACAGCCGACGGTGGGAACCAGCCCTTCTCCGACTCCCGAATACAGAGGTGAAGAGCAACGATAGAACCGTGACCACCCGTCCTCTGCTCGGTTGGTCGGTTTGAGTGCTGTAGTTAACACTGGTGTCATCCTATGTCATGATGAACTGCTTATTTCTAAAACGTGTTAAGTCCCAGTTTGCAGATTATTCAGAAGGGAAAACATTTTACAATTGTTTTTGTTAACATTATGACATGTTTGCTTCTTACATAGCTTAGCATCCCTTATTGGAAATGTGTGTGGATAATATTAGCCTGTTTGAAAGTTATTAAGTGATTGGTACCGTGGTTTTATCACCCTGGCTATGTCCTCTTTAGGCCTGGGTAATAGATTGTGAAGAGAAGAAACGTTTAAGTTTATTTGTTGAAATTACATGAAAATAAGTACCGTATAAATCATGCAAAACAGTATTTAACATAATGCATGTTATTTTCGAAAATAGCTGTCGCAATTCTAATACAGTCATTGAAATATACAGTGAATACTATATAAAAGCCCAAATACTTTCCAAAAGTAGGCTGGCCACTAACTAATCACCAGTCAGCTTCATTCTAATGTATAAAATCCTTCTTACCTGATTTTGTCACGTATTTTAACAATTTCTTAATACATCTTTATTTTTTCTTGTTTATCAGGACTTTTCCGGCATATGCACTTGTGTATGAAATTTCTTGTCATGATGAAAATGTTACCAGTTTTCATTAAATGAAAGGTATGAATGATTAGCCACCGGGCGAGTTGGCCTTGCGGTTAGGGGTGCGCAGCTGTAAGCTTGCATCCTGAAGATAGTGGGTTCGAACCCCACTGTCGGCAGCCCTGAAAATGGTTTTCCCTGTTTTCCCATTTTCACACCAGGCAAACGCTGGGGCTGTAACTTAATTAAGACCTCGGCCACTTCCATCCCACTCCTAGCCCTTTCCTCCCCATCGTCGCCATAAGACCTATCTGTGTCGGTGCGACATAAAGCAACTAGCACAAAAAAAAAAAAAAAACGATTAGCCCTAAAGGGCTTAGCAATCACTGCCCCTCACACTTTAGCGTTGCGCCCATAGTGTAAAAACTGTTTTGGGGCAAATAGTACTTTTGCACATATAGTAGTGCCATTTTCCAGTGTTCCAGCAGAAACAACAACCTTTCTCTATAAACGTTTTCACGTTAATTACTAATAAATTGCAGACTTTTTTCCGGTTTGAATACAAGCTTACCACAAATTTATTTCCAAAACTTTGCAATTCCTCCTGTTAGCAATAAACACAAATTTCAAGACCCTTTTTATCTGTAGCAAAGTAACGCTAAAGTTCTAGTTTAGCATAAGATGACGTAACAATCAAAACTATCTTAGTTTTTGCGGAGGTATGTCTTTTTCTTTAAGGAATAAGTTATTTAGTTGTTGGAGTGTGAAGACATGTAATGTTTGCTCTCCGAACAGCCAACAAAATTTGAACTCATCCTTAGGATCTACTATCTAGTAGTGCTCCATTCCGTCACGAGATAGCACTGCAACTGAAAGGACAAAATTAATAAGCTTACTATCTAATTGGTACCATTGCAGGAAGCATACAATGTGATAGCAGATAACATATGATTATTATTATTTTTACTGTTATTATTACTAAGCAATACAAACTTAGCCTTAAACGTCACTACATTTCAGACTAGAAAGCTGTAGAAATGCTCTAATTTCTTCTTTAGATAATACTATATATTTGGCTGCATGTCCACTTTAGAGTTTACATATGTGAATTCTATAAAATGTACCAGGATATTTAGGTGCTCTATTGGATCTGGGTAGAGGTGTGAGTAGGGATGGCAATTTTTTAAAAAATATCGATATATTGATATTGCGATATATTGAAAGCTTATTTTCGATAATCGATATTTATTGCACATAACATATCGGTATATTCAAACGGTATCGATATATCGTGAATGATAACCCAAGAGTCCAAGACCAACTACAATATCATCAGACCTCAATGCATAAATATCGATATTGGTATTCTGTCTGTGCACGCGACTGGTTGATTGAGTTTATCTTGCTACTGGAGCTCGCGGTTTAATTATCCATGGAATATATCCACCAATGGCTGCTAATTTCAGATGAGCACCAGCCTGCACGGTTGTTAGTAGGGATGGCAGTTTTAAAAAAATACCGATATATCGATATTTCGATATGTTGAAAACTTATTTTCGATAATCGATATTTATTGCACATAATATATCGGTATATTCAAGCGATATCGATATATCGTAACCCAAGAGTACAAGAGTAACTACAATATCACCACCAGACCTCAATGCATATATATATCAATATTGGTTTATTCTGCCTGTGCACGCGACTGGTTGAGTTTATCTTGCTACTGTAATTCGCGGTTAAATTATCCATGGAAATTATCCATCAACGGCTGCTAATTTCAGATGACCACTAGCCTGCACGGTTGCTACTGTTATACTATGGCTGGTCCCTGGTCCGACAGCTCTGCACTCCGACCGACCGACCGACCGAGCAGAGGAGTGGCCACAGCTCTGCCATGGCTCTATGCTTAGGGATGGCAAAAAAAATGTAAATACCGATATATTGAAAACTTATTTTCGATAATCGACATTTATAGCACATAATATATCGGTATATTCAAACGATATCGATATATCGTTAATGATAACCTAAGAGTCCAAGACCAACAGCAATATCATCAGACCTCAATGCATATATATCAATATTGGTATTCTGCCTGTGCACGTGACTGGTTGATTGAGTTTATCTTGCTACTGGAATTCGCGGTTTAATTATCCATGGAATATATCCATCAACGGCTGCTAATTTCAGATGAGCACCAGCCTGCACGGTGCTAGGGTTATACTTCCGAAATACAAATTTTCATTGACCCTCAGCCACAAGATATACTTATGTCAATAGACGCCAGCAGTCGAGGCATAGACCCTGAATAATTAGCTTTTTGAAAGAACTAAGTACACCTGTGAAAGACAGTGAAAAAATAGTGTCAGTAATGCTTGATGAAGTCCGTATAAACCTCGTAAATTACTAGGAATGGCCGAAAATAGTTAAGAATACGATGCAGAATCTACCGTGCAAGTATTTATGGCTTTATCATTGCATTCTGGGAATAAAGATATCATTGGTCTTTTTTTTAAATGGTAAATAACAATAACTCAGACACTTAAAGTGTTAGAATTCATGGTTGAATTAGGTTTTGATGTTTTGTACTTTACTGCTGATGCCAGTTTACACAAAATACTTTGGTCATTATATTTGATTCCCTTAATTATCTTGTTTTTCTTGGAACTGTCGTGGTCCCCGTTTTTAGGAACTTCAATATAATTTCAAATCCTTGTATTATGAAAAAAAAAAAATGATATCGAGATATATCGATATTTTGTTTTGATAGTAGGACAATATCGGCATGTCGATATCGAAGGAAATATCGATACTTTAGTACGGTATATCGGAACGTCCCTAGATGTTATCGTTACCTACGAGATAAGTAAAGGCCTCTGCATGCACGGTCCCTTCAAGTACTAAATTGACAGAGTAGCAGCAATTCAAATAGCGCCGCTGGATGCCAGATTTTCCCTCCATTCCTCAGCACGATTCCAATTGGCATTACGAAAATAACTTGCAGATAAAAGCACATTACAAGTATAAAACATTGCGTTTTGAGTAGGAAAGTGATATTTCTATGACGTTTAATGAAGAAAAATTAATGTATCGCCCAGTAATTCAAGATCAGCTCATACGAATCAGGTAGTATCATTGCAACCGGAAAGTTCACGTCCTAATAAAAAAGAAAATACGCCATAGCACATTTTAAAAGACTGCAGTATTCACATAGCGTACGTCGATGAATGCAGAGTGGGTCTCAGTCCGCAAGTGGCCACGGCTGGCCTGTGGTCCCACAGCTCTGCACTCCGACCGGCCAACCGAACAGAGGAGGGGTGGTCACGGCTCTACCGTGGCTTTTCACCTCTGTATTCGGAAGAGGGGACAGGGCTGGACCTCACAGCTGGTCCCCACTGTCGACTGTGCTGAGAATGGTTTTCCGTGGTTTTCCATTCTCCTGCACTAAGGCGAATGCCGGAACAATTCCTAGTATAGGCCACGGCCACCAACCCCCTCACCTTCTCCGAGCATCTCCTTCAACGTGACAAATCTCCCGGCCTGAGAGACGGCGTCACTGCCTCCTCCTTCAGGTAAGGAATGAGAACATTTTAGTAGTAGTACATAGCCTAATCTTGCCATGCAAACACGATGGATACCCTGAAAAAAGTGTTGGCATTGATTGCGGCTAGTTTTAGTAGAAATGCTAAAGCATGTACTTTCAAAATGTTTACTACATACTACAGACTTCGAGGAAGGTTGCCACATGCTATTCTTCTCGTCACCCCGACCTGATACACTGACTGACAGAGAAATTCAACACCAAGAAGGAGTGGTCAGAACTTTATGCCAATTGCAGGGTAGACTGACGTCACTGAGGTATGCTCATGATGTGAAATGTGCCGCTGTGCTGCGCACGTAGCGAACGATAAATGGGACACGGCGTTGGCGAATGGCCCACTTCGTACCGTGATTTCTCAGCCGACAGTCATTGTAGAAAGTGTTGTCGTGTGCCACAGGTCACGTGTATAGCTAAGAATGCCAGGCCGCCGTCAACGGAGGCATTTCCAGCAGACAGACGACTTTACGAGGGGTATGGTGATCGGGCTGAGAAGGGCAGGTTGGTCGCTTCGTCAAATCGCAGCTGTTACCCATAGGGATGTGTCCACGGTGCAGCGCCTGTGGCGAAGATGGTTGGCGCAGGGACATGTGGCACGTGCGAGGGGTCCAGGCGCAGCCCGAGTGACGTCAACACGCGAGGATCGGCGCATCCGCCGCCAAGCGGTGGCAGCCCCGCACGCCACGTCAACCGCCATTCTTCAGCATGTGCAAGACACCCTGGCTGTTCCAATATCGACCAGAACAATTTCCCGTCGATTGGTTGAAGGAGGCCTGCACTCCCGGCGTCCGCTCAGAAGACTACCATTGACTCCACAGCATAGACATGCACGCCTGGCATGGTGCCGGGCTAGAGCGACTTGGATGAGGGAATGGCGGAACGTCGTGTTCTCCGATGAGTCACGCTTCTGTTCTGTCAGTGATAGTCACCGCAGACGCGTGTGGCGTCGGCGTGGAGAAAGGTCAAATCCGGCCGTAACTGTGGAGCGCCCTACCGCTAGACAACGCGGCATCATGGTTTGCGTATGATTCCACGTCACCTCTAGTGCGTATTCAAGGCACGTTAAATGCCCACCGCTACGTGCAGCATGTGCTGCGGCCGGTGGCACTCCCGTACCTTCAGGGGCTGCCCAATGCTCTGTTTCAGCAGGATAATGCCCGCCCACACACTGCTCGCATCTCCCAACAGGCTCTACGAGGTGTACAGATGCTTCCGTGGCCAGCGTACTCTCCGGATCTCTCACCAATCGAACACGTGTGGGATCTCATTGGACGCCGTTTGCAAACTCTGCCCCAGCCTCGTACGGACGACCAACTGTGGCAAATGGTTGACAGAGAATGGAGAACCATCCCTCAGGACACCATCCGCACTCTTATTGACTCTGTACCTCGACGTGTTTCTGCGTGCATCGCCGCTCGCGGTGGTCCTACATCCTACTGAGTCGATGCCGTGCGCATTGTGTAACCTGCATATCGGTTTGAAATAAACATCAATTATTCGTCCGTGCCGTCTCTGTTTTTTCCCCAACTTTCATCCCTTTCGAACCACTCCTCCTTGGTGTTGCATTTGCTCTGTCAGTCAGTGTATAATTTTGACCCATTGTTCTCGTAGTTCTACATTTGCTCGCGGAAAGAAATGCCATTACCTTTCTGAAGTTTACTTTGGCAGAATGTTACACAGCAATAAACCATTATTTATCACGTGCATTAAACAACCTGTGAATATAGTGTTTTAAAAAAATCTCTCTCGGCTCTTGCGTATTTATCAATATGCACAAAACATTTTCTTAATGTAAATCCTCAGCTTGTTTAGTCATTTGACCTGGTCAGGAAAGGAACGAATAAGGCCTCATCTAGCGGTGAGGATGGGAACTGTGTCGGCTGCCGAAGCCTGTCGCACTTCTTGGGGCAATGATTAATGGCTGACAGATGAAATGAAATGATAGTAGAGAGTGTTGCTGGAATGAAAGATTACAGGAAAAACCGGAGTACCTGGAGAATAACCTGTCCTGCCTCCGCTTTGTCCAGCACAAATCTCACATGGACTGACCGGGATTTGAACCACGACACCCAGCGGTGAGAGGCCGGCGCGCTGCCACCTGAGTCACGGAGGCTTCTATTTTGTTAATGTTACGTTTAAATATAAACCATATACTCACCCCAAGCTGAATACACAAATCAACGCCTCTTATAATTAATTTTAAGGCTTATCTCGCCTAAAACCTCACTGACACCTTTTTGCTTCAAAGTTTCCTTAGTCTATACGTCTGTGTTGTTAAACAATGGAGGGCTAACACGAAGTCTAGCGGCGACTCTGGAACGAGAAAGTATTTCGCGCTGTGTAAACTGCCATGCGGAGGCCTTATTACTAATCACGTAGGCAACGGTGTTACATATTCCACCGTTTGTATTCGAATTATAATCCAGCCTATCAGAGGCTCAGAGCAAGGTATTGAATAAATTGGATATTTCCAGGTTGCAATTCCACTTTCACTAGCACCATCTATTGAAGAATTATCGGCGTTCTCTAGTGCGGATGTATTTATGAGAATAATAATTCAACGAAAAACGATATATTTACGGAAAAATCGATATATTATTCGGTAAATTGAATAAAAATTTCGGTATCGATATACAGATAAATCGAAAGGAAAATATCGGTATTTCGTAAAAACCGATATATCGTTGCCATCCCTAATTGTTAGGGTTATACTTCCGAAACAGAAATTTTCATTGACCCTCAGCCACAAGATATATTTATGTCAATAGGCGCCAGCGGTCGAGGCATCGATCCTGAATAATTCGTTTTTTGAAATAACTAAGTACACCTATGAAAGAGAGTGAAAAAATAGTGTCAGTAATGCTTGATGAAGTTCATATAAACCTCGTAAATCAGTAAGAATGGCCGAAAATAGTTGAGAATATGATGCAGAATCCACCGTGCAAGTATTTATGGCTTTATCATTGCATTCTGGGAATAAAGATGTCATTGGTCTTTTTTTTCTGGTGAATAACATTAACTCAGACACTTAAGGTGTTAGAATTCATGGTTGAATTAGGTTTTGATGTTTTGTACTTTACTGCTAATACCATTTTACACAAAATATTTTGGTCATTATATTTTATTCTCTTAATTTTCTTGTTTTTCTTGGAACTGCCGTGGTCCCCGTTTTATGTAACTTCAATATAATTTCAAATCCTTGTATTTTGGAAAAAAATAATTTGATGTCGAGATATATCGATATTTTGTTTTGATAGTAGGATAATATAGGCATGTCTTTGTCGAAGGAAATATCGATATTTTAGTACGGTATATCGGAACGTCCCTAGGTGTTATCGTTGCCTACGAGATAAGTAAAGGCCTCTGCATGCACGGTCTCTTCAAGTACTAAATTGACAGAGTAGCAGCAGTTCAAATGGCGCCGCTGGATGTCAGGTTTTCCCTCTATTCCTCAGCACGATTCCAATTGGCATTACGAGAATAACTTGCACATAAAAGCACATTACAAATCTAACAAATTGCGTTTTGAGTAGGAAAGTGATATTTCTATGACGTTTAATGAAGAAAAATTAATGTATCACCCAGTAATTCAAGATCAGCTCATACGAATCAGGTAGTATCATTACAACCGGAAAGTTCACGTCCTAATAAAAATGAAAATACTCCATAGTATATTTTAAAACACTGCAGTATTCACATAACCTACGTCGATGAATGCAGTGTGGATCTCGGTCAACAAGTGGCCACGGCTGGTCCGTGGTCCCACAGCTTTGCACTCCGACCGGCCAACCGAACAGAGAAGGGCTGGCCGTGGCTCTTCCGTGGCTCTTCACCTCTGTATTCGGAACACGGGACAGGGCTGAACCTCACGGCTGGTCCCCACTGTCGACTGTCCTGAGAATGGTTTTCCGTGGTTTTCCATTCTCCTGCACTAAGGTGAATGCCGGAACAACTTCTGGTATAGGCCACGGCCACCAACCCCCTCACCTTCTCCGAGCATCTCCTTCAACATGTCAAATCTCCCGGCCTGAGAGACGGCGTCACCGTCTAAGAGGCCCGCCTCCTCCTTCAGGGGAGGTATGAGAACATTTTAGTAGTAGTACATAGCCTAGTCTTGCCATGCAAATATGATGGATACACTGGAAAAAGTGTTGGCATTGATTGCGGATAGTTTTAGTAGAAATGCTAAAGCATGTGCTTTCAAACTGTTCACTACATACTACAGACTTCGAGGAAGGTTGCCACATGCTATTCTTCTCGTCACCCCCACATGATATAATTTTGACCCATTTTTCTCGTAGTTCTACATTTGCGTGTGGAAAGAAATGCCACTACCTTTCTGAAGTTTACTTTGGCAGAATGGTACACAGCAATAAACCATTGTTTATCACGCGCAATAACCATCCTGTGAATATAATGTTTACAATAAACTCTCTCTCGGCTCTTGCATATTTATCAATATGCACAAAACATTTTCTTTATGTAAATCCTCAGCTTGTTTAGTCATTTGACCGGGTCAGGAATGGAACGAATAAGGCCTCATCTAGCGGCGAGGATGGGAACTGTGCTGACTGCCGAAGCCTGTCACACTTCTCTGGGGCAATGATTAATGACTGACAGATGAAATGAAATGATAGTGGAGAAAAAAACATGGCGTATGGCTTTTAGTGCCGGGAGTTTCCGAGGGCAAGTTCGGCTCGTCAGGTGCAGGTCTTTTTGATTTGACACCCATAGGCGACCTGCGCGTGGTGATGACGATGATATGATGATGAAGCCCCTGTGCCAGCGAAATTAACCAATTTTGGTTAAAATTCCCGACCCTACCGGAATCGAACCCGGGACCCCTGTCACCAAAGGCCAGCATGCTAATGATTTAGCCATGGAGCCGGACGATAGTGGAGAGTGTTGCTGGAATGGGAGATGACAGGGAAAACCGGAGTACCCGGAGAAAAACCTGTCCTGCCTCCGCTTTTTCCAGCACAAATCTCACATGAAGTGACCGGGATTTGAACCACGAAACCCAGCGGTGAGAGGCTGGCGCACTGCCACCTGAGTCACGGAAGCCTCCATTTTCTTAATCTTACGTTTAAATATAAACCATATACTCACCCCAAGCTGAATACACAAATCAACACCTCTTATAATTAATTTTAAGGCTTATCTCACCTAAAAACTCACTAACTTACCTTTTCGCTTCACAGTTTCCTTATACGTCTGTGTTGTTAAACCTTCGATCATATATCCAATAGATGGCTGATGACGTCACATTCTTGAAGCAAGGATCTCAATCAGCTGACTGGTGGGTAGTGCGAGAGTTTTGAACATTGTGTTATAGGCGAGAATAGTGATCAGCGTACTTAAAAGTGACTTTTAGCTACTGTTAATGAAGCGATGGTGCACTATTGCGTAGCGTATGGATGCAAGGAGACCTTCAAAAAAGGATCTGGCATTTCATTTCACGGGTAAGTAAGTATTTACGTAAATATGATGATGATGTAAGGGGTTTCATACAGTTGTAATTATAAAATATTCTCGGACCTTCGCAAACACCACAAGTACTTATTACGGCGGGATTACTCTGACTATATTAACGGAGCCTGCATTGAAGTAAGACACAACAGTAAAAGGTTATGGTCACTTATAAATAACAGAAGAGACAATAAACAAATACCGGAAGTAGTAACCTGGGACCAGTCTGTAGCCAGTGGAGCAGATAGATCTGAATTATTCAATGAATATTTTTCATCTAATTTTGTTAAACCTGTGCAATATGATGAGTTTCCTAAATTCAAACCTGTTACTTCCCATAGCCTCAGTAATATTTCTACCACTGATTCTGAAGTGTACTCCCTACTTTCGTCTTTGTCAGAAAATAAACCCACTGGTCCTGATGGTCTCAGTCCTATCTTCCTTAGAAATACAGCAGTAAGTCTTTCATACCCTATTAGTGTGATATTCAATCGGTGCTTCTCAGTCGGCTACTTTCCGAGCTCCTGGAAACTTGCGTATATCACACCAGTTCTTAAAGGTGGACAGAGGTCGCATATTGCAAATTATCGCCCGGTCTCTATATTACCTGCTTTATCAATCATTTGTGAAAGGATCATCCATCAGCATTTGCTTGCGTTTACAAATCCCTATATATCCCCTCAGCAGCATGGTTTCCTTCCTGGAAGCTCCTGCGTAACTAACTTGGCTATCCTCCTCCATCATGCCACGTCTGCCATCCACGCGGGCTCTCAACTTGATGTATGCTATATCGACATCGCGAAGGCCTTTGATACCGTGGATCACACCCTTCTTGTGCACAAACTTTCTGAACGGTTTAACGTGCATGGGAGACTCCTAGCTCTAGTTAATAGCTTTCTGAGCGAAAGACTACAGCGCGTTGTTCTTGATGGATGCAGTTCTTCTCTCACCACCACCCTCTCTGGTGTCCCGCAGGGTAGTGTCCTTGGTCCACTTCTTTTTGCCCTGTTTATTGATGACCTTATCGATACTGTTTCCCACCATTCATGTGAAATACTGCTCTTTGCTGATGATTGTAAAATCTTCAAGCAGATCGATTCTCCTACAGAAACAATCCAATTGCAAAATGCACTTGATTCACTATCAGGTTGGTGTACTACATGGCGTCTTAAACCTCATCCCTCCAAGTGTTCCACCATTTCGTTCACACTTCGTAAATCCCCCGTTCTACAAGAATATCACCTACTGAACCAACCGATTGCTCTTGTTGACAATCAAAAAGACTTAGGAGTGCATTTTGACAGTAAATTGTTGTTTGTCTCGCACATAAACAGGGTTGCCTCACGTGCTATGTCACTCCTTGGTTTACTCTACAGGTTTTCTGACATCACAGATGTAAATGCCCTCAGAGCATTCTACGTCTCCTGTATCTTACCTATTGTTGAATACGCCTCTCCAGTCTGGTCTATTTCTGCTTCTTCAAACCTCAGCCACCTTGACCGTGTACAATCTTTTTTCTGTGCTATGGTCAGAGCCAGGGTCCCTGCATGTCGCAATCTAAGCACTATCCAAGTGCTTGGGAAACTGAACCTCAAGACTCTTTCTGCTCGGAGGAAAGTAGCCGACCTAAAGCTGCTATACAAAGCAGTTAATGGTCTGTTTAGGTCTCCAGATTTAGCTTCCTCATTTCCCCTCCACGTCCCGTCCCGTAATACCAGAACGAAGACCCTATTCCATACTCCTTACTCCCGGCTTTCTCTCACCCAAAGGTCCCTTTCGGTACGTATTCCAGCAATGTTTAATACATTATCTATCAACAACAACCTAGATCTCTTCGTAACGTTTCCTTCCTTCTGTCATGATATTTATCATATAACTTAATTTTCCTTCTTGTTCTTTCCCGTTCTGCTCCTGTATTTACTGTAAATGTACTTTTCTTTGTTAATAACTTTGTTTATGTAAATATGTATTATATATGATTGTACAGTTTTTATTGTGTATATTCGTGTCCTTTGTAAGTATTTATAAATCTTTCATTTTAGATTCATATCTATTGTACATAGCTCAGATCGTTGTAATTCGGCGTTATGCTGTTGCTGATCATGAATAAATAAGTAAATAAATAAATAAATAAATAATGTAATACCATAAATTAACTTGTGAAAAAGCATAATGCACCTTTCAACTTCCATTGTTTCAGAAATGTTTTTCTCCTGCTGCTGCCCAACTTCTGATGTAACAAAGGATGGTGATACAAGAGCAGAGTATCCTGAATTATGCTGCTTTGCACTTACATTGAATTTCTATTCAAGTCGTGCATACAGCTACTTGAGGGATGCATTTCCTCATGGTTTTCCCCATCCAAGTACACTGCGGAGGTGGTATCAGTTGGTGGATGGTAAGCCAGGATTTAGTTCAGAGGCCGCAACTGCTCTCATTTCGAACGGGAAGGAGATGGCTATCAATGGAAAGCCCCTAGTGTGTGCACTGATGATGGATGAAATGTGCATCCGGAAGCACATTGAATTTGATGGAAAACAATTTCTTGTTTATGTGAATTGTGGTACTGAAATCGAGGATCAGGATTTACCAGAAGCCAAGGAGGCTTTAGTGTTTATGGTGGTCTCACTAAATGGACACTGGAAAATTCCAGTGGGTTATTTTTTGATTAATGGTTTAAGTGGCTCGGAGAGAGCAAACCTAGTGATTGAGTGCCTTAAATTTTTAAATGACCTAAATTTAATTGTAGTGTCACTTATTTTTGATGGCGCTGCTTCTAATTTATCCATGGCCCGTTGTCTGGGAGCTTCTTTTGATGAAAATAATATGGTGAACTGGTTTGAAAATCCCTCAAATGATTCTAAAGTGTTTATTCTTCTAGATGCTTGCCATGCTATGAAATTAGTGAGGAATACTTTAGGAGCTAAGAGAACTTTTGCCATGGGTAATAATGTCATAGATTGGAGGTACATAGAGTTAGAGAAACTTCAGAGTATCGAGGGCCTTCATCTAGGAACAAAACTTACCAAGAGGCACATTGACTGGTAGAAGGAACCCATGAAAGTAAAGCTCGCCTCACAAACATTCAGTGAAAGTGTTGCAAGTGCAATGACATATTGTGACAGAGACTTAAATCTTCCTCAGTTTCAAGTTTGTGAGGAGACTGTAAAATTTGTTAGGCTCATGAACAACATATTTGATATCTTGAACAGCCGTAATCTTTGTTCAAAGGGATGGCAGTAACCATTGAAAGCAGAGAATATCCACAGTATGAGGGCTTTATAATATAATTATTGCATTTGCTATATAAACGTGTTAGAGTGTGTAGGCCTATATGAGGATTTCTATGCTTCCTGTGACTGAATATTTATATAGACTCAAGTTGCTTATGTAAGAGGATGCTGGTGTGGTATGCTAGTTTCACTGATTTATATTAGTGTTCTACTTTTAGGCATATTCCCTCTAATCATTCTGTCTATGAGTCAGGTTGATTTTTATAGAAATTCATTCTTAAATTACTTTTATATTGGCATGTCTTGTTTCTGTACTTTTGAAACAACATTACTGAATGCTGCAGGATGTTTTCTTTTCTTCAGATGTGACCTCCTATTTTTAGGCCTAGGACTTCAAATGTGGCATGTACATTAGTTTATGTTGGGCTTTAAACTAAGCTTAATTTAGTAGGTGGCAGTGGAGTGAAATTTTACCCGTGTAGCATTTTATGTATCCCTTTATTATTATTATTATTATTATTATTATTATTATTATTATCATTTTGTTGAAGCAGCATACTATAACAGATCCCTGCTTCATGGGCATGAATAGGTACTACAACCAGTGCCAAATGATATGCACTTGACCCTACTGTACTGTGAATTTTTATAACTTATGATAAGTGAATATTTCTTGTCATGGTGCCTGTTTATCCTTTACCCTGGAGAGTTCATTTTTGTTGTCATCTGTTGGTGGTGTATGGTTCACTGAAGTATGATACTTGTGTTCTTTTGTCTCCATAATGGTCTTGTAGGCTATGTGTCACGCTTTGCATCTTGTGTTGTTGGGCATTGGTTTGAAGTAGGCCTATTTGAGTCAAAAGTACGCCAAGCACGGTAAATACAGTATTTTAAAGTTGTTTGTGTAAGTTATGAAGTGTTTATTGTAGATGTCAGTCGCATTAATATTTAAAATTAGGCTACAATTCCATACGGACAAATTTCAGAGGTTACCTTTCAGCTATTAATCCCAATATGATGCGGTAATTGGAAAAAAATACTTGTCTCTTACATTATAATAAATAATTAACATTAAAAAATTAGTGTTACTCACGGCGATGTAATACTTGCAAAAAATACGATCATAATGAGGGTGTACCATATCGTAGGTCTCTTTTGGTTTTAAACATTTTCGTCGTAATTACGCATTTATGACCACGGTTTTTATTGTAAATCACGCTTAACCACATCAGCTAAGCAGGGTACATCTCATATTCCGATTTCGCCGCCTTTTCGAATGTCACTGTTTGACAATTTCCTTATATCCTCTCGGAATCTGCTTCGAACTACCCCCCAGTCAGCTGATCGAGATGTTGGCTTCAAGCCGCAACATGGACGAGGTGGCGCTAAGCGCACTCTATAGTATTAATGCTCTAAGTGTTAAACAATGGAGGGCTAACACGAAGTCTAGCGGCGACTCTGGAACTAGTTCGCGCCGTGTAAACTGCTATGCGGAGGCCTTATTACTAATCACGTAATGTAGACAACGGTGTTACATATTCCACCGTTTGTATTAGAATTATAGTCAAGCATATCAGAGGCTCAGAGCAAGGTATTGATTAGATTGGATATTTTCAGGTTGCAATTCCACCTTCACTAGCACCAGATCTTGAAGAACTATCGGCGTTCTCCAGTGCGGATGTATTTATGAAAATAATAATTCAAAGAAAAACGATATATTTATGGAGAAACCGATATAGTGAGCGATAAATTGAATCAAAATTTCGGTATCGATATACCGATAAATCGAAAGGAAAATATCGGTATTTCGTAAAAACCGATATATCGTTGCCATCCCTAGGTATGAGCAAGAGTTTAGCTCCTGAGGGAGCGATAGTTTTATGTTGTGCCGCATAGCAATTGAAGAAAATAATCGGAGCACTTCTGGAAACTTCAATGAGGGAGCTTTAGTTTCAAGTAGGGATGGCAGTTTTTAAAAAAATACCTATATTTCGAATCGATATTTATTGCACATAATATATCGGTATATTCAAGCGATATCGATATATCGTAACCCAAGAGTACAAGAGTAACTACAATATCATCACCAGACCTCAATGCATATATATCAATATTTGTATTCTGCCTGTGCACGCGACTGGTTGGTTGAGTTTATCTTGCTACTGGAATTCGCGGTTTAATTATCCATGGAATTTATCCATCAACGGCTGCTAATTTCAGATGACCACTAGCCTGCACGGTTGCTAGGGTTATACTATGGCTGGTCCCTGGTCCGACAGCTCTGCACTCCGACCGACCGACCGACCGACCGACCGAGCAGAGGAGTGGCCACAGCTCTGCCATGGCTCTACGCTTAGGGATTGCAAAAAAATAAATTAAATACCGATATATTGATATTGCGATATATTGAAAACTTGTTTTCGATAATCGATATTTATAGCACATAATATATCGGTATATTCAAACGATATCGATATATCGTTAATAATAATCTAAGAGTCCAGGACCAACAACAATATCATCAGACCTCAATGCATATATATCAATATTGGTATTCTGCCTGTGCACGCGACTGGTTGGTTGAGTTTATCTTGCTACTGGAATTCGCGGTTTAATTATCCATGGAATATATCCATCAACGGCTGCTAATTTCAGATGAGCACTAGCCTGCACGGTGCTAGGGTTATACTTCCGAAACGCAAATTTTCATTGACCCTCATCCACAAGATATTCTTATGTCAATAGGCGCCAGCAGTCAAGGCATATACCCTGAATAATTAGCATTTTGAAAGAACTAAGTACACCTGTGAAAAAAGTGAAAATATAGTGTCAGTAATGCTTGATGAAGTCCGTATAAACCTCGTAAATTAGTAGGAATAGCCGAAAATAGTTAAGAATATGATGCAGAATCTACCGTGCAAGTATTTATGGCTTTATCATTGCATTCTGGGAATAAAGATAGCAGGAGCAGCAATTCAGAAAGTGCCGCTAAATGTCAGGCTTTCCTTCCATTCCTCAGCATGATTCCAATTGGCATTACGGAAATATCGTAACTTACACTCAAAAGCAAATTCTTTTCATCATTATATCATCTTCTTCTTAATCTGTTTAGCGTCCAGGGTTGGCTTTCCTCTCGGACTCAGCGAGGGGTCCCACATCTACTGTCTCAAGGGCAGTGTCCTGGAGCTTCAGACTCTGGGTCGGGGGTACAACTGGGGAGGATGACCAATGCCTAGCTCAGTCCGCCTCACCTGCTATGCTGAAGAGGGGCCTCGGTGGGGGATGGGAAGATTGGAAGGGATAGGCAAGGAAGAGGGAATGAAGCAGCCGTGACATTAAGCTAGGTAACATTCCGGCATTTGCCTGGAGGAGAAGTGGGAAATCACGGAAAATCACTTCCAGGATTGCTGGGGTGGGAATCGAAACCGCCTCCACTCAGTCGATCTCCCGAGGCTGAGTGCACTCCGTTCCAGCCTCATACCACTTTTTCAAATTTCGTGGCAGAGCCGAGAATCGAACATGGGCCTTCGGGAGTGACAGCTATGCACACTAACCACTACACCATAAGAGGTGGACCTTTATGTCATCATTGCCACAATCTCAGTGGATTTTTCGAAGATGCAGAAGACTGGGAATGCCTGCGTTGCTGTAGAGACGAAGTCTCGGTTCGTTCCAAGGTCTCGGACGCCCCATAAAAGCACATTAGAAGGATAAAAAATGCGTCTAGAGAAGAAAAGTTGCATTTCTATGACGTCTAATAAAGAAAAATAAAGGTAGACCAGTAGTTCAAGAAGAGCTTATATGTGTCAGATCGTTGAGTCTGGAAAGTTCACGTGTTAGTAGAATTGAAAATATTCCATAGTTTGTGTGTATATGAAGATTACAAGGGAAAAAAAGGGGAAAGGGTAATGCCAGTGTAAAACAAAAAATGAATTATCACTACCCATATATACTTTATGGTCAGGAGAATAGTTTAAGACAATGTACAACTAAGTAAAGGAAATTGTCACGGAAATATAACAAGTTTAAGAATACATGTACAACTAATGAAAGGGAAATGTCGCCACAGAACAAGAAACAAAGGGGGAATGTCCTCGTATGTGGCAATAGCGGTGGATTTCCAAAAGATTTTATGCATACCTAATTTATCCACTAACGACGTGATTACCGTAGACAGCTGTCACTGTTCTCCTTCAATATCCATGTTTTGTTTAGTGGTCACTCGGTATTCTACACATATTCAGAGACAGTTGCACATAAAGCAGCAGATGAAGTGTGTTCTGTGTTACATCATTTTACATTTTTTGAACTTGGTGACGAGATAAAATACTTAACAATCTTCTGTGATTCTGCATGTGGACAGAACAATAATGGGACTGTTTTCAGATTTCTTCACTTTATAGTACATCATGCCAAACGCCTCGAGCCTTTGAAAATAGTATTTCTAATTCGTGGGCACTCGAACTTAGAGTGCGATAGAAACATGGCACTAATTAATCAGAAATTTGCAGCTGAAACGCCAGAAGACTGGGCGGATCATTTTAGAAACGCCAGAAATAAGCCCTTCCCTTTCCATGTAACCGAAGTTGATCAACCAATGATTCGTCAGTAGACCAAGCTTTTTATTCCCTTGTACAGAAAAGTTTGCCCTTTTAAAACAAGACCTATAAGGGAACTTGTCATCTCCATTGAACATCCACGATTCATGGAATACAGAAACAGTTACAATGGCCATTGGGACGACCTGTTGTAAACGCTCCAAAATCAACTCCACACTTCCCAGAAACACTAGTTAGTGAGTTTGTTCTTCCAGAGGCATCTTAAGAACGTAAGTGCAAGAGTTAGTGTACATGAAGTTGCTCTACATTCGCAAACATGCTGGCAAGATTGAGATTTTTAATATGTAAATTATTTCTATTTCAGGTTTACATCTAATCTCTACGGCAAAATTTTCTGATCTGCACGTCCTTAGATCATTTTGTGGACCAGAGGGAAGGTCATTCATTGATACACTTCCTCACTATTAATTGACAGGTTATTTGTTAGGTTTTGTTAAAAGTGACATTCCCCTTTATTTCCGTGATAATGTGTTCATAAGACTGACATTCCCCTTTCGTTTCGTGACAAATGTGTATTTACATCATTTTACATTTTTTTTTTCAATTATAAAACTTAATTCCATATTTTCATTATTATCTATTTACAATACCAATACATTAGGCTAACGTTACATAATTATTAAAGGTTGAAACTTTGAAATGTAATTATCTCAGTTTGTAGAAGATATGACATTCCCCCTTTTTCCCTTGAACCCTTCATTTATTTACAATTAGTTTTACGTCGCACCGACACAGATAGGTCTAATGGCGACGATGGTATAGGAAATGGCTAGGAGTGGGAAGGAAGCGGCCGTAGCCTTAATTAAGGTAGAGCCCCAGCATTTGCCTGGCGTGAAAATGGGAAACCACGGAAAGCCATCTCCAGGGCTGCCGAGAGCCGGGTTCGACCTCCCGAATGCAAGTTGATAACTGACGCATTGCTCCCTCGAAGTGCCGACAGTGGGGTTCGAACCCACGATCTCCCGAATACTGGATACTGGCCGCACTTAAGCACATGCAGCTATCGAGGTCGATTTGATGTTTACAATTCTTATATTAAGGGTCATATCGAATATCTTGTTATGCTATTTAAAGTTCATACCTATTAATTTGATTCTTGTTGACTGAATATATAGTAAAACAACGCGATAAAAATACACAGGGATACATGTTACTATATCTTGTCGCCAGTGTGATTCATCACGGCACTTAACTACCAAACATACAAGAACGAATCTCATATAAACGAGCTTGTTAGTAATATTAGAACCGGGCCAGTTGGCCGTGCGCATAGAGGCGCGCGGCTGTGAGCTTGCATCCGGGAGATAGTAGGTTCGAATCCCACTATCGGCAGCCCTGAAGGTGGTTTTCCGTGGTTTCCCATTTCCACACCAGGCAAATGCTGGGGCTGTACCTTAATTAAGGGCACTGCCGCTTCCTTCCAACTCCTAGGCCTTTCCTATCCCATCGTCGCCATAAGACCTATCTGTGTCGGTGCGACGTAAAACCCCTAGCAAAAAAAAAAGTAATATTAGTTGAGTTATATTGTTAGTTTGCTTTCCTGAAGGAAACGAACCATTGACTCTGCCAGTTAAACTATAGGATTAATTACAATGAAAAATACATTCAAGGGCAGTGAAGAACCCTACTTCTTTAATTTTCGAATAAATTTGTTCCGTTGATGATTGAATTTATCACATTGGAAAAAAAGTATTGGTAGGTTGTAACGAATAGTTTCCTACATTCGCAGAACTTCGATTCGACCATCTTTGTTCCAAATAAATGTTCAGGAGTACAGTTATGATTGAGTCTTGATCTTATTATCATGGTTGCATGTCGTCTTGTGCACTAAGAATCACATTATTATCTTCGTAGTTCCTACAGCGCTACGCGGCGGCAAACTCACAGAAGTTTTCCGAAGTGTTCCGGTTATTTTCTTACAACACAAAACTATTGTTCCCTCATGAGCTAGACCAAATACTTTAATATTATTTTATTGGAGAATTTGGCTAGACTCTTGTGAGGTGTGACGGTCCAGAAATAATGTGTCACTGCTCCAACTGCTCCAGTGACAGGATTGGAGCTGTGACGCGTTGGCGATTCGTAATTGGCACTCCTCACACTAAAATCCACGCAACAAATAATAAACACCAACGAAATTGGTTCATCAATGTAAATATAAAAACCTCACAAGTAGGCCATTTCGGAGGGCTGCGCTGCCATTAGTTGATTTTAGTAACGTCTTCGCGAATATAATGCTACCACTGACTTCAAAGGTACAGTTTTAGCCTTGTTATTTATTCTAATTATATCCACTTGGTCTTGAAATGCATAACTAGAAGATTTTAGAGCCCTCAGCGTTTATAATTTACAACTAATACAAAAACATACAACTTCAAATCCGCCTCTGTAGCAATACAGACAAAATACATTTCAAGAACAAAATACTTTAACTAATGAGCATAAAAATTAGAAAGCATTCAGTTCAACACATAATTAACTTTACTACAAAGGAAAATAGTAGGTATCGTAGTTAATAGTCACAGATTCAAAATAGAATAATTAGTCTAATATGGCGTATGGCCTCCGGAGAGGCCTGCTGCGGGTCTTTTTCTCGTAGACGGCCTATTAGGCGACTTGCATGTCTGTGAAGATGATGGCCCTACCTAGGATGATTTCTAGTGCTGAGTACGCCACACACACCCAGCCCCTGAGCCATTGGAATTGAGGTTAAAATCCCAGACCCCGCCGGGAATCGAAACCGAGACCCTTTGAACCGACGGCCAGTACGCTGACCATTCAGCCAACGAGTCAGACGTTACTAGACTAAAACTCCGCCGGTAGCAGTATAATTTAACAACATGATAAATTTGTATGGTTGCTTTATATTTACAAGATTTTTTAATAATCACCGTCTCTTGAAGGTAAAATTTCATATGTTGAAAGAACTCAATCAATCAATACCGATCTGCATTTAGGGCAGTCGCCCAGGTGACAGATTGCCTATCTGTTGTTTTCCTAGCCTTTTCCTAAATGATTTCAAAGAAATTGGAAATTTATTGAACGTCTCCCTTGGTAAGTTGAAAAAGTTCATAAATATCACTCAAGCAATGATGTACTTGACACAGAGTGAAACAGTCAAAGCAGAGATAATTTCACAAGGCTAGATCAAATGTTGTCGACACCAGAGACCAATGTTACAAATTCATTCTCGTGTACGATGACAATGTTACAAAATTTGGAGAGTAGTGGCCTTTGAATAGTAAGATGGTAGAAAAAGTTATAGGCAACATAATGTCTTTATTAAAAGGTGGGGAGAATTTGTATTAGTGCATTGCACTC
Organism: Anabrus simplex; assembly: GCF_040414725.1. Lineage (NCBI taxonomy): Eukaryota > Metazoa > Arthropoda > Insecta > Orthoptera > Tettigoniidae > Anabrus > Anabrus simplex. The sequence continues at coordinate 338,499,286 of NC_090268.1, read as the reverse complement.
TCTGAAGAGAGAAAAAAAATATATGAGTCAGTAACTGATAACAAAAGTTCCAAGGAGCCAAGATATCATACAGACACGAGTCCTTGATTGCAAGTGAGTAAGCAGTGACTTCAAGGATATCTTAGGAGTCATTCTGCAGGTGAATGCTGTTGGTGAGATGTACGAGATTAGCACGAATGGAATGATTGGCTGAAAAATATTTGACGATGCAGTTTGCTATATGTAAAGTGTATCTCGTACAAAAAAGAGGGAGTTCACAAGATTACTGCATACATTTGCATGTGGCCCATACATTCATCTATTCCTGGCAGTCAAGCGTACGTGGCAGCAATTCCAAATGAAAATGCCTCTTCATGAAATATGGCTCTGATAAAAAAATGAATATTAATAACAAGGCCTCAAATATCGAGTTTTAGATCTGATCTTGTGCAGTGTACTGTATGTAATAATAATCTTATTGGCTTGTACGTCCCATTAAACTACTTTTGATGGTTTTTGGAGACGCCGAAATGCCGGAAATTTGTGCGGCAAGAGTTCTGTTACATGCAAGTAAATCTATCGACACGAGGCTGACATATTTGAACACCTTCAAATAACACCGAACTGAGCCAGGATCGAACCTGCCAACTCGGGATCAGAAGGCCAGTGCCTCAACCGCCTGAGCCACTCACACCGGCATGCAGTGTATATGGCCGGAATATCATTTCGATGTGGACTACTGAATTCGAACTCTCAATATAGGTCATCCGGTTTCAACAACTCGGTGGACATCCATTTAAAAATGACAGGGATAAAACATTGTTTCAGTAAAAAAAAAAAATATATCGCCCAATCCATGGTCGTAACTTCGCTGGAGTGCTCCTTCAATCACCTGCGTGCCACCACAGAGAGGTGACATGACGCATTGTCCTCTTGAAACTTCAGGGCCAGAAAGGGATGCAGATGGTCTGAAAGGATGTCATAATAACGCGCACCTGTCAGCACTCCTTGCAGCCGGACAATGGGGCCTAATTGCAACCATGAGAACGCCGCCCAGAACTGAGCCACATCCCACCTGGACAAAACCTTCTTGATACGCAGAATCCATGGCTTCATGGGGCATACGCCACACTCTCACGCACCCATCGGCTCGATACAACTGGAAAGGGGATTCATCGGACCATACCACTCGCCGTCATCGTTCCGTGATCCATTGCCAATGTTCGCGGGCCCATGCAAGTCGTTGATCTCTTTGTCCAGGCGTCAGCAAAGGGACATGAGTTGGTCGTCGGCTGGTGAATCCTATGCGGTGCAGTTGCCTCCTTGCAGTCCTGGTAGAAATTTTTCGTGACTCCCAACATTCAATTTGGCGGTGATCTGACTCACGGTAGCCCGTCGAGCGCTCAGTATAGTTCTGCGGAGTCGACGTGATTTTCGTTCGTTAAATAGCTGTGGTCTTCCCGTGCGGCGGTTTACGCAGGTGGTAACGTTGTTTCTGCGATATTGAAGATCCACCCTTGACACTGTTAACCTCGGAAATCCGAATTCGAGTGTAATCTCCGCAATGCTATGACCCATGCGCCGTGCGCCGGTGAACAACCCACGTTCAAAGTTGGTTAACTCGCAACATGTTGCCATCTTCACGGTACTGATGTCTGCGACAGACTGCTCAGCTACGCCGCAGCTAGCCGCAACGCTCAAGGATCATACACGGCACATTTTGTAATGCGACACCCCTTCCCGTGACTTTTGAGCACTCAGTGTACGTTACGCATTGTGTCCCAAGCAAACAAGTTGCACCTCTATAAATGGCACTAGAGCGACTGCTATTACTACCTGGTAGTAATGCATGGGTAACTTCACAGACGTTTGGAGAGCGAATTTATGAATTTCAGGGGGAAAAAAATTAAGGAAGATCTATTGTATGGTCCAACCTATACAAAAACCTGAAGGTTGGAAATAAGAAACAAGGAGTAACTGTAACAGTGATTTAAGAAAGCCGATATAGGGAGGGTGATAACAAGAAGAAGACTACAAGTAGAGACGAGGTAGAACGTTAGAGTATTCATGACATTAGAACAAGTAGAACGAACAGCCAACATTCAAGACGAGCGCGCGAGGTAGAGGCAAATGGGCCGAAATCTGTGTCACATATTTGTTTGAACCAGACATTTTGCCATTATTGAACTTGTATTTTGATTTCATGTTAACTTTTGTGGATTTGTAATCTTCAAAGGGTCTAAATAGCCTTCTTATGTACAACAAATGATGGTGCAGATGATGGAAATAAATAATTATCACCTAATGTGTATAACTGTCACCAAACTCGATAGCTGCAGTCGCTTAAGTGCGGCCAGTATCCAGTATTCGGAAGATAACAGGTTCGAACCATACTATCGGCAGCCCTGAAGATGGTTTTCCGTGGTTTCCCAGTTTCACACCAGTCAAATGCTGAGGCTGTACCTTAATTAAGGCCACGGCCGCTTCCTTCACATTGCTAGCCCTTCCCTGTCCCATTATTACCATAACACCTATCTGTTGTATCAAAATAAAACTACACAGTTCAAAAAAATTAGGAAAACATCTTTTGTAGCGTCTGGTTAATTTGGTAGATGGGTTCCAATGGTCATACAGCATACCTTGAGATCTTAGCTACTCAGGGTATGTCAAATCGAAGTTATACTCCATCTGTAGGCGTAGCCATGCATTAAATTGTCAGGTGACCCCTCAAAACAACGTGAATATCGGTGCGTCAGTGTGTCACTGTGGGGTACACAGACTACTGCTGTCACTTAAGCACGTTGTACGTAAACCAGCACATCCCTTGAGACATCTTAACGAGGTTAGAGTCGCAAGGGCCGTCACTTTGATCCAGGAAGGATGGAATTTTCGTCATGTTGCTGTGGATCTCACTGTCTCCCCGTCAGTTATTTAACGCTTGTGGAATCGTTACAGTGAGACAGGCCAGTTCACAAGGTCGTGGACGCATGACAACCCCACAAGATGACCGATATCTGACCATCTGTGCATTGCGGCGTCGTTCAACAACTGCCAGATAACTGCAACAAGACCTCAGGACGGTCACTGGAGTCACGGTGTCTGACCAGACATTAAGGAGCAGGTTAAGAGAAGTGTCGTTACGACCCAGACGTCCTGTTTGAGTGCCCCGTTTAACCAAGCAACATCGCAGCTCGCCTTCTGTTTGCCCTATCCACGTCAACTGGCAACTTCGCCAATGGAGGACTATGTTGTTCACAGACGAGTCCAGATTTCCCCTGACACAGCGTGATGGACGTCAACGTGCATGGAGACGCCGTGGTGAGCAGTACATGTCAAATGTTGTCCAGGAGGGCGACCGATTCGGACAAGGTTCTGTGATAGTGTGGAGTGGCATCAGTACTGATGACCGTACGGATCATTTTGTCGTCCGTGGTAATACTACTGCTGCGGGGTACATCGAGAAGATACTGCTACAGCATGTGTTGGTTGCTGCATATGGCGTTGGCCCTGAATTCGTACTCATGCACTACAATGCCAGGTCTCAAGTAGCGTGGATCATCAGAGCTGTTTTGCGAGAACTGAACATTCAAGAGATGGAATGGCCAGCAGTGAGTCCCGACCTTAATCTTATCGAGCAAGTATGGGATAGGCTTGACAGAAGTGTTCGTGGGCGTCCTTTTCCACCACAGACTCTCCAAGACCTCAAACAGGCTCTCATTGAAGAATGGGACCTGATACCGCAACGTGACCTCCGTCGACTTAAGCGGAGCATGCCGTGTAGGTGCCTAGCTGTGATAAATGCTCGTGGAGGACATACACCATACTGAAGCTCTCCAAATGAGATAAAAATCTACCCTGGAAGACTGTTCTCACTTTGGTTTCGCCCCTACTTGAACATTTCTGTTTGTGTTCTGAAACTGAACGTGAATCCATTGATGTCCTTTTGTATACTTTAATGGTAAAGAATAAAGGTTTAATTGGTAATGTGCCTGGGTGTGAGGTTTTGTTATGTGGAGCATGGCATACGTTCAAATATATGTTCCTCTAATGTTTTTGAATTGTGTGTAACTGTCAAGTAATGGTATTCACATAATATTTATAAATCACCTCAAAGTGCAATACACCCCCGCCCCAACCCGGGTATAAATGCTGCATGATCATATAGATCCATTATTTTTTTAAATTTGTCGTCGACCAACAAACATTATCCCACTTCATACATTCCGTCTAAACTTTTCCGCTTAGGATGACCATTTTATACAAGAAATTAACTGAGTTACCTTTTATTCTGGTCCATACTATCAGAGAACCTCGTCTGTGCCTTGATGCAAATAATCTCTAGGGTAAGGAACGAATTTGCGAAGCAATTTCTCCATTACAGCGAGGTAGAAACTTGTATGGAAATGCGGAGCAGAATGCGAAATTGAAACCTTTTAATATGGAGTCTATATTGAATCATTCTCTATATGCATATAAAAGGACTTAGAAAATTTCAATATGGTTTGGAAATTTTTCTGCCCGCTTCCTGCTACAAAGTCAACACAGTAGAAAGTGAATTGGGAGAAGCTTTAACAGGGCATACAAAAAACACCAGCCCCGGCCGCTTCCAAAGCAAACTCTGTGGAAATAGAAAAGTTGATGGCTTATACAGAGAAAAGGAATATGCTGGTGTCAGGTGGCTGCTTGGTCATCAAGGGAGACTCCCGAGCGCAAATGGGTCACTTTGTTCACATATAAGCGCCCCACCAGCCTGTGGGCGTGATAACACTCTAATAGAGAATCTGAATATGACTTGGATGGGTCAGAGAGGCAGTGAATTGTGTATTCATTCTTCCCATTCTCTCTTCCTCCTAGCTTGAGCCGCACTTTACTGAAACGAACCCTGAGTCTTCGGATAATAAAAGTACTAAAAACCGTTTCATGACTAGGGATTTGCATGAGGAAATTAACTATTCATAGGAATAGAAAAAAAAGGAAAAGGTGATATTACTATGCAAGGCAAAGAATTGCGGCATGGGTTATTTTGGCATATCCCCAAGCGTGATAGAGAAAGAAGAGGTGAAGTGAGAGGAGGTACGACTGGAAATGTAGAAGTGGAACTTCAGCCAAACAGTTCAACACATACATACAAGGAAGAAAAACAATTAATTTTACTTTCTAACTACCAGGATGCCTTAGGGCAGTGATTCACATATTTTACAGATAGGGCCTTACATTCATGACGTAAGAAATGAAATGGCGTATGGCTTTTAGTACCGGGAGTGTCCGAGGACATGTTCGGCTTGCCAGGTACAGGTCTTTTGATTTGACTCCCGTAGGTGACCTGATGAGGATGAAATGATGATGAAGACAACACATACACCCAGCCCCCGTCCCAGCGAAATTAACCAATGATGTTTAAAATTCCCGTCCCTGACGGGAATCGAACCCGTGACCCCTGTGACCAAAGGCCAGCACGCTAACCATTTAGCCATGGAGCCGGACAATCATGAGGTCACTAGGGCACGTCTGATTTTAGACGGGGGTGAGTGAAAAAGTCCACTGATTCACCCACCTCATTCAGTGATGTTAGTGCCCTCACAAGCCATGAGTTAGTCCGAGCAACAATTCTCACTCTAGGCAGATGAAAAATATACCGTTGCCTAGTATAGAGGCGAGGAACATGTAATGGAATCAGCTCCATTTCTCTATTCGTCAGACACTTATATTGAAAGAGGGCATAGGCACATCTGCGGCGTGAGTGCAATGTTCTCATGCTCAAAGAGTCGCAGAAAGACTCGTAATCTGACGAAGAGAGAGAAATACCCAAATCCTTGTAGCTGATCCATTTAAGAAACCTTATTTGGACTCCTTCCAAGTTTAGTATTAAATAATGCTGAGAAGGTAGCCACACATCGCTACAGTATTCTAACGATGGCCTGATTAGAGTGCAAAACAGTTATTAGAGTTCTAGAAAAAACAAATTCGACACATTTTCTTTTCAGAAAACCAAGTAATTTTAACCCTTTCCTAGAAATCCTGTCTAAATGGTACACGGTGTATATAACACTCAGCTTAGAGGGGATATAGGATACATTAGTTACATGGGGTTGAAGAGGTTACTATGAGATTATTTCACGCAGAGAACTCTACCAAACCTGTCAAGAACAACAACTTGCAAAAACAACAAATTCCGCAATAAACCATCACTATTAAATGTGCTTGAATTTTACTTTTGCTAGATTCATTCCCGGATGCTTTCCATAGGCTACAGATTGCATATTAACCTAATAGTGTATGTTGTTGTTTTTCTACCACTTAGTCCCATTTATTGATACGGCCTGTTTCTATGGCCAGGTGCCCTTCCTAACGCTAACCTCTGTTGAGGAGCTAGTAAAGATGAAATGAATGATGGTGAATCAAATTGTGTAAGGAGGTGGAAGGAATCGGTTGTGGTCTGGGAATTGGTATTCTCCCGGTATTTGCCTGGAAGTTGAAAATGGAAAACCGCAGAAATCCATTCTTAGAACATCGACGATGGAGTTCGAACCCATGCGACTTCCGAATGCAGAGCTTGGCTTTATAGCTGTAGCACGACCACTCCACTCAGTTTATTTCTGGGGTCTCATTTTTGTGGTTTTGGCCAGGGATTTAATGCCGGATAGCCTTCCTGACGTCACGTGAATAATGTTTGAGATCAAATACTAACCCAGGATTTACTGGGGTTCGAACCATATCCTCCTGGGTGGGAAACAAACAGCTAAACCACTGAGCCAATCATCTCTCCCTTGTACACACGATATGCTAGCTGTAAATAATAATTTCAGAAGTTATTTCATAAGTAATATAAGATATTTTACGGAATTGATTTTGCGTCCACTAACTGTTCTAAGGGTTCACGGAGAAACTGACGTGCCGGCAAATTTTCTCTGTTGGAGTTCCGTTACATAACGGTAAAATATGAAATGCCGTATGGCTTTTAGTGCCGGGATATACCAGCAAGGGTTCGGCTCGCCAGGTGCAGGTCTTTCTATTTGACTCCCGTAGGCGACCTGCGCGTCGTGATGAGGATGAAATGATGAAGAAGACAACACATACACCCAGCCCCCGTGCCGTTGGAATTAACCAATTAAGGTTAAAATCCCCGACCCGGTCGGGAATCAAACCCGGGACCGTCTGAACCGAAGGCCAGTACGCTGACCGTTCAGCCAACGAGTCGGACACATAACGGTAAATCTACCGATACAAGGCAACGTTTTTGAGCACCTTCAAATAACATCGGACTGAGCTAGAGTAGAACCAGCCAACTCGAGATCAGAAAGCCAACCTTCATCCTCTGAGTCAACAATCCCATCACTAACATAAGAATTATTCCATATATCCGGGTCTGCCTAGCCAAGGCGATAATGGCATGCTTAGTTCATCCGATAGGTCCCGGATTCGATTCCTGGTAAGGATGTCAGTATATTTAGAAATGGTACTTCAATTTCTTGAGTGACTTATGGAACTAAGGCTCATTTAGCCCACATCAAAACTTAGGACGACCGAGCATAGAATTAACCACTCTTTCCTACTTAGTACCGAGGCTACGGATAGTAGAAATCTTTACCTTCCACCCCTATAGAGCCCTTATAACCTGTACGGTAATGGCTTCGCTTTACTTTACCTAGATACGAATATGATTGTTTAACGATGAAAATATGTGCCCTCAATTCCGCTCAATATGAAGTTGTAGTATATCGCGCTGTAGACCCTTCAATCTGCGTCTTTCTCTTCTGAAATATTATGATTTAGGCCTATCTTTTACTCAGTTTCTTGTCAGTTTATTAAACAACTAACATTTTTATTGTATTGTTATTTCTGTTTAACGAAGTACTTTCTACTTGTGCTTAGTTTGATAATCCAACGAAATTATCTCTTACTTTATCGCGCATTGGCTTACAAAGTTGCATTTATTACATAAGCGCTGAAAATTATTTCTTCTAAAATAACACCTACGTTGGCTTGCTAATTTTGATTCGCTCTGTATCATCCTCTTTTGGCCTGGTGGTCGAGGGTGTTGAGCATATAGAAGGCCATGGGTTCGATTAGCGGCCAAATCGGAGATTTTTGCCCAGATCTAAGTGCTGGTTCACGGCCCATTAAGTGTTCATGAGAACAATTGAAAACCTCGGTGCAAAAAACGGTCTAGTCCAACGCTTTTAAAAAATGGCATTTTATGTGTACTGGGTAGAGAAATACATGCCGCACGTGTGATAAAAGAATCAGGAACGTTAAATTTTAAGTAACGTTTCTGATGTAGAGGAGGACTTGACTGAACTACGAATTTGCATTAACGTCTAGCAACCCTATGTCATACGTTATGTGTTTTATCTTTTTTTGTGCTCAGACAGTTAGTGTAACTTGTGGCGATACATTATGCGTTTTATGTTTATAATTTTTGTGTCTTCTTCTATTGCAATACGTGGCCGCACGGTAAAAACATGGTATATTTCCGGACGTATCATAGTATGATACCAAAAATAACCCCTCTCCAAAATATTCCAAAATAGTGCTTTTTATGTATAACGCATTTCACCCCTTAGGATGAAACAGAGCAGAAAATAAATGTTAATATCACAATCTCCTCCCACGGAACCCCCAAAGGCCCTCAAGGCCAAAAGTTTGCCCCCGACCTAAAATATTATTTTTTGCAGATTCCTCATATTATTATATAGGACTACATTAAACACAAAACTGTTTTTTAAATGTCTAAATTTGGCCTTGGTCTTTAGAGATTGTAAACCGACATCTCTATCGCCGCAATGCGAGGTTCAGTAACCATACTCCGCAATCATCTATACAACATTTGAAGAACCATAAATCATGCAATATCCCCAATTCATTGGAAATTTATTCCTGAGCCTTGTGGTGGTTATTTCTATATGGCATACTAGCAAACTCACCAGTAACTTAGAAAACAAAATACTGTGTAGTCGACATACTTTGCCCTCGTGGCAGCCTCCTCATGGGGGACGTTGTATTAATAAATTAATAAATAATAAAACACTGAAACCTTCTTGCTAGAATGCAGTAACATTACTTGTGCGTCAGCTGTGATGAAGGACAGTACGAATACAACTCCCATTTGCACGTGTGAATTTTACGCGTTTTGTACTGACATGTGAATTTCCACCATAGTCCATTGCGAATCAGGATAACTAAATTTGAAGATGTGCAAAACTTTTCACTACAATATGTGTAAAAGTATAATAATTTCGTGTGGCTATTTCTAACAGAATGCAGCCCTTGTTAGGCAGGCCCTCCGATGAGGGTGGGCGACATCTGCCATGTGTAGGTAACTGTGTGTTATTGTGGTAGAGGACAGTGTTCTGCGTAGTGTGTCAGTTGCAGGGATGTTGGGGACAGCACAAACACCCAGCCCCCGGGCCATTGGAATTAACCAATGAAGTTTAAACCACCGACCCGGCAGGGAGTCGAACGCGGGACCCTCTGAACCGAAGGCCACTACGCTGACCATTCAGCCAACGAGGCGGACATGTGCCAAAGTGTTAACAAGGCATAATAGAAATACATACTACCTCTAAGTCATGCAGCACTGCAGAACAAGGAAATAATGATTTAAGTGAATCACACTAAAGGGCCATAACAACTACAAGATATAGAATACAAAACATGTTATATTTGTCATTTGTCATAAAGGGTTCATTTCCTTGACTTTGGGACTGGCTGTTTATATTGATCTCAACACTCCTGCAACTTACACATCACACACAACAGTAACATGTAGTTTCCTATTTATACCACAGGCGCTACTCACCCTCTTCGGAAGGGCTACTCACGATTCTTTTTTTGCTAGTGGCTTTACGTCGCACCGACACAGATAGGTCTTATGGCGACGATGGGATAGGAAAAGCCTACGAGTTGGAAGGAAGCGGCCGTGTCCTTAAGTAAGGTACAGCCCCAGCATTTGCACGGTGTGAAAATGGGAAACCACGGAAAACCATCTTCAGGGCTGCCAACAATCGGACTCGAACCCACAATCTCCTCGATTCAAGCTCACGAAATTATTATTATTATTATTATTATTATTATTATTATTATTATTATTATTATTGCTCGCCTCTGTGGTGTAGTGGTTATTGAGATTAGGTGCCACCCCCGAGGCCCGGGATCGATTCCCAGCTCTGCCACGAACGTTGAAAAGTGGTACAAGCACTGGACCGGGGTCCACTGACCCTCAGGAGGTCCAATCAGAAAGGGGTTTCGATTCCCGTCTCAGCCATTCTCGAAGTGGTTACCCGTGGTTTCCCACTCCTTCTCCAGGTAAATGTCGGGATGGTACCTAACTAGGGCCATGGCGGCTTCCTTGCTATCTCTTTCAGTATTCGTATCTCTCACAAGGCCCCGGTTCAGCATAGGAGGTGAGGCCGCCTGGGCCGGGTACTAGTCCACCTTCCCAATTGTATCCCCGACTAAATGTATATTACTGTATTATGATTATTATTAGAACCTCCGCGGCTCAGGTGGCACCGCACCTGTCTCTCACTGCTGGGTTCCGTAGTTCAAATTCCGGTCACTCCGTGAGATTTGTGCTGGACAAAGCGGAGGCGGGACAGGTTTTTCTCCGGTTACTACGGTTTTCCCTGTTGCCTTTCATTCCAGCAACACTCTCCAATATCATTCCATCTGTCAGTGAATCATTGCCCCAGAGGAGTGGACAAGCTTCAGCAGCCGGCACAATTCCTATACTCGCTGCTGGATGGGATTTCATTCATTCCATTCCTGACCCGGTCGAATGACTGGAAACAGACTGTGGATTATTATTATTATTATTATTATTATTATTATTATTATTATTATTATTATTATTATTATTATTATTATTATTATTATTATTATTATTATTATTATTATTGAAATCCTACAACCTGCTTTCCAGTCATTGACCGGGTCAGGGATGGAATGAATGAATCATATATAGGCTGTTAGTACGATGGGGTCGCCACTGATAAATGCTATGAAATGATAATGGAGAGTGTTACTGGAATGAATGATGACAGGGAAAACCGCAGTACCCGGAGAAAATCCTGTCCCGCCTACGCTTTGTCCAGCACAAATCTCACATGGAGTGACCGGGATTTGAACCACGGTATCCAGCGGTGAGAGGCCGACGTGGTGACGTCTGAGCCACGGATACTCTATTATTATTATTATCATTACTATTATTATTATTATTATTATCCTGAAAGAAAAAGACTTGATATTCTCTCTGTAATTTCTTCCTTACCACGTGATTACAAAGCAGGGCAAATAATCCCCGACGAGTCTATTCACGTCTACTTTATAATGGACCATCCAAAGTAAGGATACACTTGCATAGAAAGTCTCCCACTTCGTACACTAAACAACTTGAAAGTATAAATAACGAAAATTTACATGAACTCCAGCCATATTTAGATGTTAGAACATCCGTTTCTGGTAGATAGGCATTTGAATCCTGTATAGGCAATAACGCAGCACGCTCACATCTCGGTAATTTTATGACCGATCGATCAGTCCAATTTGGAAACTTTTCTGCGTTGACATGCCTTCAGGACACAGCAGACGACCAAATGTAGACGTCAATATGAGGCTGAGTTTATGTGCTCTTGTCATGCTAGCTCTGAGAAAGGGAACTCTGACTAAGAAATGAGGACGGAGGTAAGCATCATTTCATTTCCCGTTTTCAAGTAATCCCCGATGACCTCCGCAGGCTGAGCGAATCGTCACGCGACGGCAAAGCATGTTAACCTCTTTCTGTGATTCATTTTAGAGTCCATTTCACGTAGTAAAAGAATTTCAGCGTCTAGTTTTAATAATTATTGCCCATAATTAAAGAAATATTCTGAATTTCTCGTGCTTTCTTTAACTTTCCCCATATCTGCATTATTTTAATATTTATAAAATTAATTCTTAAAAATACGTGAAAATTAGGGGATATTTCACTGCTGTGTCTATATATAGTAGCATAGAAGTGAAATTAAATTAAATCATCAATTACATAACAATAGAAATAATAAAGCGAAATATTGCATTAAAGTAGAGAATTACAAAGACTTACAGTACATGGCAACGAAAGAAGAAGAATAAAAATTAAAATCATTTAAACAGTGAACGATGACTTTTGCAGATTACTATTTCTATTGTAACGCAACAATTAGATGCAATCACATGGAAAATCACAAATAAGCTTGAAAGTTAATAATATTGATTTTGCAATGCAAATTTGCGAATTTCTGTTTCACATTGGTTCACACATATCTGATCTGTGAAGTTTCTTCATGGTTAATATTAAGCTTCCGTTACTAAATATTCCCAATATATTGCTGTATACTGTACATCACTTCCTTGCAAATTTTTTCTTGTGAGTAGAGCTTTCCTATTACTGTAGTCCTTTTTTACTGATTATATTAATTAGTGTACTTATTATAATTTAAAAATGAATTATCGTTGTACACGAAGTTGCTTTGTTTGTCAGCAAGATAGACTCATTTTGTTTAGTTCTCTTTTCTTTTCCTCTTTCCTTCAATCTTTTTAACATTGTTTAAACATTCTATGTAATGTATTGCCTTTGGTAATTGGAGGCAACCTCTGTAAAAGGCAATGTTTAAATAAATAAATAGAAGGTATTTTCGAAATTTACAGAAAAGATTTTAAAAATTTCCACACAGACACAGCGTAACGTAATTACAGCGTAGTCAATCAGATATACACAAAAGAGTTAGAAAATATTACTTAAAACATCCCGCTGTGAGTGGTGTAAGGTAACAGTTACAACGCAGGCACATGCATAGGCTTAGACCATTTTCTTCTTGCATCACGAGCCATTCTGTTTCTGAGGATAATGGACTGTTACTCACACTCAACCTTCTCGCTTTTTTCTTGCTACACACTTTTCTTTTCATCTTCAGCTCAGTTCTATTCTTTTATCTTGACCAATCTTTCGTCGCACTTTATTTTATTCTTCATTTCATTTTTATATATGATTTTTTTCTACTGTATTCGTCCCTAATTCGTGCGATGACTTTGCTGTTTAATTCGCATGCACATACGATGGAACAAGAACTCTTAAGGATAACCCACAGTGAGCCATCTAGCGACGAACGAAAGTACCACTTACAACAGACCATAGGTAAAGCGTTCTTAAATTCAAACCTTCACTATTAGAGAAGTCTTGCTCGTGAACAGAAGAAATTTTCTTCTGAAATGCGGGGCAAAGTTCTCTGCGAAACGTATAGGATTTCAGCTTGTTCTCTCACACGACAGAGACCCAAACGCTTATTATCATGTCTAAAATTACGGGCCGTGAAAGCATCAGTCTAAATATTCTTCATCCAGTCTCAAGCTTTTAATGGTTTTCTTGTACCTGACTTCCTATCCTATGCTATCAGCTATTCTCTTGTTCTCCATCCTAAGATGTGGTTAGACTATCCTTGTCTCCTCTACTGCATGTCCTTATCCTGTTCTAGGGCTGTAATCTGCTTTGTCTCTGTTCACCACGCTCAAGGACTCGTAATGATGTCCTGGACTCCATATATTTCCCTAATTCACAGTATGTGTTTAGAATTAGGGTGTAACTCATCATCTGAATTAGCCTTTGGGTCTTACTTCTCACAGCTTTGGATTCAGCTGCGCAGCTCGGCTCACACAATACCGGTTTTACATAATTATTAATTACCTTCCTGCCACATGCGTTTGTTGTTCCAGAGGACACCTCTTAAACATCCGAATATACTTAGTGCTTTTTTTATCTCTGCTCATTAACCTCAGCACTTCTTATCCTGGCATGAGAATTGTTTCCTTCTTAATCCGTTTTCCGCTCTGGGTTGGTTTTTCCTTCGGACTGAGCGAGGGATTCCAACTCTACCACCCTAAGGGCAGTTTCCTGACACGTGAGACTTTGGGTCGTGGGGATCCAGGTGGGGAAGAGGATTACTACCTCGCCCAGGCGGCCTCACCTGCTATGCTGAAAAGGGGCCTTCTGGGGGGGGGGATAGGTAGGTTGAATGTTATAGACAAGGAAGCGGTCGTGGCCTTCAGTTAGGTATTTCTCTTTTTTTTTAAATTTGCTTTACGTCGCACCGACACAGATAGGTCTTACGGTGATGATGGGATGGGAACGTCTTAGGAGTGGGAATGAAGCGGCCGTGGCCCTACTTAAGGAACAGCCTGGTGTAAAAAAAGGAAACCACGGAAAACCACCTTCAACGCTGCCGACAGTGGGGTTCGAACCCACTGTCTCCCGGATGCAAGCTAACCGCACGGCCAACTCACCCTGTTAATTTAGGTACCAACCCAGCATTTGCCTGAAGAGGAAGCGGGAAACCGCGGAAAACCACTTCGAGGATGGCTGATGTGGGAATGGAACCTTCCTCTACTCAGTTGACCTGAAGTCCGAGGCTGAATTGACCCCATTCCAACCCTCCTACCACTTTTCAAATTTCGTGGCAAAGCCGGGAATCGAAGCCGGGCTTTCGGGGGTGGCATATAATCACTCAAACCTCAACACCACAGAAGCGGACGCGCTTGAGTATTCACCAACTATAAGAGTTTGTTCATTGCTACCATTAGTCATTGTTTCGATGTATAGTGCTTCTGTTGCTCCAATTGTCGGTTCATTTTACAATTATTTGCGTTATGTTGTACGAGTAACTAAAATTAATGTACCGGTATGTAGAAAAGGATGCAGGGACTCATTTAGTTAACCTGAATGATCTAGATTGATTCCCCGACAATAATTTGAAACGTTTAATTAGGGGTTTATGACTCCTAGAAAATTAAAAAAGCCCCTGTGTTTCACTGACTCTACAACAGGTTAATTGCCAGAGATGACAATGACTGGACCAATAGCTAACCACTCTGCCACACTTCCCGTCAAAGTCAAGAACAGTGGAGACCTGCACCTCCACTCCCTTGAGGTCGGTACATCTAAAATTACTGAGTATATCTGAAGTACAGAAAGTATGGGGAGTCTGGCTAAAGCTACAAGGTAAAAACCTATGAATCAAAACCTGTTTTATAACGGAGCGTGATTAAACAGCTCGGCTATGAATCAGTCACCACTGATCTGCATTTAGGGCAGTCGCCCAGGTGACAGATTACCTATCTGTTGTTTTCCTAGCCTTTTCTTAAATAACTACAAGGAAATTGGAAATTTGTTGAACATCTCCCTTGGTAAATTATTCGAATCCCTAACTCCCCTTCCTATAAACGAATATTTGCTCAAATTTGTCCTCTTGAATTCCAGATTTATCTTCATATTGTATTCTTTCCTACTTTTAAAGACACCACTCAAACTTATTCGTCTACTGATGTCATTCCACGCCATCTCTCCACTGACAGCTCGGAACATACCACGTAGTCGAGCGGCTCGTCTCCTTTCTCCCAAGTCCTCCCAGCGCAAAATTTGCAACATTTTTGTAACGTTAGTCTTTTGTCGGAAATCACCCAGAATAAATCGAGCTGTTCTTCTTTGGATTTTTTCCAGTTCTTGAATCAGTAACCCTGGTGAGCGTCCCATGCGCTGAAACGATACTCTAGTTGGGGGTCTTACCATAGACTTATATGCCCTCTCCTTTACATCCTTACTAAAACCTCTGAATACCCTCATAACCACGTGCAGAGATCTGTACCCTTTATTTACAACTTTCTAAGGCACGAACCTGTCAGCGCGGAGCTCCGTTTTTAAATCCCTTCCATGGTAAATGTTTTGTTACTTCGATTGGTACTGGCACGTGCAGATTTAGCTATACCACCTCGCAAGATCCACTTGAATTCGCCCGGGAAGCGATCTAATTGACTAATTTTAGCAGCTGATAAAATGATATGGGCGCGAGATATTGTATATTTTCAAATTATTTATCAGTACGGCCAACCCTCTAACGCTCATTTACCCGGTTCACGTAGTTTCTGACCATCCTGCATATATGGCCTCAGCTATCGCGTTGTAGCCTGGCCATGGTTGTAGACCTTATGCAATGCTGCCATCTAGGCACCGATCTCAACATTATGCTGCTGTATATACGGCCGACTTGATGCGTCTCTCTAGGTAGGGAGCGCAGCGAGGGATCCAGTCGGCCGTGCTGTATAGCAACGAAAGCGCAATTCCACTCGGTTGCATTTTAATGCACCCGCAAGTGTCAAGACTTTCGATCACCCTTCAACAATCGAGTACGGCAGCTGGAATTGAGCTGGCGATCTGGTTATCATCGGTTGGGCAGTCTACGAATAACCTACAGCTGCAGGCTAGACACTGAGTGTTACAAGGCTAGTGTTACATTGTATTGTCTTTGCATAATATTGCTTACTGCCACCATCGAAATTCGACGAATGGGTTTTTGAGAAATACTGTAGAAATAAGCAAGGTGTTTGCAATGACAGAAAGAAATATACGCCTAATAGTTTTATGCAAGTGTTAAATAACGAATCTCGTATCCTTGCATTTAAATCCCTTGTCAATGAACATTTTATAAGTAGTATGATCTTTAGGTATTCTTTGGACTTTAAAATTATTTAACGATTTAAGGATTATTTGCGTCATCTTGTGCGAGTAACTCAAATTATTGTACCGGTATATAGAAAAGGACGCAGGGGCTCATTTAGTTAACCTGAAAGATCTAGATTGATTCCTCGACAAGAATTTGAAACATTTAATTAGGGGTTTATGACTCCTCGAAAATTAAATAAGCCCGTGTGCTTTATCAGTCGTCATAAAAAATAGGCAACTGTCGTATTTTGAACGAAATGGGAAGTGTTCTGTCTTGTGGTGTTAGATCGGATCTTGAAATAAGAATTCTTTGAGCTATTCCTTCACCAGCAATACTTTCCACGTCTAGAGAATTGTCGCACTTATCTCGCACAATTAATCACATCACATTAAAAGGCATTGTCAAGCAAGTAAAATTCTTAATAAAATTACAATAGTACCAAATTTGAATGTGAGGTTGCCGGAGTCAAACCACTTCACTCGAATCTGTTTAAAATTTCTATTGGAAACGAAAGGTGTCCTTTTTACTCCTTCAGCTATGAAACTGTTCACGCAGATGAAATGAAAATCCACAGCCTGTTTCCAGTCATTCGACTGTGTCAGGAATGAAATGAATGAAGCCCCCATCTAGTGGCAAGGATAGAAAATGTGCCGGCTGACAATGCGTGTCGCACTTCCCTGGGGCAATGATAAATGACTGACAGATGAAATGAAATGTTAATGGAGAGTGTTGTTGGAATGAAACATGACAGGGAAAACCGTAGTACCCGGAGAAAAACCTGCCCCGCCTCCGCTTTGTCCAGCACAAATCTCACATGGAGTGACCGGAATTTGAACCACGGTATCCAGCGGTGAGAGGCCGGAGCGCTGCCGCCTGAGCCACCGAGGCTTCCGTTCTCGCTGATATACGTCTTTATTTTTTCAAGTGTAAGTGAACTTTAGCATTAATTTTGCCACAGTTTACATTTTAAGTGGAGGTAGGCCTACAGGAAGAGAAAATTTAGTAATGTGAAGAGAAGGCATTATGATGACTGCGAATATGTCAATGTAAGGTCCGTGCCAGGCAAATCCCAGAGCAACACCCTCTGCCGGCGTACCCACAGAGAGTTCGAAACTCTTTTTCACCTTCTGGGAGCCTGTCAGTAGTATAATACAGGGATTCTGCCGCCACCTCCACCTCAGGCTCCCAGTGGCCACCTCCACCTCCACCTCAGCCAGAGGCCTCCCAGATGCCTCCTCCACCTCCACCTCAGCCAGAGGCCACCCAGAGGTCTCCTCCACCTCCCGCGGGAAATTTGAATTTGTAAACAAAGCCACGTGCTTTTTGACAGCTGTCATCGACAACAACGCATCGCTAACCTCAGTACTGCCATCTTGACGGGCCTAAACTTCAGTAGTGCCAACTTAACCTAACTAGCGCGAGGTAAACAAAGCCACGTGCTTTTTGACAGCCACGTGCTTTTTGACAGATTTGTAAACAAAGCCACGTGCTTTTTGACAGCTCTCATCAACAATAACGCATCGCAAACCTCAGTACTACCATCTTGACGGGCCTAAACCTTAGTGGTACCAACTTAACCTAACTAGCATGAGGTAAACAAAGCCACGTGTTTTTTTGACAGCCACGTGCTTTTTGACAGATTTGTAAACAAAGCCACGTGCTTTTTGACAGCTCTCATCAACAACAACGCATCGCAAACCTCAGTACTACCATCTTGACGGGCCTAAACCTTAGTGGTACCAACTTAACCTAACTAGCATGAGGTAAACAAAGCCACGTGTTTTTTTGACAGCCACGTGCTTTTCGACAGATTTGTAAACAAAGCCACGTGCTTTTTGACAGCTGTCATCGACAACAACGCATCGCTAACCCCAGTACTGCCATCTTGACGGGCCTAAACCTCAGTAGTACCAACTTAACCTAACTAGCGCGAGATAAACAAAGCCACGTGCTTTTTGACAGCCACGTGCTCTTTTGACAGCTGTCATCCGCCATCTTTAAACTACAGAGCACCGTGCTGCCCTCTTTCGTCACCTGTCATCGGCAGTGCTGCCATCTTGACGGGCCTAAACCTTAGTGCTACCAACTTAACCTCACTAGCTCGAGATAAACAAATCCACGTGCTTTTTGACAGCCACGTGCTTTTTTGATAGCTGTCATCCGCCATCTTTAATCTATAGAGCACAGTGCTGCCCTCTTTAGCTACTTACCTTTGAAATGTGGTGGCGGATAATTTGAAAAATGCTTTTTGACAGCAGCCATCTTTGTACACCGTGCTGCCCTCTTTAGCTCGATACCTGTGGTGGCAGACAATTTCACGTGACAGCAGCCATCTTTAATCAAGAGAGCACCGTGCTGCCCTCTATGTGGTGGCGGCAATTTGAAAAATTCTACATTCTCTTGTTTGGAAACAAACCCATGCGCTTTTTTTGACAGCTGTCATCCGCCATATTTAATCCAGAGAGCACCGTGCTGCCCTCTTTAGCTACTTACCTTTGAAATGTGGTGGCGGCAAATTCCACGTGCTCTTGTTTGGAAACAAAGCCATGTGCTTTCTTGACAGCTGACATCCGCCATCTTTAATCTATAGAGCACAGTGCTGCCCTCTTTATCGTAGTAGATGTAAATTCGTCACAGCTGTCATCCGCAGTGCTGCCATCTTAACGGGCCTAAACCTTAGTGCTACCAACTTAACCTCACTAGCGTGAGATAAACAAATCTACGTGCTTTTTTGACAGCTGTCATCCACCATCTTTAATCTATAGAGCACAGTGCTGCCCTCTTTAGCTACTTACCTTTGAAATGTGGTGGCGGATAATTTGAAAAATGCTTTTTGATAGCAGCCATCTTTGAGCACCGTGCTGCCCTCTTTAGCTAGATACCTGTGGTGGCAGGCAATTCCACGTGACAGCAGCCATCTTTAATCATGAGAGCACCGTGCTGCCCTCTACGTGGTGGCGGCAATTTGAAAAATTCTACATGCTCTTGTTTGGAAACAAACTCACGTGCTTTTTTCTGACAGCTGTCATCCGCCATCTTGCATCACAAACCTCTGTGCTGCGCTCTTTAGCTAGATACCTTTGAAATGTGGTGGCGGCAATTTGAAAAAAAATCTATGTGCTCTTGTTTAGTAAACAAAGCCACGTGCTTTTTTTTGACAGCTGTCATCCACCATCTTTAATCAATAGAGCACTGTGCTGCTATCATGCGGGTAATTTCATCACCTGTCATCCGCCATCTTTAATCTACAGAGCACCGTGCTGCTCTCTGTAGTAGCGGGCAATTTGAAAAGTTCTGTTAGCTGTCATCCGCCATCTTTAATCAAGAGAGCACCGTGCTGCCATCTATGTGGTGGCGGCAAATTCCACGTGCTCTTGTTTAGTAAACAAACTCACGCGCTTTTTTGTCAGCTGTCATCCGCCATCTTACATCGCAAACCTCAGTGCTACACTCTTTAGTTGAAATATGGTGGCGGATAATTTAAAAAGAAAAATTCTACAGCAGCCATCTCTCGGCGCTAATTGCACAAGATGGTGGCTATACATGACTCCTTAAAGGTGCTTATGCAAGATGGCCGCTATACATAGACTCCCTTGGGATGCTTGCGCAAGATGGCGGTTATACATGGCTCCTTTTGAAATATGGTGGCGGATAATTTAAAAAGAAAAATTCTACATCAGCTATCTCTCGACGCTAATTGCACAAGATGGTGGCTATACATGACTCCTTAAAGGTGCTTATGCAAGATAACCGCTATACATAGACTCCCTTGGGATGCTTGCGCAAGATGGCGGTTATACATGGCTCCTTATGAGACGCCCTAGAGATGCTTGCGCAAGATGGCGGTTGCTCTTATGAGGTGGCTTAAGGGTCCTTGCACAAGATGACTAGAGACGCCCTAAGGATGCTTGCGCAAGATGGCGGACACAAGATGGCGGCTATACACAACTCCTTATGAGACGCTTTAAGGGTGCTTGCGCAAGATGGCTGCTGCTCTTAGCTTAGAGGCTAACGTGTCGTGCTAGTTCGATTCATTAAATTTGGGGCTTAAATGCAAAATGTTAAATATCTCGAAAGCAGTGCATCGTAGAGCAAAACGGACAAAATTTTTCTGACCAATGATTTAACAGCTGCTGTTATGCATGCGGTGGAGGGCAATTTGAAATTCTATGTGCTTAATCAACAGAGCACCCTGCTGCCCTCTTTAGCTGAAATGTGGTGGTGGATAATTTGAAAAATTCTTTTGACAGCTATCATCCTTAAACAATGGCGACTATACATAGGCTGTTAAGGCCTTATCATGCTCCTCCTCCTCCTCCTCCTCCTCCTCCTCCTTCTCTACCTCCTCCTCCGCCTCTTATGTCAAGGCATAGCTTTATATCGAACAAGTTTAAACCTGCATCGCGAAGGCAAGCGTGTGCAGCGATAACATTATTGTGCATGTTTAGACTTTCGAAACATAAGAAGAGTAGAATCAAACGCTGTACTCGATACGACATGTGATCAGAACATTGATTGATGCGTTCAGAAAACAAAATAAGTGATCAAGACTAGAATCGAACACTGTACTCAATACATCATGTGTTTAGAATATGTCATGGGATACCCTTGTTCTAAGAAGATCAGATTGAAACATAACAAGACTAGAATAGAACACTGTAATCGATGTTGTTAACTTCAACATGTGATCAGAACATTGATTGATGTGTTCAGAACACAAAATAAGTGATCATGACTAGAATCGAACACTGTACTCGATACAACATGTGATCAGAACATTGATCGATGTGTTCAGAACACAAAATAAGTGATCAAGACTAGAATCGAACACTGTACTCAATACAACATGTGTTTAGAACATGTTAGGGGGGGGGTACCACAACCTCATCGATCGCTATCAGCAAGAACGCTTGTACTTTGTTAAGTGTAGAAAATTAATCTTTATTGGTAAATGGTTTTATGTTCAGAACAAGGAATGGAACCTAGGGGTTACGTCTTACCTAATAAAATCCCTGAGGTGCGATGAGTTACGTTTTTCGAACTAGTGTTTGGAACACTGAACTTTTCAAGATGGCAAGAGTGAGGTTAGCAGTGTTCTGTTGTTGGATTTTAAATTCTACGCTATAACATGCATAAGGTGGCAGCCTTGAGGTTTACCGCCGTAAAGATGGTAAGAGTGAGGTTAGCAATGTTCCGTTGTTGGATTTTAAATTCCTCCGCTCTAACATGCATAAGGTGGCAGCCTTGAGGTTTACCGCCGTAAAGATGGCAGCAGTGAGGTTAGCGACGCTCTATTGTCCTCCAAAGTGAGGTTAGGGTTCGTCAAGAAGACAGCTGTCAGAAAAAAGCACGTGGCTATGTTTACCAAACAAGAGCACGTGGCCGTGACGTCACGGTCACGTAGTATGTTGCCTCAGCATGCAAAGTTCAATGTCTACACCTACGTAGTAAACATTCTGCTATGTTCACAAGATTTTTTACACATAACTATTCTTTATTCTTTAAGTTCATGCACATAGGCTATGCTAAGATAGCAGCACAAACACATGCGAACTTTGTACATTCTAATGGAATAAGTTTAGTAATGTGTGCATCATGGATACATGATGTGTGCACGCATTTAAACTTGACTATACGTAATGCTGCTGCTTTGTTTACAAGATTTTTATACATTGCTATTCTTTATGCTTTAAGTTCATGCACACACAAGCGATAGTCGTACGCTCTGGCAGGAGAAGTTTAGTACAATAGTCGATGCATACATTATCGATAGGTGATGTGTACACGCTTTAGAACATAGCTCTTCTTTGTGCATTAAGTTCGTGCACATGGGTTAGGGGTACACAAAAGCGATTGCTACATGCTCTAGCGGAAGAAGTCTAGTACGATAGTCGATGCATGTAAAATCGATAGGTTATGCTATGATAGCAGCACACTAACACGATTTTAGCACAATCTAGTGGAAAAAGTTTCGTATGATAGTCGTTTCATGCAAAATCATTAGGTAATGTGTACACGCTTTGAAACAAGGCTATTCTTTGTACTTTAAGTTAATGCGTCTTAGTTATGCTAAGATAGCAGCACAATTTACCTGAAGAAGTTTTGTACGAGAGTCGATACATGCAAAATCGATAGTTGATGCGTACACGCTTTGAAACATGACTATTCATTGTACTTTAAGATCATTGGTATAGGTTATGCTAAGATAGCAGCACAATCTAGCGGAATAAATTTAGTACGAGATTCGATGAATGCAGAATCAATAAGTAATGTGCACACGCTTTGAAACATAGCTATTCTTTGTACTTTAAGTTCATGTGTATAAGTTATGCTAAGATTGCAGCACAACCTAGCGGAAGAAGTTTAGTACGATATTTGTTGCATGCAAAGTCGATAGTTAATGTTTACACGCTTTGAAACATGGCTATTCTTTGTACCTTAAGGTCATGCGTATAGGTTATGCTAAGATAGCAGCACAATCTAGCGGAAGAAGTTTAGTACGAGAGCCGATGCATGCAAAAACGATAGGTAATGTGTACACGCTTTGAAACATGGCTATTCATTGTACTTTTAGGTTATGCTAAGATAGCAGCACGATCTAGCGGATGAAGTTTAGTTCGATGGTCGATGCATGTAAAATCGATAGGTGATGTGTACACGCTTTGAAACATGGCTATTCATTTTATTTTAATTTTATGGGTATAGGTTATGCTAAGATAGCAGCACAATCTAGCGGAAGAAGTTTAGTACGAGAGTCGATGCATGCAAAAACGATAGGTAATGTGTACACGCTTTGAAACATGGCTATTCTTTGTACCTTAAGGTCATGCGTATAGGTTATGCTAAGATAGCAGCACAATCTAGTGGAAGAAGTTTAGTACGAGAGTCAATGCTTGCAAAATCGATAGGTAATGTGTACACGCTTTGAGACATAGCTATTCTTTGTACTTTAAGTTCATGCGTCTTAGTTATGCTAAGATAGCAGCACAATTTACCTGAAGAAGTTTTGTACGAGAGTCGATACATGCAAAATCGATAGTTGATGCGTACACGCTTTGAAACATGACTATTCATTGTACTTTAAGATCATTGGTATAGGTTATGCTAAGATAGCAGCACAATCTAGCGGAATAAATTTAGTACGAGATTCGATGAATGCAGAATCAATAAGTAATGTGCACACGCTTTGAAACATAGCTATTCTTTGTACTTTAAGTTCATGTGTATAAGTTATGCTAAGATAGCAGCACAACCTAGCGGAAGAAGTTTAGTACGATATTTGTTGCATGCAAAGTCGATAGTTAATGTTTACACGCTTTGAAACATGGCTATTCTTTTTACCTTAAGGTCATGCGTATAGGTTATGCTAAGATAGCAGCACAATCTAGCGGAAGAAGTTTAGTACGAGAGTCGATGCATGCAAAAACGATAGGTAATGTGTACACGCTTTGAAACATGGCTATTCATTGTACTTTTAGGTTATGCTAAGATAGCAGCACGATCTAGCGGATGAAGTTTAGTTCGATGGTCGATGCATGTAAAATCGATAGGTGATGTGTACACGCTTTGAAACATGGCAATTCATACTGCTGCTCTGTTCCCAAGACTTTTAAGCATAGCTCATCCTAATGCTGCTCTTAACGACGTCGAGCTAAGGATTGATTACGTGACCGTGACGTCACGGCCACGTGCTCTTGTTTGGTAAACATAGCCACGTGCTTTTTTCTGACAGCTGTCTTCTTGACGAACCCTAACCTCACTTTGGAGGACAATAGAGCGTCGCTAACCTCACTGCTGCCATCTTTACGGCGGTAAACCTCAAGGCTGCCACCTTATGCATGTTAGAGCGGAGGAATTTAAAATCCAACAACGGAACATTGCTAACCTCACTCTTACCATCTTTACGGCGGTAAACCTCAAGGCTGCCACCTTATGCATGTTATAGCGTAGAATTTAAAATCCAACAACAGAACACTGCTAACCTCACTCTTGCCATCTTGAAAAGTTCAGTGTTCCAAACACTAGTTCGAAAAACGTAACTCATCGCACCTCAGGGATTTTATTAGGTAAGACGTAACCCCTAGGTTCCATTCCTTGTTCTGAACATAAAACCATTTACCAATAAAGATTAATTTTCTACACTTAACAAAGTACAAGCGTTCTTGCTGATAGCGATCGATGAGGTTGTGGTACCCCCCCCTAACATGTTCTAAACACATGTTGTATTGAGTACAGTGTTCGATTCTAGTCTTGATCACTTATTTTGTGTTCTGAACACATCGATCAATGTTCTGATCACATGTTGTATCGAGTACAGTGTTCGATTCTAGTCATGATCACTTATTTTGTGTTCTGAACACATCAATCAATGTTCTGATCACATGTTGAAGTTAACAACATCGATTACAGTGTTCTATTCTAGTCTTGTTATGTTTCAATCTGATCTTCTTAGAACAAGGGTATCCCATGACATATTCTAAACACATGATGTATTGAGTACAGTGTTCGATTCTAGTCTTGATCACTTATTTTGTTTTCTGAACGCATCAATCAATGTTCTGATCACATGTCGTATCGAGTACAGCGTTTGATTCTACTCTTCTTATGTTTCGAAAGTCTAAACATGCACAATAATGTTATCGCTGCACACGCTTGCCTTCGCGATGCAGGTTTAAACTTGTTCGATATAAAGCTATGCCTTGACATAAGAGGCGGAGGAGGAGGTAGAGAAGGAGGAGGAGGAGGAGGAGGAGGAGGAGCATGATAAGGCCTTAACAGCCTATGTATAGTCGCCATTGTTTAAGGATGATAGCTGTCAAAAGAATTTTTCAAATTATCCACCACCACATTTCAGCTAAAGAGGGCAGCAGGGTGCTCTGTTGATTAAGCACATAGAATTTCAAATTGCCCTCCACCGCATGCATAACAGCAGCTGTTAAATCATTGGTCAGAAAAATTTTGTCCGTTTTGCTCTACGATGCACTGCTTTCGAGATATTTAACATTTTGCATTTAAGCCCCAAATTTAATGAATCGAACTAGCACGACACGTTAGCCTCTAAGCTAAGAGCAGCAGCCATCTTGCGCAAGCACCCTTAAAGCGTCTCATAAGGAGTTGTGTATAGCCGCCATCTTGTGTCCGCCATCTTGCGCAAGCATCCTTAGGGCGTCTCTAGTCATCTTGTGCAAGGACCCTTAAGCCACCTCATAAGAGCAACCGCCATCTTGCGCAAGCATCTCTAGGGCGTCTCATAAGGAGCCATGTATAACCGCCATCTTGCGCAAGCATCCCAAGGGAGTCTATGTATAGCGGTTATCTTGCATAAGCACCTTTAAGGAGTCATGTATAGCCACCATCTTGTGCAATTAGCGTCGAGAGATTGAAACAATTTGATGACTACTGATAAATAAATATAATAAATAAATAAAATATAAATATAAATAAAATTACTCAAAAACTTAATAAAATTAATAAGCATAATTAATCGAAATGTCCGTAGTATGGGCGCCAGAGTTCACCAGAATGGATCCCTCGAATTTAGATAAGAGCATGATGGACTTTATATCCCAGGGCGTGTACATAATGCTGCGTACTGGTACATCTGCTGCAGGCCTTACCTAACCTCCTGAAAACGACTAATTAGGTAGGAACTGCACCTAGGTTTATCAATAACACTGATTCTAAAATAGCTAACTATATTCTGAACAAATTCCGTGCATGAGCACCTCATCAACATACAACATTATACATATAATACACACATAAAATATTGCTGGAAGACTCCATATTTACAACAACAACAATAATGATGAAAATCGTGGGAAAACGAAAGCGAGAACTAAGTTACCATTTGTAAATAGTCCGATGAACAATGTACATGTATGAAGATAAATACCCTTCACTGTCTCTATATCAATTCGACTTACCGATTCTCATAATCGGCAGTTATCACATCACACAGATACTGTACCTTGTACTACTGTGTTCACATATTTTAACACTTGTTGTAAAGATATATACACACGTCTGTCGATCCTCAACATATAAATTTATGGAAAGTCTGAGATAGCTTTCACCAACATATAATGCTAGGCCGCCACAAGTGCTACAATACTTAATGCGCAAGCACTCTCCACAATCAGCCACTTTCCACAAACATAACACGACTACGCTCCACGAACGTTTGAAGTCCAGTCCATTGCAGCCATGTCAATCCAGTACCGTGTCTCAGCACCACTTCTTTCCCGTACAGTGCGTCAGTTGTAGTTGCAGTTATCTTCCTTCTCGTTCCTTTACCATCATCTCCACAATCACCCTTACAATGTCTCTTACAATGTCTTACATAATGTCTTGGTTGCCGCCGTATCATCAACCTTTATAGACATCAACATCCCCCTCCTCTCAGATGAGACGTCTGGATTGGTGCTTGCCCACCAATCATGAGTGAACCTCTTCTCAAGACCTTGCTCTGAACTACTTCTTCCTCCCAAGACAATAACAAACTCTGGGGAGTTTTCATGAATCACCAAACTTCCCTGGTACAACAACAAGCTTATCTCATCAGGCTGGGATATATACACGAGTAATGGAATTTCCTGACACAAGTACATCACAACAGACACTGGGGTAGCCAGATGACTCATTCAAATTACCAGAGTTACTAAAGCAATGTTTTCCCACTCGTGCAAAACAAATTACTCATACCTACATATGTGGATATCTTCCAGCTTACCAATATAAATGGCAAAATATACAAATGAAATAATAATAATAATAATAAAAATCGAATACTGACAATAATGTCTATAACTTCTACATATAATTCGGGGGTGTGATATATGTACTATCACATAACGCCCCCTTGGTGAATCGATGATATCAAATATTATGATTCACCATAAAACAGAACTTCATACATAACATTATAATGGCATAACTGAACACATAATTTACTGTACTAATGATATATACATTGCGTCTACTGCATTGTATTCGCACACACGAAATACAATTTGTCCAAACAATAATAATAATAATGTGGCTATATACACACAACTCTGATTGTTTCATATAGCAATGAACACAACCACTTCTTGCTACTGTACACATACATTAAAATTGATAATATATACATCCAAGGTGCAGATCCTATCTCTTATATCTGCGAAGGCTATAGATATTAAATGTCCCAAGAACCTTATTTTCAGCGGTTAGGAGCCTATAAGCACACTTGCCTATTCTACTGTCCACAGTATACGGACCCTGATTCAATTGAAAAAACTATACATAAACTTAACATTGGCATCGATAAGCGAGGAATGCGTACCGTAATAAAATTGACTACATCTAGAATACAATCTATCTCACACACAAACATTCATCCCATTCGGTCACACAAGAATTATACAAACTTTCATTCGGAACAATCATAACCAAGAAATCCCACTTTCTGAAATCCACGGGAATCTCACAATGTTTTCTCTTCCACAAACCCATAATTAATGCAAGCAAACAAATCACATACTTTTTCACACACTCCACCTCGATATCACTCAGCACGTCGTTCAAATCATTCACACAACTTTCAGTCTTAAATAAAACATTACACACTCGCTTGGATAGACTTTCCTTCATCTCACGCACACTTCCATTCTCACACACGCTCACTCTATCACTGAAATTCTTGCCATAATACACTTGGAAATTGCTATTATTACTACTTAATGACCCAACAATTAATCCATCTTCACCACCTTCCATATCAGCTCCTACGTGCACCACTTTCATGCCAACAACACCGCTACTTTCGACTCCCTTATCAGAAGTTTCATTAATCTCAAAGTCACCATTTTCACACATAATGGACCTAACTTTACTCTCCTCACGCACACTTAAATCAACAAAAACATCCTCATGATGTATACTCCGTGAACACTCTTCACTTACTAAACAACCTTCATCAACTTCACAAAAAACTTCACTTTCAATTTCAGAAACTTCTACAAGATTATCGATCGCAACATCGCTATTAAAATCATCACTAGTACAAAGTAAGTCATCCGACACATCATTCTTACTTTCATCACGCCCCCTATTCTCAACATCTCCCTGAACACAATACACATGGTCATACAATAATTCCTCTTTCACGTCTACCTCGTAACTTACCTGTTTCATCGCGTGAATAGGAATTTCGGTATCGGACTGCCTATCTGACCCAACTAAGAAGTCCGATTCCGGTTTAAATTACTTGACATGGACTGTTCACTATTATCATGTCTCTGCACTTGATCTGGAGGTCTTTGATCCGTACGCCCCCTACTTTCTGATTCCCCTTGATTAGGTCTTCTGCCATAATATTCCTGGTGATTAACTCCCTGATTAGACTGTCTGTTTCCCCTTCCGGAATTACCACCCTGATTCCCTTGCCTAGAATGACTGAAATTCTGATTATTCCTATCTCCCCCTAGCTGATTACCTTGTCTCCCATTATCCCCGTAATTCCTACCTTCACTTTGCCTGGTCCTCCCCTGCCCTTCCAAAGCATCAAACCTCTCTAACAGCTGCTCTAATTCTTTAATCGTAACAATATTCTGCATACATGCAGCTAATCCGACCTTCTCAGGAAAATGCCTCAACATCTGGCGGACTGTATCTCTTTCCGATGCTAGACCTTCAATATTCTGGCTGATCAGAACATGCGCTAAGAAATACTCCGTCATAGATACACCTTCCTGAGGTCTATATTTGCCAAATAGCACGCGATCTCTTTCCCTTCCCTGAATAGCTTCACTCCAAAATTTAGAACTAAATTTCTCCCTAAATTCCTCTAAACTCGAAATACCCTGTCTATAAACTTGAAACCAGGATCTCGCTTCTCCAACAAATGCAATATCCAACATCTCATCAACCATACTCCACTCGATCAAACCATCGTCAAGATTCTTGGAAAACCGTTTCTCCACCGTTTTCAAGAATTCCATCGGATTAAACTGCCGACCATTAAACTTGGGTAATTCTGAGTCCTTCGTACAAGATACGTACCTATTACATATGCTGCTACCTACTTGGATTTGACTGATCTCCTGCCTTAACTTTACATGACATGCTTTAATTCCTTCTTCAACTACCATTTTGGCATTTCCTTCTACTGACTTGAGGTCTTTCTCCAATTTCTCAGTCTTTTCATCTATTCGCTTCGCTAAAACTTTTTGGCTGGTTTTAATTCTATCTATTTCTTCGACTTTATCTTCCACTATTTTTATTCTCTTGTCGCATTCCTTGCTGTTTTCAACAAATTCCTTCCTAACAACATTAAATCGGCATTCGATTTTCTCAGTCAATTCCAAGCGTTGAGATTCAACCTTATTATTGACTTCCTGAATTTCCCTGCTTTGATGGTCAAACTTCTGGTTCAATTCATCTATTCTACCATTCACAGCACTGCTTAAACTATCAATTTTACTAGACAATTCAACACTCACTAAATTTAACTCCTTACTTTGATTCTCAATCTTACTGGACAATTCCGTACTAACTGAATTTAATTCACTATTAATACTGTATATTTCATTGCTTAAAAAACTCAATTCACTCTTCAACTCTTTACTCTGACTATCAATCTTACTGGACAATTCAACACTCACTGAATTTAACTCTTTACTTTGGCTATCAATCTTACTGGACAATTCAACACTCACTGAATTTAATTCAACACTCTGATTATCGATTTTACTGTTAATCGAATTCAATTCACTCTTCAACTCTTTACTCTGACTATCAAGTAGTGATTTAAGCATACTGAGCATTGAAGCCTCCCCTTGATCCCCTACATTCTGAGTTTGAGACGGGTTACTCTGTTCCTCACCGATCGTTGCAAATTGATCTTTCCTACTATCAGCCATTTTGCTACTCTCACTTAAATTAGATAAACTCAATGTGGTGGAATTCTTTTGACTTCTCTTATCGTGATTCTTAGTACCAGCAACTTTCAAAACCTCTCTACTTCTCAACTTTATAATACTCGACTCGCTACAACATTTCTTCATACTCCAACATACATATCACGTACATATAAAATACTTCACTGACATAGTTTGCAGAATTCCAACCACACCTGACAAGTGCACCTACGCTTATAAGCCTAACAGATGTACCAATCATTCAGCCCCACGTTGGGCGCCAATTGAAACAATTTGATGACTACTGATAAATAAATATAATAAATAAATAAAATATAAATATAAATAAAATTACTCAAAAACTTAATAAAATTAATAAGCATAATTAATCGAAATGTCCGTAGTATGGGCGCCAGAGTTCACCAGAATGGATCCCTCGAATTTAGATAAGAGCATGATGGACTTTATATCCCAGGGCGTGTACATAATGCTGCGTACTGGTACATCTGCTGCAGGCCTTACCTAACCTCCCGAAAACGACTAATTAGGTAGGAACTGCACCTAGGTTTATCAATAACACTGATTCTAAAATAGCTAACTATATTCTGAACAAATTCCGTGCATGAGCACCTCATCAACATACAACATTATACATATAATACACACATAAAATATTGCTGGAAGACTCCATATTTACAACAACAACAATAATGATGAAAATCGTGGGAAAACGAAAGCGAGAACTAAGTTACCATTTGTAAATAGTCCGATGAACAATGTACATGTATGAAGATAAATACCCTTCACTGTCTCTATATCAATTCGACTTACCGATTCTCATAATCGGCAGTTATCACATCACACAGATACTGTACCTTGTACTACTGTGTTCACATATTTTAACACTTGTTGTAAAGATATATACACACGTCTGTCGATCCTCAACATATAAATTTATGGAAAGTCTGAGATAGCTTTCACCAACATATAATGCTAGGCCGCCACAAGTGCTACAATACTTAATGCGCAAGCACTCTCCACAATCAGCCACTTTCCACAAACATAACACGACTACGCTCCACGAACGTTTGAAGTCCAGTCCATTGCAGCCATGTCAATCCAGTACCGTGTCTCAGCACCACTTCTTTCCCGTACAGTGCGTCAGTTGTAGTTGCAGTTATCTTCCTTCTCGTTCCTTTACCATCATCTCCACAATCACCCTTACAATGTCTCTTACAATGTCTTACATAATGTCTTGGTTGCCGCCGTATCATCAACCTTTATAGACATCAACATCCCCCTCCTCTCAGATGAGACGTCTGGATTGGTGCTTGCCCACCAATCATGAGTGAACCTCTTCTCAAGACCTTGCTCTGAACTACTTCTTCCTCCCAAGACAATAACAAACTCTGGGGAGTTTTCATGAATCACCAAACTTCCCTGGTACAACAACAAGCTTATCTCATCAGGCTGGGATATATACACGAGTAATGGAATTTCCTGACACAAGTACATCACAACAGACACTGGGGTAGCCAGATGACTCATTCAAATTACCAGAGTTACTAAAGCAATGTTTTCCCACTCGTGCAAAACAAATTACTCATACCTACATATGTGGATATCTTCCAGCTTACCAATATAAATGGCAAAATATACAAATGAAATAATAATAATAATAATAATAAAAATCGAATACTGACAATAATCTCTATAACTTCTACATATAATTCGGGGGTGTGATATATGTACTATCACAAGATAGCTGATGTAGAATTTTTCTTTTTAAATTATCCGCCACCATATTTCAAAAGGAGCCATGTATAACCGCCATCTTGCGCAAGCATCCCAAGGGAGTCTATGTATAGCGGCCATCTTGCATAAGCACCTTTAAGGAGTCATGTATAGCCACCATCTTGTGCAATTAGCGCCGAGAGATGGCTGCTGTAGAATTTTTCTTTTTAAATTATCCGCCACCATATTTCAACTAAAGAGTGTAGCACTGAGGTTTGCGATGTAAGATGGCGGATGACAGCTGACAAAAAAGCGCGTGAGTTTGTTTACTAAACAAGAGCACGTGGAATTTGCCGCCACCACATAGATGGCAGCACGGTGCTCTCTTGATTAAAGATGGCGGATGACAGCTAACAGAACTTTTCAAATTGCCCGCTACTACAGAGAGCAGCACGGTGCTCTGTAGATTAAAGATGGCGGATGACAGGTGATGAAATTACCCGCATGATAGCAGCACAGTGCTCTATTGATTAAAGATGGTGGATGACAGCTGTCAAAAAAAAGCACGTGGCTTTGTTTACTAAACAAGAGCACATAGATTTTTCAAATTGCCGCCACCACATTTCAAAGGTATCTAGCTAAAGAGCGCAGCACAGAGGTTTGTGATGCAAGATGGCGGATGACAGCTGTCAGAAAAAAGCACGTGAGTTTGTTTCCAAACAAGAGCATGTAGAATTTTTCAAATTGCCGCCACCACGTAGAGGGCAGCACGGTGCTCTCATGATTAAAGATGGCTGCTGTCACGTGGAATTGCCTGCCACCACAGGTATCTAGCTAAAGAGGGCAGCACGGTGCTCAAAGATCGCTGCTATCAAAAAGCATTTTTCAAATTATCCGCCACCACATTTCAAAGGTAAGTAGCTAAAGAGGGCAGCACTGTGCTCTATAGATTAAAGATGGTGGATGACAGCTGTCAAAAAAGCACGTAGATTTGTTTATCTCACGCTAGTGAGGTTAAGTTGGTAGCACTAAGGTTTAGGCCCGTTAAGATGGCAGCACTGCGTATGACAGCTGTGACGAATTTACATCTACTACGATAAAGAGGGCAGCACTGTGCTCTATAGATTAAAGATGGCGGATGTCAGCTGTCAAGAAAGCACATGGCTTTGTTTCCAAACAAGAGCACGTGGAATTTGCCGCCACCACATTTCAAAGGTAAGTAGCTAAAGAGGGCAGCACGGTGCTCTCTGGATTAAATATGGCGGATGACAGCTGTCAAAAAAAGCGCATGGGTTTGTTTCCAAACAAGAGAATGTAGAATTTTTCAAATTGCCGCCACCACATAGAGGGCAGCACGGTGCTCTCTTGATTAAAGATGGCTGCTGTCACGTGAAATTGTCTGCCACCACAGGTATCGAGCTAAAGAGGGCAGCACGGTGTACAAAGATGGCTGCTGTCAAAAAGCATTTTTCAAATTATCCGCCACCACATTTCAAAGGTAAGTAGCTAAAGAGGGCAGCACTGTGCTCTATAGATTAAAGATGGCGGATGACAGCTATCAAAAAAGCACGTGGCTGTCAAAAAGCACGTGGATTTGTTTATCTCGAGCTAGTGAGGTTAAGTTGGTAGCACTAAGGTTTAGGCCCGTCAAGATGGCAGCACTGCCGATGACAGGTGACGAAAGAGGGCAGCACGGTGCTCTGTAGTTTAAAGATGGCGGATGACAGCTGTCAAAAGAGCACGTGGCTGTCAAAAAGCACGTGGCTTTGTTTATCTCGCGCTAGTTAGGTTAAGTTGGTACTACTGAGGTTTAGGCCCGTCAAGATGGCAGTACTGGGGTTAGCGATGCGTTGTTGTCGATGACAGCTGTCAAAAAGCACGTGGCTTTGTTTACAAATCTGTCGAAAAGCACGTGGCTGTCAAAAAAACACGTGGCTTTGTTTACCTCATGCTAGTTAGGTTAAGTTGGTACCACTAAGGTTTAGGCCCGTCAAGATGGTAGTACTGAGGTTTGCGATGCGTTGTTGTTGATGAGAGCTGTCAAAAAGCACGTGGCTTTGTTTACAAATCTGTCAAAAAGCACGTGGCTGTCAAAAAAACACGTGGCTTTGTTTACCTCATGCTAGTTAGGTTAAGTTGGTACCACTAAGGTTTAGGCCCGTCAAGATGGTAGTACTGAGGTTTGCGATGCGTTATTGTTGATGAGAGCTGTCAAAAAGCACGTGGCTTTGTTTACAAATCTGTCAAAAAGCACGTGGCTGTCAAAAAGCACGTGGCTGTCAAAAAGCACGTGGCTTTGTTTACCTCGCGCTAGTTAGGTTAAGTTGGCACTACTGAGGTTTAGGCCCGTCAAGATGGCAGTACTGAGGTTAGCGATGCGTTGTTGTCGATGACAGCTGTCAAAAAGCACGTGGCTTTGTTTACAAATTCAAATTTCCCGCGGGAGGTGGAGGAGACCTCTGGGAGGCCTCTGGCTGAGGTGGAGGTGGAGGAGGCATCTGGGAGGCCTCTGGCTGAGGTGGAGGTGGAGGTGGCCACTGGGAGCCTGAGGTGGAGGTGGCGGCAGAATCCCTGTATTATACTACTCCTGTCCTCATGGGCAATTCTCGTTATCTTAGAGCCAGATCAGAATTGCTAATTTCTTGATGAAAAAGGGATACACTTTATATCAGGAGGTAGGGTAAAGCGACGTAAGTTCGTGATACATCTTTGAATAAGTATCATGTGTCTGGTAGAGGGCGATGAAGACCAATGCAACTCAGGGAACTGAAAGTTGAAATGCTTAGTCTGCAATAGGGAAGTTTATGATACTTATTCAAAGATTTGTCACGAATATAACTCCCTTCACCGTACAAGCTCTCTCCCGCGAGGATTCTAATAGGCGTCTTGGTATCATCGTTATCTAACCAAACTCATCGTACTGATACCATATCATCAAGTTTGGGACGCAAACGAGTCAACGTGAAGATGTAGATGCAAAGAAGATTCGTTTCCAGAGTCCAGCACACAAATACGGATTTCCTAGATAAACCATCACATATGAGAAATGACCTCTACCCTACCACCCTGGAAATTTTCTGGATTTCTTGTATGATACTCCAGAGTGTATGTAATTGATAAAAACTCAAAAATTAGTTCATAACTTCGTGTTATTTTGTTAAAAATGAAGCCGAGCCAAGAACAGGGGCGTGACGTGGCGAAAGTAGGTCAACGGGCTACAGCCATTTGGGCCCACGCCATTGACAGAGCAACTTTTCCAAAAACCTCCCATTAAATGCTGGAGTTGAGAGGAAGGAGGACATCATAAAGATGAGTTCCATATTTCAAGTTCCTAAGTATTAACAGAAATAAACATACATATTCTAAATATTTGAGTGTGAGTTGATAGGACGCAAAATGTTTTCTTTGTATAACAGTGCGTACTTTTTTTTCCTTGTTTAATAAAATGTTTTTTAAGGTAAGTTATAGTGTAATATTTATACTTAACTTGTGTGTTCGACAGACTTCATGTTAGTAATGTCTGTAATTCCATTCCTAAATAAGTCATCATCATCATCATCATCATCTGTTTACCCTCCAGGTTCGGTTTTTCCCTCGGACTCAGCGAGGGATCCCACCTCTACCGCCTCAAGGGCAGTGTCCTGGAGCTTCAGACTCTTGGTCGTGGGATACAACTGGGAGAATGACCAGTACCTCGCCCAGGCGGCCTCACCTGCTATGCTGAACAGGGGCCTTGTGGAGGGATGGGAAGATTGGATGGGATAGGCAAGGAAGAGGGAAGGAAGCGGCCGTGGCCTTAAGTTAGGTTCTATCCCGGCATTCGCCTGGAGGAGAAGTGGGAAACCACGGAAAACCACTTCGAGGATGGCTGAGGTGGGAATCGAACCCACCTCTACTCAGTTGACCTCCCGAGGCTGAGTGGACCCCGTTCCAGCCCTCGTACCACTTTTCAAATTTCGTGGCAGAGCCGGGAATCGAACCCGGACCTCCGGGGGTGGCAGCTAATCACGCTAACCACTACACCACAGAGGCGGACTCCTAAATAAGTAACGTTTCAAGTATTTGTAAGAACTCACATATTTTCTGAATTAAATAAGTACTTTATTTTTTAAAGCTATTTGTTCGGGGCGTCGACTCATGCTGATCTTTTGCCCCTACTGGCACCATATTTTATGAACCTGCGTGTAATTGTAATGGCGGTAGTGTGGAATGTTATGTGTGAGGAAAGGAAGACTAAGAACTTCAAAATACCCAGTACCCAGGCCAGGGATGTTAATCATTACAATTAAAATGTCCTGACCCGGCCGGGAATCGAACCCGGGGCCGCCGGGTGACAGGCGTTGACGCGTTTCCCTCTACATCGGACTAAATAGGTACTAATAACACTTTTCAGTAAAAATCTGCCAACATAAAAATTCCAATGCAGAGGGTTTTTTTTTTGCTAGCGGCTTTACGTCGCACCGACACAGATAGGTCTTATGGCGACGATGGGATAGGAAAGGCCTAGGAGTTGGAAGGAAGCGGCCGTGGCCTTAATTAAGGTACAGCCCCAGCATTTGCTGTTGTGAAAATGGGAAACCACGGAAAGCCATCTTCAGGGCTGCCGATAGTGGGATTCGAACCTACTATCTCCCGGATGCAAGCTCATAGCCGCGCGCCTCCACGCGCACGGCCAACTCGCCCAGTCATTGCAGAGTTAGAGGTAGGGGTATACATTTAAAATCATTAAATAAAAAGTAATATTTCCTTTTTCATCTAGAAGAATTAAGCTCAATGTTGATAATACCCCAAGGATATGAGCTACGAATTTTAGGTAAATAAAATATAATAAAGCATGAAAAGATATTCTTTATTTATTCCTAAAAATTACAGTCCTTTTCTTAATCGGTCGAGGTCGTGATTAGATTAGCAATTTGCCTTTTACTACCACTACGAGCGCTAGTGTTAGTCAATGAGTTGTTTCACTTAAGTACCACTACGAGCGCTAGTGTTAGTCAATGCATTGTTTCAATATAAGCTTCTTTAACTACATTCAAAAAATAAAAAATGCCTGAGGCTATTGATCCAATGAACACATTACACAAACAGGTATGTAAATAAGTTAATTTGGCTAGGATTTGAATAAAAAAGAAAACGAGTATTCAAACAAGCGATTTAAGGCTGTTTTATCCGGGACTGCATTTAGGCCGGAAGTGATTTTTGAATTTTATAGGCCTTTTAGCCCTTCAACTTTTGCTACAATTGAGGAAATTGCTTAATTTTACGTTTTTCGTGGTATGGGGACTCCTACTCTGTCTGCTAGAAAATATTTAAACACAGAAACTTGATTGTATGTAGTTCGCCTGGTTCCCCTTGAATTATGTATAAACCAATTTCTGTGGTATTTGATTATAATAACTATAGTGTTATAAATAACAATGCCAATATTCTAAAAATTGTTTGAGGTAGTTTGAACAAAGAGTTCCCGAATGGTTTTGTTGTGTTCGCTTTCGCAGTGGACGTTCTCGTATATGCTGCTCATACTGAGTCACATGAAGCCCACGCGTTGTAATTACGAGTTTTGAAATGAAATCTCGTCGCTGAAGTGCCTCCGTATTGAAGGGTTTTAATGATGTTGGTTGAGGCCATTATGTGGCTGGTTCAGAAAATCGCATTACCAAGGAGATGGAATAGCTACGGGGTGGTGGCCAGAGCGTGAAATGAGAACCTGTTGAATGGTGAGTGGAGGTTTATTAAGAGACAATGAGTGTAAAGAATGGGCAGCCTTGCTCTAAACTGCTGAGGCTGGCAGTTACGTTCTCTGACGTATGCATGTGCAAGACGTAATAAATTGAAGCAACTACACAGCTATAAAGAGTATGCAAGTGGCAGCGTGTGTCACTGTTAATTGTGACGGAAGAAATTAGGAACCTGATTACTGGGAACTGAATTCTTCTCATTTTACTGTACTAATTATAGATATATAATCACGTGATGCCTTCCATCATTTTTAGCGTTATCATCACCGGGGAACTGTCAGTGTTGCACAGATCGATTGCAATAAAACCTGGTAAGATGACAATTAATGCACCAAAATTAATGGTGATAGTAACATAATAATAAAATAAAAATCCACATCCTGTTTTCAGTCATTTGCCCGGGTCAGGAATGGAATGAATGAAGCCACCAGCTAGCGGCAAGAATAGGATTTGTGCCGGCTGCCAAGGCCTGTCGCACTCCTCTGGGGCAATGACTTGTGACTAACAGGTGAAATGAAATGATATTGGACGGTGTTGCTGGAATGAAAGGTGGCACAGAAAACCAAAGTACCCGGAGAAAAACCGTTCCAGCCTTCGATTTGTCCATCACAAATCTCACATGGGGAGACCGGGGTTTGAACCACGGAACCCAGCAGTGAGAGGTCGCCTGAGCCACGGAGGCTACTCAGTAAAATATCATACATTAAGTAAGATGTTGCTGTAGTGTAAAAGGAAACGTGGTGTTGAAGGCATTGATTACAATGAAATCTGGTATTATGATCAATTAAGACGTAGGAACATCACTGCATGTCTACCGCTTTTACATTTGCTGTCCACAGCATGAGAAAATAAGTTATTCTGAAGAGAAATCCGGTAGTTCTCGCTCGTGCCAAAAGAAAAATTGTGTTAATAGCATGCATCTCTAAATATGAGTGACTAAGGTTTCATTCTATATACGAGGACAGATCAGAAAATACTTGCACTTCCTAGTTATGGCCATTTATTACATCACCTATACAACAGCAACACGACTATAACGACATACACTGTAACGTCACTTTTCCACATAGTTTCCAAAAGACTCCAAACATTTCTGCGAACGCACAACCAACTTGTCGATGCCGGACGCATAGAAATTTCCTCCAGCGTTCTGCAACCACTCGGAGACAGCGGCTTTCACCTCCTCGTCTGTCTGGAAACGTCGACCACCGAGCTCCGTTCTGAGCTTACCGAACAGATGAAAGTCACATGGCGCTAGGTCGGGACTGTAGGGTGGATGTTGCCAGACCTCCCACTTGAAACGCTGCAGCAGTTGTCTCGTTTGGCGGGCCTTGTGAGTTGTTGCGTTATCGTGCAACACAATCACACCGGCGCTCTATTTCCCCCGGCGCTTCCCTTCAATCGCTTTACGCAACCGGTGCAACGTTTGACAAAACGACGCCGCGTTGATCGTCGTTCCTTTCGGCATGAATTCCACGTGCAACAAACCCTCCATGTCAAAGAACACTGTCGCCATAACTTCACCGGCTGAAGGTTGAACCTAGGGCTTCTTTCGTTGTGGTGATGAGGGGTGCACCCATTTCATTGATGTTCGCTTCGTTTCAGGGGTGAAGTGGTGGACCCACGTTTCGTCGCCTGGGACGATTAGCCGCAGAAACCCGTTGCCGTCTGCGGCATAGCGTTGCAAAAATACCAGGGATAGTTGGAAACGTTGTCCCTTGTACTCATCGGTGAGAAGACGTGGGATCCATCTTTGACACAGCTTACGATATCCAAGGTGCTCGTGAACAATGGCGAACACACTGCCATACGACATGTTCAGCTGCGATGCGATTTCTCTCAGTTTAATGTGCCGGTTCTGTCTATGATCGCATTCACACTGTTGACCTTTGCACGGGTCCTGGACGTTGCGGGCCTGCCCTCGCGATGGTTGTCCATGACATCCGTGCGTCCGGCTTCGAATTGCTGACACCACTTTACGATACTTTGCCGGGAAATGGCCCGCTCCCCATACACAGCACTAATTTCACGATGAATGTCCGTGCAATTCTACCTTTTGGCCCTTAAGAATCGGATTGTTGCACGCACCTCATATTTGGAGTGAACGTCCAGTTGACGCGCCATTGCATTTGGCCGCTATTCACACAATACTAGACGAAACACCACAGCGACCTGCATAACAGACGTGTGGGCAGTGTCTGTCCCTTTCTCCGCTGTGCCCACGTTTGCGACACACAGCGCGCTGCTCCGGCGCGTTAGTGCAACTAACCTTTCGATCCACCTACGTTATAAATGATACAGATGTAGCAAAACCATATTTGCATTTATTTAACGTGTTAGTAAGATAGGTTTGTTGAGTGTGAAAACATGTTTGTTTTATCAGTATGCTACTTGCGGTACGAAATGTTTTTGTATTGCAGTTTCAAATAGAACAATACGTATAATTTTACAGTGCGTACGCCTTCATCAGCTAACTACTCCAAGATACTTAAAGTGCCTAAATGATTTTCAGCAATTAATTATAACAATGTCGTTGCCTTTACGGTAAAATTATTATTACCAATACATTTAGGATATGTTAAATAATCATTCGCCCAAGTTACACTTAAATCTGGCTGGTTCAACTTAAGTAGGCTCTTCGTTATAGTCCTGTCTTTGTTATAGCTCAACGTGCGGTTAAAGTGAATTTTTATAGAATGTCACCATTTAGAGAATATGATGTGAATTTTGCATATGAATTGAAGATAACGATATTTTACGTGTACGTATGTGCGTATAGAGGAGTGATCGTTATTTCAAGGAAATCAGTAAAGAGTTTACTCTAATCAAAGGAGAAAGAGAAGAATAAATGCATTTTCAAAGAAAATGGCCATTAGAGCAAGCAGTGACTACCTCACAGGAAAATACATCGATCAATAATTTGCCAGTAGTTTGCCATGGTCGTTTCTTGTGAAAGATGATTGCAAGTATCAGTGTTTTAATATTCGGTATTTTCAGCGCACGAAGCTTCCCCTGTCACTAAGAATCTATTTATTTTCCTGATTGTTGTTTTCCTGAGGGTAACGTTAGGAAGGATACTACTGATGTTTTGTTTTCCTCGCTTATAGCATAATGGAGTCGAATGATTCCGCAAAATTTTCTGAAATAGTCCTATTCGGGGTATAAGTGTTGAGAGGTATACGGAAAACGTGTTCAGGATAATGCTTAAGTAATTCGGAAAATTTATGCCTCATATATTCCTCAACGCTGCCATAACACTACCCTTCCCGGTAGCTCAAACCGCCCTTACTTCTCACACTCACACTACCCACCTATCTCCAAACCTGACAGAAACCACTGAAACAAAAACACGGTTTTCTGAAGACCTCAATGCATACCAAAGCATTTCTTTCATTGCAGTTTACATGGTTCTTTGGGGATATATCCCATCGTGTTTCAGACATGGTAGAGCAATATTAATTCATAAAGGTATAGGTCCACACAATGTCCTGAACTAGCGATCTATAACAATCTACTAGATATGACTGAGAATTGTTGAAAGAGTTGCAGATAAAATGCTACGGAGAAATGTCGAACTCCGTCCTAATCAGAATAGTTCTGTATCTTGCCCGAAAACTTCAGTTAATTCTTCTTTTGTAGGCGGTTGCATGAAAGACTCAAAACTTAAAAGAAGAGACTACTACTTTGTATTCCTAGATGTATCTAGAACGTTTGATAATATATCCATGAGCATTTAGAACGAACTCTAAGCACCATTTCCGTTTTACTAAAACTTAGAACTCTCATTATTAATCTTTAAGGCAAATTTAACCAGCATACAAATTAACGGAACTACTTGTAATGTTAAGCTAGTAGTAAGCTCAACCTGTAGTATTGTAAGCCGTAGTGTTAAGCACTGGAAATATTTAAGTTGTGTGTGAATTTGTATATGATGATGCTGGATTTAGAATGTTAAACTAGTAGTATTTCTTGTAATATTTATTTCCATGGAATTGCTTGTTGTAATCTTGTTCTTGTAGTTGTTGTTGTTGTTGTTATTGGATAATTAAGTTTTTACATTATTAGCACACTACTATAACTGATCATTGCACCGGGATATTTCCCAATTGCGATGTATTTGTTAATAATAATAATAAAAACTAGAACAAGTCAAATCCCTATCAAGGAAGCCCTAGCTCAAGGTGCTCCTCTCTCTCCTGTACTATTCAATTTAGCAGTCGATCATGTTCTGAGAGAACCAAGTGAAAGTGAAATAGCCGAAGAATATGAGTCCAACTTAATCAGGGGTATGAAAAATGTGACAGCGCTTGCTTTTTTTACCGATGATTTGGTGCTTCTGTGTAAGAACATATATAATTTCCATTTATTTTGGAAAGACCTCCTGTATTTACAGGCTGCAGCTAAGAACAATGTAAAACATATCAATTTTATGTACATATGTATTAATAAAAGAACATCTTACGGATCGAGTAACGACTTCTTTAGCCAAGAGCGGACTGCAAATAAACACTACGTAAAGTAAGGCCATATTGATATGCAAAAGGTCAGCTGCTCTCACAACTCTGGATTGGAATACAATCGAGTGCATTTCACCGGATAAAACAGTACGGTACCTTGGGGTAACATATCGAGACGAAATAAATTTAATCCTTCTGCAGTGAACAATTAGCTAACAAGGAATTTTAACCGGCTGGTTAATTCACCCCTTTCCATTCCGTATCAGAAACTAAACATATTCAACCAATATATTTGGCAGCAGCTGATCTACCCATTCCACTCTCCACCTCTTATAACCTGGCAACTAATTTCTTTGTGACACTGATAATATAATAAGGAGTTCGGTTAAACAAATTATTACATACTGGATTACATATTGAATTACATACTGACGCACCAGATGCATTGATTTATGCACAATACAATCTTAGAGGACCTGGTATTTTCAAAGCTCAATGGTAGGCTTTCATTCAGCATATAAATATTTGCAACTGGCGGATACGTGTGAGAAACCCATACATCGAAGCCACTAGAGAGCTCCGTACTGAAATCGCCCATTGCCTTGAATGCCTGCCGCTTAGTAAGGAGCAAGTTGAACGTATCGATAACCCTCTTTCTAACCTCATCCGAAAAGTACTCAGTGAAGGTTCCTTTAGAAGTGGGTGTACATTCAAAGGTAAGGGAGTAATATTCTTTTCTCACTGGAAGAAAGGAAATGCGTGAATGAGTAATAAGAGAGGTATGTCATGCGAACAATGGATACACGCAGTTAAAATCTCGGAGGAGGATTAATACGTCCCGCTGCAGACGATGCGACGAGTTCGATACCTTACCTCACGTATTAAGGTTCTGCCGTAAGAGAAATGAAATGTCGTATGGCTTTTAGTGCCGGGATATCCCAGGAAGGGTTCGGCTCGCCAGGTGCAAGTCTTTCTATTTGACACCCGTAGGTGACCTGCGCGTCGTGATGAGGATGAAATGATGATGAAGACAACACATACACCCAGCCCCCGTGCCATTGAAATTAACCAATTAAGGTTAAAATCCCCGACCCGGCCGGGAATCGAACCCGCGACCCTCTGAACCGAAGGCCAGTACGCTGACCGTTCAGCCAACGAGTCGGACTGCCGTAAGAGAGAACTGATGAGAATCGATCGGCACAATACAGTTCACACATTGACCGCTGAAAGCCTCCGTAAACAAAAACACTTGGAGGTCTA
Organism: Anabrus simplex; assembly: GCF_040414725.1. Lineage (NCBI taxonomy): Eukaryota > Metazoa > Arthropoda > Insecta > Orthoptera > Tettigoniidae > Anabrus > Anabrus simplex. The sequence goes on along the minus strand of NC_090268.1, from coordinate 338,455,709 downwards.
TGAAGGGGTAAGATGCCTTTCCACAAATGGATCCACAAGACGAGCTGATATTGTTGAATTGATTGGGTGAAAGTTTCGGGTACGGTGATTGATGCCACTGTAAGATTCGAGAAACATGAACGGCAGTCTCGATTAGTGTGTGAGGAAAAAACATTAAATGAAACATGCACAGAGAATCTCGGAAAGAAGTATGAGATAAAAATGAATGGGAGGTCACTGGGCTTATGATTGTCGCTAGAGAGAAAATTCTAAAGATGTTGAACTTCCTAAGAATAAAATGAATCCCGGACACTATCATCTAGACCATTGCGGACTCTATGCTAAAAAAAATTGTTGGTGATTTTAGACACCATTTGGACTACCTACCCTAAATAATAATTTCGTGTGGCTATTTCTAGACAAGTGCAGTCCTTGTAAGGCAGACCCTCCGATGGGGGCGGGCGGTATCTGCCCTGTGTAGGTAACTGCGTATTAATGTGGTGGAGGATAGTGTTATGTGTAGTGTGTGAGTTGCAGGGATGCTGGGGACAGCACAAACACCCAGCCTCCGGGCCATTGGTATTAACCAATGAAGGTTAATATCCACGACCTGGCCGGCAATCGAACCCGGGACCCTCTCAACTGAAGGCCAGTATACTGACCATTCAGCCAACGAGTCAGTCTTTGCCCTGAAACACTGTGTTTTGGATTTCCGTTTTCCAGAAAAGTATGAAAGAGAAAATTCGCCTGATGGTTGAGTTTTAATCTTGAGTGTTAAATTAAACCCTCCCTTATACCCAGACAACAGACAAAAGAAATATTGTTCATAAGAACTAATTAGGAGGCCGATTATTTCGATTCCATAATACAGGAGGCTATCAGATGGATTATCTCTATTTATCACTAGTAGTTACAAAACTGTTTTCCTGTCATGCAGATATCTGTTTGCTCATGAAAACCATTGTTATCGGGAATATGTTTAATGTAAGTTTGTGACAGCCTAAAACGTGTGACATTGTGTTTTACAATGATAGAAAACAGAGTTAGAGTCTTCCATTATAAACAAACTTCAAATCAGGGCTTTACGACAGCCGCTTCCGCATCTGAACATTTCTTAAAATCTATCTTGAGAAGTTATATCGTATTGTAGGGTATTCAACCCTAACATCTATTTTCACAGAAAACATTTACCAGCGATGCCATAGACTTCCACTTCTTTAGTTTAAGTGAGTGTCGATTTTATCCCTATGGACGATATTTACAGTATGGTTATCTTGGAAATAAATGCTACATAAAAACATATTTTCTAAAATTAAATATATTAAACGACCGTCATCAATTTTCACTAACCGCCCACTGGAATGTTGGTAGATCGTTAAACACCGTATACCAAAATCATGGATTCAAACGTGTTAGATGTACGGGAATTTTTGAAGGTTGAATAAAAATCTATCCTGCACTCAATGTCGTACTGAACAATAGTACACCCAACAGAATGTTCAATTACCTTTCATTTGATAAAGTAGAATACGTACAGGCAAAGTGAAGTCTGACCTCTTCCATTTTACTTCTGATTATTGTTAATAAAGGTTGGTTTCCTAGTTGTACTTCGTCTTAAAACAATAATCACCACTACCACCATCATTTTCTACTCGTTTCAAAAAGTTTGCATAATAACCATGGTGCTAAAATTCTGGGCTCCAAATGTAGATAGACATATGGTTTATTTTAACTGGCAAAGTTAGAGGTACGTGTCCCTGTCTTGCACTTAACCAGTGACTAAACAAATAATATAAAATATAAACCTATGTAAAAAAAGGACTGAAACAAATTATTATGCTACTATGCTATTGTGTTGTACTTAAAATATATATCATATCACACGATATAAATGAAAATCATGCTTCCTAAATACAATAATATAATGCCTACGAAGGAATTACAATACAAAGAGTTACAATAATAACATAGTCCGCCTCTGTGGTGTAGTGGTTAGTGTGATTAGCTGCCAAGCCCGAGTTCGATTCTCGGCTCTGCCACGAAATTTGAAAAGTTGTACGAGGGCTCGATCGGGTGTCCACTCAGCTTCGGGAGGTTAACTGAGTAGAGGGGCGTTCGATTCCCACCTGAGCCATATTGGAAGTGGTTTTCGGTAGTTTCCCTCTTCTCCTTCACGCAAATGTCGGGATGGTACCTAACTTAAAGTCATAACTGCTTCCTTCCCTCTTCCTTGCCTATTCCTTCCGATCTTCCTATCCCTCAGAAGGGCCCTGTTCAGCATAGCAGGTGAGGTGGTCTGGGCGTGGTACTGGTCTTCCTCCCGAGTTGTATCCCCCGACCCAAAGTCTTCCACTCCAGGACACTGCCCTTGAGGCGATGGAGGTGTGTTCCCTCGCTAGTCCGAGAGAAAAACCAACCCTGGAGGATAAACTGATTATGAAATAAAGAATAATAATATAGATAACCCTACTATTATTTCCAATTTAATGCCCAATTCCAGAAATTTCTCACACCGACAAAAATTTCAGTTTTCGTGTTATGACGTAGTGAAAAACAAAAACAAAATGGGGATCGGAATAAGGATTACTATACAGGGAACCACAGCTGAGTACTGCTACTGCTCTAGCAATAACGATGAATGATATGATGGTTATAATACTAATAATAATAATAAGAAGAAGAAGAATAACTGTCGCACTACGAGATCATCAGGAGATATTTTGAGCACTTTCTTTTAAATCTTCCGTGGTTTGATATCACTCTGACCTCATGCGGAACGTACGCTTGGTAAAACCGTTGCTTAACTTCATAAATACATTTACATTATTGATTTTGTTAGTTATAGGTTTGACCCTCTGCATTGTCTACAGCTCCTTATTGGAGCCAGACCGTGAGTAATGATGCTGGAGATAGAGGTGATGACGTGTTAAGCCACATAAAAGAAACCCGCTAGTGTTGTTATCGGTACACACTTGGTCGCCCCGCTGCTGGCTGCAGGATCCAAGAGATACGATACAAATGGAGATGTCGCTTTGCGCCATGATGACTGCACCAGACAAATGAACACCCGTTCAATGTCGCTTTAATACAAGAGTCATCAAGCGGAAACTTCCTGAAATTTGATATAACTCGCTTCATTTGTCTCATTCTGGAAACGTATAGATTTAGTAACTTTCTTTGTGTGCTTCGTTTGCTTGTTAATAGATTTGTGGAGCAAGGAATAAATGCTTTGTTCGGAACTTAGGGGCTTTCCTTATGTCCATGATAATAGCAGATGATGCAATGAAGTGTGGGAGAACATTTCAGAAAATCAAAGAATAGTATAGAAACAAATTCGAAATGCATTATTTCAAGAGCGAACTTAACCCGCGAGTGGTCGCTAGCCAAAATGTAACGCGAGTGGTCGCGCGTGACACTTTCTCTCACATTAAAATAAATATGACATTTTTCACAGTTTTATGGGGCGTAAGGCTGAAATTTACCACTGAAATCAAACGCAAGTTCTACCTTATATATTTTAGATAAAAATGAAGTAAAGAAAATGAAATGGCGTATGGCTTTTAGTGCCGGGAGTGTCCGAGAACAAGTTCGGCTCGCCAGGTGCAGGTTTTTTGATTTGACATCCGTAGGCGACCTGCGCATTGTGATGAGGATGAAATGATGATGAAGACGACACATACACTCATCCCCCGTGCTAGTGAAATTAACCAATTATGGTTAAAATTCCCGACCCTGCCGGGAATCGAACCCGGGACCCCTGTGACCAAAGGCCAGCACGCTAACTATTTAGCCATGGAGCCGGAAATAAATATGAAGTGATTAGCTGTTTATTAAATACACAACTTGCTGCTTAAAATAACATATGCAATGTACATAAAAATAACTTCCGCCCTGGAGTTGTAAAAAAATAAAATCTCACACATGCATTATATCTAGTAATATTTACGTAAAAAGCAAGGTTTCTGAACACAATAACATTTTCAAAAACAAGAAGTGCTCATAATTCAAATATTAACGCGTACAACAGGAGTAAGTTTTCCGCTCCACTTCAACATAACACCAACGCCATTGGTCGCGCGATGAGAGAAACTCTCACGCAGTGCGCGCGGTCATATAGGAACCTTTGTTCTGACTAGGGGAGGGGGTGCTTACCCTTCAAATGTGAATCGCTCTACTGACGACAGTTATAAACTCAGCTAGAAGAGGGTACAGTCACCTCCCTGTCATCATTGTGAAGTAATATAACAATAAAAAATAATGTGAGAGAAAATCTCATATAGCGACCACTCGCGGGTTAAATCTAAACTCTTCATACAGACCGTGTATTTTTTTTTGTCATTTTAGTTCTTTCAAGAGAGTCAGTTTGTTGTTGATGCTTTAATCAGGCTTGTTACCTGAATTAGTGTTCTTCAGAAAATAACCGAGAATAGATTAATTCTTGTCATAATAATAACGTTATCAGTTTTACATCTCAATTCTACATGTCTAATTGTTCTCGGAGACGCCAAAGTGTTGGAAATTAGTCCCGTAGGAGTGCTATTACGTGCTGGTATGTCTACCGACACGAGGCTGTCGAATTTCAACGACATCTTATACCACTTGACTAAGACGGGGTCAAACCCGCCAACTTGACCTCAGAATGCCGATGCCGGATATATTCTCGAAATATGCATTTTCACAAACTTACAAATGTCAAGTAAATATTGGCTCGATATAAAAGATTTCGTTAGCAAAACTGGTGTAAACGCAAACTTCCAAGAATGTACCGGTATTAGATAAAAATTTGGAAATTGAGATATTAACGAATTTACATTTTTAATTGCGAATTCCATTAATGAAGAACACCAGTGTTTTGAAAATATTGTATAATCATGATGAAAACGAATAATAGGTATATACTGTATAAGGGCCAAAGTGAAAAACGCGAAGATAATCGTTATTATTATTATTATTATTATTATTATTATTATTATTATTATTATTATTATTATTATTATTATTATTATTTAATCCTGTTAGGGTTAGTTCTTCCCTCGGGCTCAGCGACGGATCTCACCTCTACTGCCACAAGGGCATTGTCCTGGAGCCTGGTGGCTGTTGTCAGTGTTCTTGTAAGCTACTAAACCACGTTGTCATTAGCCCAAATTTATCAGAATGATGAAGATGACTGTCGAAATGATAAGAAATTCACTCGAAGAAAATTGAATTATCAAGGAGGTGGTGGTTATTAAAACCTAGATTGTCCTTATATTATTGAAGCGGAAGGAATCAATATGTTATGGCCTTCAATGGCGAAAATTCCTTAAAAGCTGCCAACAAAACTTTCACTGACTTACCGTTGATGTTAGTTGTGGTCTGCTGTACGTCAACTGCTCTGGTAGCCATTACTGCTGCAACGACGAGTAAACAACAGCTTGTTGTGTATAAAATGTTGTTTTAAATGATGATTACTGGCTAAGCAAAGTAAAACGGGTGTTAGACAGGAAAGGAATGGGGGACTATTGGGATAAAGAGACTCAGAACAAAAATAAGACGAGTCAAAAAGTAACTGGAAGATAGTGTAAAGCCGATAATCGTGACAGAATGAAAAACAAAAAAAACAGCACTAGAATTCTGCGAAATTATCCGAAAGTTGTCAATAAGGAAACGTTTACGAAGAGAGAGGTGAGAGGTATGGTGTGGTGGATAATGGGTATATACTTTATATAGACCAAAGAGAAAAGCACTAAGAAAATGGTTATTATTATTATTATTATTATTATTATTATTATTATTATTATTATTATTATTATTATTATTATTTAATCCGTTAGGGTTAGTTTTCCCCTCGGACTCAGCGACGGATCTCTACTGCCTCAAGGGCATTGTCCTGGAGCGTGAGACGTTTGGTTGGAGATACAACTGTTGGGGAGGACCACTACTTCGCCCAGGTGGCCTCACCTGCTATACTGAACAGGGGCCTTGTGGGGGATGAGAAGATTGGAAGGGATAGGCAAGGAAGAGGGAACGAATTTGCCATGGCCTTAAGTTAGGTACCGTCTCGGAATTTACCTAGAGAAGAAGTGGGAAACCAGAGGAATCTACGGAAAACCACTTCGAGGATGGCTGGGGAGGGGGGCGTGGTGGAATCGAATCCCCTCTACTCATTTGACCATCCGAGGCTGAGAGGACACCGTTACTGTCCTCGTACCACTTTTCAAGACACCGTTACTGTCCTCGTACCACTTTTCAAATTTCGTTGCAGAGCCGGGAATCGAACCCGTGCTCCGGGGTTGGCAGCTAATCACACTAACCATTACGGAGAAACAATGGAAGAGGCACATCTCCTGAGAATTTGTAGGGAAACTGATTCACTTAGGGTTAAATACCTTGGTAGTGAATATAAAGCAAAAGTGAAAGAGAGAAATAATCCCATACAATTGTAAATTTGTTAAATAAAGAGTGAATTGCACCAGAATTAGCAAAATGTTTCTGTATTAAAATATTACATGTGACAAAAGAAATTTAGAGACAATAAAACAGGCACTAGCTTAACCAATGAAGGGTAAGATACATGCTTGTCTTAGAATATATAACACTGTATAATCTATATATATATAAAATAGCTTGTCCTGACTGACTGACTGATTCATCATCGCGGAGCCAAAACTACTGGACATAAAGAAATGAAATTTTGGGGATATATTCACATTATGATGTAGGTGCTCGCTAAGAGAGGATTTTTGGATATTCCTTCGGTAAGGGGGTGAAAAGGGGGGTGAAATTTTAAAATGAGTGTATCTATATCTCAAAACTTTAAACGTTTATAGATGTGAAAATTGGTATTTACAATCTTCTTTAAAAATAAGGAAACACGTACTTTTTTGTTTTGAGAAAATCCCAATAGGAGGGGTGAAAAACGGTGAAAATGGGGGGAAAATGGGTTGAATGCCTTTAATCAGGATACCGGTACTTATATATCAGAAACTGAAGATATTACAGACCTCAAAATTGGTACTTTTGATCTTTTAAAAATAAAGAAACACGTATTTTTTTGTTTTTGGAAAATCCAATTAATGGGAGGGTGAAAAGGGGGTGAATTTTTAAAATGAGTGAATATATATCTCGAAACTTTTAAAGTTTGCTGATGTAAAAACTGGTATTTAGAATCTTCATTAAAAATAAAGAAACGCGTATTTTTTTGTTTTCGGAAAATCGCAATAGGAGGAGTGAAAAGGGGTGAAAATGGGTTGAATGCATTTAATGAGGCTACTTATATCTCAGAAACTGAAGATATTACAGACCTTAAAATTGGTGTTTGGGATCTCCTTTAAAAATAAAGAAGCGCTTACTTTTTTGTTTCTGGAAAACCCAATTAGGGGGGTGAAAAGGGGGGTTATATTTTAAAATGAGTGTATCTATATCTCAAAACTTTTAAAGGTTATAGATGTATTTAGAATCTCCTTTAAGAATAAAGAAACACGTATTTTTTTGTTTTCGGAAAATCGCAATAGGAGGAGTGAAAAGGGGTGAAAAATGGGTTGAATGCCTTTAATGAGGCTACTTATATCTCAGAACCTGAAGATATTACAGACCTGAAAATTGGTGTTTGGGATCTCCTTTAAAAATAAAGAAACACGTATTTTTTTGTTTGTGGAAAATCCAATTTATGGGGGGGGGGTGAAAAGGGGGTGATTTTTAAAAATGAGTGTATCTATATCTCATAACTTTTAAAGTTTATAGATGTAAAAATTGGTATTTAGAATCTCCTTTAAAAATAAAGAAACACGTATTTTTTTTTTTTTGTTTTCGGAAACTCCCAATAGGAAGGGTGTAAAAGGGTGAAAAATGGGTTGAATGCCTTTAATGAGGCTACTTATATTTCAGAACCTGAAGATATTACAGACCTGAAAATTGGTATTTTGGATCTACTTTAAAAGTAAAGAAACACGCATTTTTTTCGTTTTTGGAAAATCCAAATATTGGGGGGTGAAAAGGGGGGGAGAATTTTTTAAAATGAGTGCGTCTACATCTTAAAACTTTAAAATTTACAGATCTAAAAATTGGTAGTTACAATCTCTTCTAAAAATAAAGGAACACGTATTTCTTTGTTTCCTGTAAATCCTAATAGGAGGGGTGTAAAAGGGGTGAAAAATGGGTTGAATGCCTTTAATGGGGATACATATATCTCAGAAACGAAAGATATTACAGAACTGAACATTTTTATATGGGTTCTCCTTTAAAAATAAAGAAACACGTAATTCTTAGTTTTTGGGAAATCCAATTAATGGCGGTTAAACAGGACTGACAAGTTGGGGTGAATTTTTTGAAAGACTATCTCTACAGAATATCTTGGAAACGTAAAATGTTACAGACGTAAAAAGTGGGTGTTTGGAATCTCCTGTAAATATAAATAAACATAGGTGATTTGTTTTTGGAAACTCCACTTAAGGGAACTCAAAAGGGGTGAAATTTTAAAATGAGAATTTTTACAGTATATCTAAAAAAACTTAACATGTTACAGAAGTGAAGGTATTTTTTATCTCTATTAAACATAAAGAAACGTGTGTTTTTAGTTTTCGGAAATACCACTTGGGTGGAGTGGGTGGTAAAAGTGACTGAAAATGGTGTTGAATTCTTTTAATTAGGCTACTGATATCACAAAAATGAAGACGTTACAGACGTGAAATTTGATATTTGCAATCTGCCTTAAAAGTAAAGAAACACGTATTCTCGGAAAATCCAATGAAGGGGGGGGGGGAGAATTGAAAAATTAATTGTCTTCATTGTATGAGAATACATACATCTAATAAAAACTAAAGTTGTTACAGACGTGAAAATTCGTATTTGGATCTCCTTTAAAAACAAAGAAAAGCGCGTTTTGGAGGGGAAACCATCTTGGAGGGCGGGAGTGTAAAGGAGTTGAATTCCTTTCATGAGGACACATAAATCAAAAACTGAAGAAGTTAGAGTCGTGATAATTGGTATTTAAGAAGATCCTTTACTATTAAAGAAACAAGTATTTTTTGCGGGAAAATTCACTTAGGGGGGAGGGGAGGAGTATTATGATATGAAGTGCAGAAAGTAAATTATTTTTATTGGGATACTTATATCTCAAAACGGAAGGTAATAGACGTGAACATTGGGTTTGGAATCTCCCTTAAACACGAAGAAACAAGCGTTCTTTTAATTTTGTTTTGGGGGGAGGGGTGGTGGTAAATAAACTTAACGGCGGTGGGGTGTAGAAGGAGGTGAGACCAATTGATTTTACTGTTATTAATGTACTGATAAGGATCCTCCGTTGCTCAGGCGGCAGCGCGCCGGCCTCTCACAGCTGGGTTCCGTGGTTGAAATCCCGGTCACTCCATGTGACATTCGTGCTGGACAAAACGGTGGCGGGACAGGTTTTTCTCCGGATACTCCGGTATTCCCTGTCATCAGCAATTCCAGCAACACATAATAGTAATAATAATAATAAAAATAATAATATTCCGGACCGTCGTCAAATGTGCGGACCGCGCTGGAAACGGCTCCTGGACGGGTAATGACTAAGAATGCAGTCCGGCCGCGGGTTCAGTGCCGCCAAGGCACCCAATATGACACCACGCCGGATCTCCTGAAGGATTTTAACCATATTAAAAATGATTATAGGAAAAGATGGCAAAGATTTACGGACCCATCTGACGGGAGGAATACCTGAGCCTAGCCCGGGAAGTACGAAATCGATTGCTGGAAAGGAAGATTGAAAAATGGGAGGAAACGTGCCGTAAAATAATAGAAAACCAGTCAGATCGGGAATTTTGATGGATTCTCGCAGAAAACGAGTCAGATCGCGAATTTCGTCGGATTATATATCTAAAACAATAAGCATTCAATTATAAATTTCAGTATAATACCGTAGCGAAGCACGGGTATCTTGCTAGTATCTAGGATAAAAAGAAAAAGTTAATATTTGTAGAATGTATTATAAAGGTTATTATTTTTAAGTATAATATTATAATATTTAATATACGCATTAATAGACAAAATATTTGTAACAAAGAAATGAAATACATATAAAAGATCGGTACTCTCTCCCTGGTTTCATGTGATATGGGAGTCGGGGATGTGTATTCTATTCTAAAAATAATTAATACTTACATAATACATACATAAGTAATTAACCTGTTGTCCCATGACACCTGCACCTGCATAGACCTGCTATTGTACAATCCGTGTAAGACTGGTTTGAACGTTGTTTTCTGTTTACGACCAACTGAGTTTCTTACTATGACTTCAGAATAGAACATGGGAGAAAACATATTAACTTTCCTGAAAAATGGTCATATATTTCTCTTTCCACTCTATTTTATATCCAACTGAGATCCAGATCAGTAATGTGGGATGAAGGTTCACGAGCTGAACCGTACACGTTCTCTTCTTCGGGCATAAGTCAGACGGCAGTCAATACTCACCTGTCTAATTAGAGACTTTGATGTTGATTATTCAGCCCGCGACACGCTTTCTCTCAATGCCGAGCTTATCGTCTGCTCGCTCACCAGAAAGTCAAAGGTAACACTCACAAGAGTCCACAGTACATACAATATCACGGGGGCGCCATGGTAATATCGACCTCGATAATCACTTATGCGTTGAATAAATACTCCTACAAACATTAATATATTTCCTTACTAAATATGAGGGTTAATCAAAAATTACGTATTTGTAGGTTTTAATTTTGAAAACATTTCTCAGCAGACAAAGTACGGGTCCCAATACACGGAAACGTCAAATTAAGCAAGTTCCTCAAATTTGTCGAACGTTGAAGAGCTAAAGGACCCGAAAAGTTTCAAATTATGAATCTTGGATAGCTCTATCAAACTACATAAACAAATTTCGAAAATCACTTCCGGCCTAAATGAAGTTCCGGAAAAACAGCCTAAAATCGCTCTTTTCTTTACTCGTTTTCTTTTTCATGCAAATCCTAGCCAATTCAACTTATTTACATACTTATTTCAGTAATTTATTCCTTAGTTCAATACCCTCAGGCATCTTTTGATTTTTTGAAAAATGTCAACACTGAATGTAGTTATGAGGGCTTAAGTGAAACTCTGCATTGATTCACATTAGCGCTCGTAGTGCTGCTTAAGTGAAACAATGCATTAACTCACATTAGAACTCGTAGTGGTGGAAAAGGGTAAATTGTTAGTCTCATCGACAAAATAAGTTTGTTTACTACGGAAAGGATTGCAATTTTTAGAAATAAATAAAAAATATATTCTCATACTTTCATTTTATTTACCTAAAATTCGCAGCTCATATCCCTATGGTGTTTCAACATTGAGTTGCTTGTCTGAAAGGTTAGAGCTGTGGATTTTTGAACTTGAGTGGATAAATCAAGATGATGGTAAATAACAATAATTTTCTTCGGCACCTCTTCCTTTCATTTCATAATAATCACCACGTCGCTGTATCTATCTCCAGAAATCTTTCAGAAAGGACACATATATTGATGGAGTGCAATTTTTCGATATGAAGGAGAAAAATGGGATAGGCTGTGACGTTATTTTAGTTTGAATACGTCTTGCGAATGGGGTTATGGATATTCTTGAATTCGTCGTTGAAACACATCGATATCCACGTCCACTTGCGAATCACTATCGCTAAAATTGCATGCCTTTTCCTAAAAATGTTTGATTGGGCAAAGAAGTTGCACTGAATTCCTTCGCAATCACTTAACCTCCCGCCAATGGATTCTATTTCTTTTATTGGGATACCACACAGGGTTTACTACGCCAAAACCAGCAGCAGTCGAAGAGGTAGTTAAAAGACAATTTCTTGACATTCGTTGTGAAAAGAATCCTTCCGCGATGGCTTGATAGTGATGATCGTCAGTTTGAATTTGTGAGCACACGCATGAGGCACTAAACTTGTATCTATTTTTAAAGGCAGTATTTCTTTTCATTCAAAGTATGAGTATGTTTCTGGACCATGTTGTAGCGTAGCAATAGTAAACCCCTTTAAATGTGTTCTATGTAAACTGCACGAAATGGCTTTTATTTCACATATGTTAACACACGTTTTCACCACACACTCCCAAAGTAGGGTTGGGTACTATGTCCCTGTTTCGGCACACTGTTCCGGTGCACAGTTATGTTCCGCTGTTCCAGAACACCGAGTGTTAATTGTTCCAAAACATTCTCAAGCGAGCCGGAGACACTGACTCGCTGTACCGTCAGAAGCGCCACTATGCACTGCCCTTCGCCTATTAGCTGAAATGTGCAGCGGACGCACGGGACGCGGGACTGTAACTGCGCAGTGTAGAGAGGACTTCGAGAAGCAACATTACATGCTCCGCGCCAGTGGGAATGTGCCTGTACGGAACGTGCTGTGTGGTGTGTGCCTGTGTGTAGTTATAGCCATGGTCGAGCATAAAGCTGCAGGGAACGTGAACGAACAGTCGGAATACTGAAATTCGCGCCCAATAATCACGTTTAAAGGCTGCTTTTAGGTTAAGATTTTTCCGGTCAATATAAAATACACATAACACTGTTACAATGGCAGTGCAGTTGTTTAAAAGTAACCAATTCAGGAATATTTTCACCAGTTGAATGTATTGGCCTTCATTGTGAGTAATTAGTGAGTAATTAATATCTCGAAAATTTCCCTCAACACCTTCTCGGGGATTGATGTTAAAATTAATTTGGACTTTATGGAAACCTTTAACTCCAAGAAAAATATAGGTCGTCGCTTTGGAATTAAAAATATAACTGGATGAAAACATTTATGTACTTTCGTGCTGTTATGCTCTCTGCACTTCGAATTCCTTCCCTCTCAATTCCATTTACTTTCTTCAATATCTCGAAAAATTCCCTCAACACTTTCTCGGGGATTGATGTTAAAATTTAGTTTGGACTTAAAGGAAACTTTTAAGCCCAAGAAAAAATATAGGTCATCGCTTTGGAATTAAAGATATAACTGGATGAAAAAATGTTGTCACTCCAGCGCAGGGCGGCACACAGCCAGTATCGACAGGCAGACACAGCCAAGGCCAACTAATTTATCTAGTGCGGTCTTGACACAGCACGTTCGGTTCAGGCACATTCCAGCTGAAGCGGAGCATGTCCTGTTGCCTCTCGAAGTTCTCTCTAGGACGCAGTTACAGTCCTGTGTTCCGTGTCCCGGCACTCTGTACCGAAACACTCCGCCTCAAGCTCCTAATGTTGCGGAACAAGTGAATGTTCCGGTCTGCCCAACCCTATCCCAAAGTACACTGGGCGCTATGGACCTTACTCTGTAGAAGTAAGTCGATCCTACGTCGTAATCTGGAGTATTTTTGAAAACTAGTTACATTGGACTAGTTACGTTATTATGATGAACCAATAATTGAGAATCAATTCAAAGAAGACAACATTCACAATTAATCAAGACTTTTCAGACACTCATTATGCCTATCGATAAGTACTTACTAGCTGCCTTTAAATAAGTAAAAATGTTAACAAGTCGTTAATAGGAAATTAAATATGTATATGTGATGCGACAAATAAAACAGAACCATTTGTCGGAAAACAAAATTTGGTATCAAGATGTTAGGAATTTTGTGCTGTATTAGAATATTGCAAAAAGTCTATTGAAAAATCCCTTTTAATTTTCCGCACCACGTAGTCTATAGAGATTCTGTTGAATTCTATAAAATTTAACACATATCGGATCATCCTGAGTAGTTTATCACACCAATGAAATTCACTTTTTATATAGATAGTGTGCATTTTGAGAGCAGTACAGTGACTCTTTTCTGATTTGCTACTTGTGGCACAAGTTAAAATTCTGCTTTGATCAGTAGAAAGGTAGATGATTTCCCCACTTTCCATCGCTCTTCTGTTGACAGGGTTCTCCATTTGTATCTAATAAAGGGTAAGCGAAATACGAGGGCTATACATCAAGTAGTAGCAACGTAGTCCAGACACTCGCAGGAGATCGGGCATGCTCAAACAGGATATGAGAGCGGCCAGGTGACGCTGTTGTCGATGTGTAGTGAGCATTGTCGGGGATTCAGTTGGGAGTGTTGTTGCCTTGTGGGGATTTCACCACTCTAAAACAAGTTTTCAAAAAGTGGTCAACGATCATGGATTAAAATCGAGTTTGCCCGTGGCAAAAAATGCATCAGAATTTTATCTAGGATTACGTAAAGCCTGTGGCGAGAATGCCTTACTGTATAGGACGGTTGCACGATGGGTTAAGGCGTTTCGTGCGATTCGGCATGAGACTGCTGATTTGCACAGCACAGTTCGGCCTTCCATTCCTCAAGATCAGATTGGATGGATTGTCTGGGAATCATTCTTAGAATTTGGTCTTAATCATCAGATGGTGAGGCACATACTGACGAAATGTCTTAACATGAGGAAAATTGCGATCCATTGTGTTCCACAACAACTCACCAACGTACACAAATGACACCGGTATGCACAGGCTGGCATCCATCTGGACAGTTATCGCAAAGAAGGGAGTGTATATCTGCAGCATATTGTCGCCATCGATGAGGGGTGGGCACGTGCCTATGAGCCTGAATTAAAGTGTCAATTGAATGAATGGCGTCACTCAGGTTCGTCAAGTCCACAGAAATTTCCACAGGAACCCAGTCAGGTGAAGTTTATGCTGATTGTGGCATACGACTACAGGCTTTACATAATCCTCGATAAAATTCTGATGCATTTTTGCCACGGGCAAACTCGATTTTAATCCATGAACATTGACCACCGTTTGAAAACGCATGCTGTGTCTGACGGACAAACCATCAACAGTGACTACTATTGCCGTTTCCTGGAGCGACGTCTGCGTCTGGCTATGTGGCGCAAACGCCCGCGTTTATTGCGAGACGACCACCCTATCGTGTGGCATGACAACGCACGTCGTCATGTCGCAAATAATGTCAAGCTCTTGTTCCATCGGTGGCATTGACAGGTCTTGGAACACCTCCATACTCACCAGTCAGGAGTCCTTGTGTCTTCGACTTGTTTCTGAAGTTGAAGGACTCCCTCCGGGGTTACCGATTTCCTGACTTGGCACCCCGTCGCTCTCATCAACAGAGAACGCCTTGCCAACGCTCCCCAACACTTCCAGAAATTTGGCAAACGGTAATAGATCCTGCGGGAGACTGCATCGAAGGAATATAGTGCCCTTGTACTGTACTTCTAAGTTCATTAAATATTGCGTGCTATCTATATTGCCATTACTTTATTTACAGCCCTCGTAGATGCTTTTTGGACCTTACAGCGATTTCAACGTTTCGTTTCAGGGCTGTGCTGTCAGCGTATAACCTTTCGTTTTCTGGGCCCCTGGTTCGATTCCCGGCCAGGTCGAGGGATTGTATTCTTAAAACAGTTAATTTCCTTGGCTCGGGGAATGCAGCAGGCTATCAATGGCAACACGGAATTAAAAAGAATAATATCAACGACGTTCTGTTTTCCAGACATCAATGGGGACTGTATTCCTTGGAAGAAGGCCGTTCAGAAGTTGTTAAATAATTTGCTGAAATATATATATATATATATATGTTATCTTAGTTTGTTAGCATGCGATGTAATGGCCGTTTCTGGGTTAAACGATTTTCAGATATTCTAAATTAGGTGTACTGAAAGAGAAACCACCAAGCGAGTTGGACCTGCGGTTAGGGTCGTGCAGCTGTGAGCTTGTTTTGTGTTCGAACCCTGCTGTCGGTAGGCCTTGAAGTTGTTTATCCATGCTTACCCATTTTCACACCAGGCAAACGCTAGAGATGTACCTTAATTAAGGTCACGGCCGCTTCCTTTACGCTTCCAGTCTTTCCCATCCCATCGTCGCGGTAAGACCTATGTGTGTTGGTGAGGCATAAGGCAGCTTGTGAAGAAAAGAACAATCAAGACGTAATACACACCTTTTAGCATGGATATAATGCTGTAAACTAATTAAATACCATCCTTTCACGATTAAAATTAGGAGAATATAACGTTTAGCAGTCGGAGTAACTTTCAATGTAAAAGTATATGTGCAAGGGATAGTAGATGGTATTGATCCTGGGAAGCCGTATGTCTCGCATGATATTTCTTTTCCTTTCTGAACATCTGTCCGTATTCACATCGACCCTGTCATTACTAAACATTCAGTTGGAAAGACCGAAGTTAAATTAATATTTTCCTCCAGAAAAGCTTATCTAAGTACATCGATTGATTTTATTGTAGGCTGTTTATTTTCTCAATATTTACCTCGACTATGATTTAGATTCCCGTACATATTTCATTTCCTTCACCTTTATTTTCACTATCTGTTTAAGGTTGTATTGATGCAGATAGCTTTTTGGTGACTGTGGTTCATGTAAATGTTAGGATTGGGAACTTAACTGCCGTGAATTTAATGAACAGCCACAATACTTTCCCGGAGTGACAAATAGGAAACCATAAAAGTCCCTTACGATCTATGGGTTTGAATTCATCGTCATCCGAAGGCAAGCTCACAGCTACATTTTGTCTACTGCGAGGGCAGATCACTCAGTGGCACCTTCACTCTTCCTCATGCTTAGTTCATATCAATTATTTATATACTTTGTGTGCCTTTGCTGGCAAGATGTAGTGTTTACAGTGCTCTATGCCTTCTGGTATGGGCTAGAATAAATTTGTTACTTTCATCGACGCCACTGTCGGCAGCCCTGAAAATGGTTTTCCGTGGTTTCCCATTTTCACACCAGGCAAATGCTGGGGTTGTACCTTAATTAAGGCCACGGCCACTTCCTTCCCACTCCTAGCCCTTCCCTCTCCCATCGTGGCCATAAGACCTATCTGTGTCGGTGCGAACTAAAGCAACTAGCAAAAAAAAACCTGACTCAGTCTTATCCTTGGCTTTGACAATATGAAAGTGGCTGAGGTATGAGTGATGCTAGTAATGCCATTCCCTATGCAGCCAGTTCCTGCTATGAATGATGTGAAAATGTCGCTCATAGGGTCGGCTGGTGCACGCATTTTAGTGGGCTTGGCAGACGGATATGCAATAGCAATAGTGAGGAAAGCAACAGTAAATTGCCTCACTCCTCATTTCCCTAGTACGCCTCTTCAGTGACACCCAGGCAATCTATGACAGCTAATGGTGTACCTGTTGAGGATCCAACCTGCCTTCGGGATCAATACCCCACATACACACATACATACACACATACATACATACATACATGCATACATACATACATACATACATACATACATACATACATACATACATACATATATACACTTTGTATTATTTCATACTTACGTCACTGTGGTTGTATTAAATAACATCCCGATTTTACGACACTTACGCTCGCGCTGATTTTCATTTTAACCCAATCATTTAGGTACATTAAAATAAAAAAAATTAAGGCATAAAATGAACCATAAGATTAACCATAAATTTGATATTTTACAACTAATTAGATCAAAAACATTTCCTTTACCTTTGGAGGCTAGTGGCACAATAGTCGTCCACCCAGTTTAACTGTGTATTTGTAAACAGTATTATAATAACGTGTTTTTGTGTATGGAGTACGTACTGATAATTTTAATTCGAATTGGGCTAGACTAGGCAAGCAAAGGCAAAGTCATCTCCGTACAGGCCATGAAGGCCTTTGGAGGGGTGGAAGGTAAAGGCTTCTATATATACTATCCGTAACATCGACACCTGATGGGGTAGAGTGGTTAGCTCTACGCCCGGCCGCCTTTGCCCCCAGGAATTAACCTGGTACTCATTTTTGTTTGAGGCTGAATGAACCTCATGGCCAAGTGGAAATCTCGCTTTTTTAATTTTAGGACTTTCTGTCGGGGATTCGAACCCACATCCGGGCGCACCGAGCACGCCTTTACCGCCTTGGCCAGGCAGCCCCTAAGGCTAGGTAAGTATCTTTATTTACAGATTACCTGGATTTTAAATTCGGTAGACGAAGACCTGGATCGTAAAGGATTTGGACAGGAAACACATCGATGCCTTTGACATTTGCTGCTGGCGTAGAAAACTACGTGTGCCTTGGACCGCAAGAAGAACTAATGCGTCCATTCTTTAACAGCTGAAGATTTTAAAATGCCTTTCTTCTCGTATCAGTGAAAGAATACTGCAGTTCTTTGGACACATTGCGATACAAACTAGAGAAAATCTAGAGATCTAGAGATCATGGAAGGGAAGGTTGAGGGAAGTAGACCACTGAGAAGGACTGCAACCAGATGCATAGGACAAGTGAAGACTGCCACCTGTTTATCTTTTCAATGCGCACTGAGGAAAATCGAAATGCGTAAGGTTTTAACAAAATTGTATCAGATGGTCTCATTCATTTGAAGCATCAACCAGTATCTCAGAGCAAAGTAGTAAGTGTTATCCGAGATCAAGGGCATGATAGTGGATGCTAGACGAATGGGCCTTTCAATATTCATCGTTCCGCAGTGTTACGAGCGTACCGGGAATGCATTATAGAAGGCATTACGATCTGTTGTAGACAGTGTACTGGCTAACAGTGGTTGATTAATGATATCTGGCTAGAATTTTCCTTAGAATTAGGGTTCTCTTTAGTTTCTGTGACCTGAGGGAGAATAGCAGAACGTGGACACCTCACCTGAGCTTGAAAAGTCCCAAACTGGGATCTAATTGATTGGAAACCTGTGCCGTGCTCTGATGAGAAAATACGAACAAATCTTCCAGATTAACATTTGCACGTCATAAGACCATATGTTCCAGTTGTCAACAAGACAACGCGCAGACTGGTGATGTTTCTGTTTTGGTATGTGGTGTGTTCACGTGGTATAAGCTAAATCTACTGGTCCACT
Source organism: Anabrus simplex (assembly GCF_040414725.1). Classification (NCBI taxonomy): domain Eukaryota; kingdom Metazoa; phylum Arthropoda; class Insecta; order Orthoptera; family Tettigoniidae; genus Anabrus; species Anabrus simplex. Next base: position 338,436,954 of record NC_090268.1, on the reverse strand, counting down.
AAACCATGTCATTGAATAGTGACCAATGCAAATCCCTCTCTGGTGACCATTTGCAGCCATCAGTGGACCTACTGTTTCCTGAAAATAATGGTAGATTGCACAATCTCTTTGAGCCATGTTTGTTCAGAAGTTACTCGAGAAGCACTGCCACGTTTTCCCACAAATGTAGCTTCTACGTCTTCCCGTCATGAAAATACCAATTATTTATAGCACGTGGTTGATAGGTCTTTCCACACCCGGGACTCTGTACTTACAAAGACTAGGGAATTGCAGGGACCAATTTGGAAAATAGCTTAACATATATGTCGACTTCTTGTGATATCTTTGCCACGTAAAATTGTATTTATTTGGTATAGACGGGGATCTACACTTTATTAAAGAGATAATGCATTGCTTTTGGTATGTCAGTATGAACGTAAGTAATTTCGTAAGTCTTGGGAACGGTGTTACATCATCCGAATATGTACAGTGTGGTAAGACTGCACCCGATACCGAAGGCCAACAATGGATCGCGTCTATGGTCACGGCTGGCTGGAAAGCAGGAGCTGGCACTGTCATTATGCGTCCGGCCGTGATTGAAGATGGATGTACGTAAAGAGAAACAGTGGTCATGAGTAAAATTTGCAGTTCTCTGTGGAAAAACACTGGTCTAAGTCGTACTGAAGCTGCGGTGAAAGGGTGTTTTCATATCGAGCAGTTGCACATTAGAAGGTGGCCTTTCTGCGTCCGAAGTCCGAGTGCGCAGTTGACGACCCATGTACCTCAACACAGACATGTCTGTAGCTGTTGCCGAATAGTGTTTTACATAACACCAACTTTGGTATGGGTAGAAACTATCCTCATGTACAGTACGTGTATGACTGAGTCCGCATTTTACTAGTGACAGGACTCGTAGGTGAACAAGAAGTATTCAATGTGGGTACAAGGTCGGTTAGCAAAGTGCGTAAGTTAACGCGATACGATACCTGCCGCATCCACTTGGGGCGATTTCTGTGCGAGTGGAAAATGCCTTCATTGCAATTGATGAAACCTCAGCGCGAACGTATTATCCAAAACAGAAGAGTCAGTCAAATAAATGGCGTCACCCAGCATCACAAAGATTACACAAGTTACGAGAAAATGCATCACAGCGAAAGACATGCTCATACTTGTGCATGAAAACCAGAGTGTTCTTGAGTGTCATTCTGCTCGTGAAGACCACTCCGTCAATGTCCAGCACTACTACACATCCATTTGTGTCGTGCACTTCAGTGGAAACATCCAGCCCTGCTAGACAACGCCATCAACCTCCATGTTAACGCAACAGCACTCGCTGCGACTCCAGTGATGGATCCTGTTATATGCTGGGGATTGTTCATCTTACTACACTCTCCCTATTCACCAGATGTGACTTCGATTGCATTTTCAAACCTAAGAAGCCGTTGTGCAGAATGCACATTGCAGACAAGGTGGCCATCATAACGTCATATCGTAGACTTGTAGTACTCATCCACTCTATCAGCATCGCCAGTGATATTCATCGCTTTCTCCTTCTTTAATAATGAAGTGTTGATGACTGGTTGGCTACTCTATTTCGAAGGATGATCCGTATGTGAAATGATCTTTGAGTTCGGTGTGAATAAAATTAAATACTACAACATTGCGGTCTATATGGGTATATGTTGGCTGCACTCTGCTGTTGGCTCCTGTACTCCGACTCCCTTTAATGTTAGTATTGTGACACACATTGACTTGGCCTTCCGACGTTCATCGTGGATTTACCGTGATGAAGCTTTATTGAACGATATGACACAGTTACTACGACTTACGAAACGGTTCGCGAATGTAGATAAGAAAACAAAATAATTTAATCTAGATGAGTAGAAGAAGATCAATGGCTCTAGTCTTGCCCAGGTTAGCTAGGTATCCCTAAAAGTTCTTCAGTACGGTTTGAGAAAGTTCATACTCGATACAAGTTGTAAACACACTTGGCGATAATCGTATATAGTGTTGGCTTGAGATAAAGACGTTTTAAAACTTCCACTGTTTGTTACTATCAGGAATCGTTTTATGAGAAACTGCGGTGGCGGTGACACGATGTAGATGACATATATTTTCATGTATAATTCATCATTTTGTTGTGGCTGGACTTGGACTGCACTACACATGGACGAACAGCTGCAGAATAGCACAATACAACCGCAGAACCCCGTATGTGTTTGACTGTGCTCTCCGACAGATTCCTTAAAGTAAGCTGTTAACAGCTGACTTTTAAATGATAACCAAGCATTGTTCCTTACGAATAAAAACGGGTAACGAAGTATTCTGAGAGTTTTCCTCCCCACGAGATCTGTTCTAATCCTAGTTACTTACATGAAAATTAAATGGCGTAAGGCTTTTAGTGCCGGGAGCGTCCGAGGACAAGTTCGGCTCGCCAGATGCAGGCCTTTTGATTTGACTTCCGTAGGCGACCTGCGCGTTGTGATGAGGATGAAATGATGATGAAGACTGCACATACACCCAGCCTCCGTACCAGCGAAATTAACAAATTAAGGTTAAAATTCCTGACTCTGCCGGGAATCGAACCCGGGACCCCTGTGACCAAAGGCCAGCACGCTAACCATTTAGCCATGGAGCCGGACAGCTACTTACATATTGTCATAAGATAGAATGAAGGAAGTAAGTAAGAAAAACGACCACGAACCTCCTTTACATTATAAAATCAAGGCGACACAGTTATGTGGATTTTAATATTTTTATTTTATTACTCACTGATGATGGAACTGAGAATCCGAAAATCCGTCTCGCAGTGAGACGATTCGTAAAATCGATATAACAACTCCTAAAGTTGTATAACAATCGATTTTAGGAACATTCTCGCTGCGAAATGAAATTTTCTATCTGGTAGGAAGTGCAAGTTGGTCTTTGGCTGGGGAAATAAAGCAGTAAGCGGCGATCTTCTCAGCTGTGAACTGGCCTTTGTTTACGTCTGCTCAAATTGCACTGTTGCTTCGCGCGTTTGAAGTTTATTGTTTGCTAGCCGATTTGTGATTATTGTGTGGCTGATTTACTCTATTTTAATGGGTTTATTTTATTTAGTGCTTACTACAATATAAACATGAGTGAACTAAGTGGTTCTAGTGCAATTAGAGAAGCATTGGAGGAGCTTGGAAGTGATGAAAGTGAAGACGACATTGGTAATGTAGAAGATTTCCTGATGATTTATCATTAGACGTCTTTTTTCTGGAAGTGGGGAAGAATATGACCTTAATTTATATACCCGTGACTATAGTGATGCGTCAAGTAGTGATGTAAACAATCCAAACGTGCGAACCCTACCAGGCACATCTGACCTAATGGCCAACCACAACAGATTTTTCAGAGTCTTTTTACCTGTAACTTTTTTATTATTCATTGAAGTTTCTATTATTATACTGTATATCATTGTGCGTGTAAGGAAATTTGGCTCATTTTGTATATCTTGGAATTTAATTTCAGATAATGTAGTGCTTGTTACCAACCTCTAAAATTGGAATTCTTTAATTTTTTTAAAGTATGACTAAACATCTATTATACTTTTACTGGATACTTGTAAGTAAGACATCCTACTATTATCTTATTCTCTAATTCTTCCTGAACAAATTGATATATAATATGCCATATGCAGTTACGAATTTGTATTTATTAAGAAGGCTCAGCACTTAAGAGTGAACCCATCAGCACTTGGAGGGTTAATGTGTGTTGATATAGATTGTTTTTAATTTTAATAAGTATATCAAGCCATCAGCACTGTTTACAATGGCGTTTATTCTTTATAATGATTATGACTTGGTTTAGCATTTCCAGTAAATGAGTTATCTCGCTTAATTTTTCTATGCTGCGATTTCATGGGTCGCTCCAGCTAATGGAGTGAATATATTTTTCAGAGAGCTAACTATGGAAATGAGGTCTGCAGCAGCAGTGTATGTTGATTTGAATTAGCAGGCAGACATATATTGTTACAGAAGTAGAGAGCACTTTAGCTGATATCGTTATGGTAATGTGATATCTATACCGCGGACTATTCTAATTTAATGATTAGCATTTTGACATACGCATTTAAAAAGTAATTAACACTAGAACCGACATGTGACACCGACTTCAGCAGCTATTAGCGAATGTCACACTTTTAGTAGCAGAAATACTGGAGGAGAAATATACGGTAGAGGGAAAGATGGTTTTCAGACATGTTTCTATTAATTATGTAATTGTATGAAAAATATCAAACACAAACGATGCCTTCTACACTCTGCAAGCAGAGCATGGGAAGTTCATAAATTGTTCGTATAGAAAGAGTTTTACAAATATTTGAACGGTTCCTTTGATGTTCCATTCAGAGGGCCGACGTTTAAATCCCAGTGACCTCTAGGGTAGAATTATCTTCTTAAATATGCAGCGACTGGAAGATTATCCGGCTAAATGGGAGTTCGTATATCCTGTGTGACATGTGTTAAAATTGTCAAACTCTGTGTCCCTAAAACTCTTAAATCTCCTCAGCTAAAAGTTTGAAATATTTAGATCTGCTGACAGATATTTTAAATTCATTGAACCAGAATGAAGTGACTTTTCAAAATTGAGTACGATATTGTACCCGCTCAAAGCCTGAGTCCCAACCAGCATTTATCTCAGGGAGTGTTACGGTCCGAATCCATCGCAACTACTACTCAATAAAAATATAATGTTTTGAGATATAAGATCTCAAACTAAATGTAAGGGCGCCATCCAATCAGTACAACAGGGTTGAACGGGACACTCTAATCTCTAACTTTAAGGCTCATCATGAAACACACAAATTATATATATTCAGATCAAAGGGAATTTATGAAGGCTCCGTCCTAGGAATGGGGACGGATATTTAAACGGTCACCAAGGGTTTACTATTCTACAAGAACAAGAACCTGGAGCTGTTTCCTTGCAAATGCTAAAGGAGCATTTTATTTAAGTAATCAAATGAAATTTTACACACAATCGAAATCTGTTGACCCTTGATTTGCCGGTAATTTGGCAAATTATTCCTGAAAATTGATTACATAATATTTGTCACTTTTGACCACCCTTCCATTTTGGTGGTAGAACCGTTGATATCTGAAGGTATCAGATTTACCTTCGTTAACACCATGACCATATTTGATCATGGACCAATAACCTGTTGGCTAAGTAGGCGCGATCACATGGACCATGTTATCGCCTCTACTTTAATTGAGATGAGACCAACCCGGGAAACTACAAACTCTCCCCGGGTTCCTAACCAAGATATGCTAATCGTTAGTTGAAGGAATACGACAAAGGGACTCTAACCTAATGGTCCAGATGTAGGGATTTGCCTTCATTTACACATATTAACTTAACTTATTATTTACAACCAATTGACATTATTCCGTTAATTCGCCAGCTGACTTCCCTAGTATTATCCATCATCAGCCTCCGAAATAATAAGAAAAATAAATAAAATAAAAAAATATTTTATTAAATATTATTTTTATTATTATTATTATTATTATTATTATTATTATTATTATTATTATTATTATTATTATTATTATTATTATTATTATTATCTGTGGAGATCATGATTATCGTAACCCGTAATCATCCTCGGACTAATATTTCAACTTTTCGCGATTTTATTTATTTTCATCTGAAATAAATAAAAGTACCTTCATTGATTATTCTTCTTCTCCTTCTTCAAATATTCTCATTATTGTTATTATTATTAGTTAAAAATCTCAAATTTTTCATTTCAACTCCCAACATCATAATTATGTTCAAATTTTTAAAAAAGTAAATTCTTCCAAAAAAAAGTACCTTTTTTATTTTTATTATTATTATTATTTTTTTTTTTTTTAAATTTAATTTCGCCTGTTACACGGTAGTCCACTCTTAATATGTTTAACGCATAACCCCTTTTACAATTCCTATTTATTTTGGCACTAATCAATCCAGATATGATTTACTTGGAATATTATTATTATTATTATTACTTCTTTCGAGAATCTTTATTTTTATTCCCCATCTTTATAATTTGGTCACATACGTTCTCTCCCAAACAGAAATCACCAAGATCCGAATTCATATCGGTCAGGACATACTAGGGTTCGAATCCGCCACCTCATTTTCGTACTGCCGTTAATTCATGGAGACCATATGCTCCTAAGACAATTCTCAAATCCCATAACACCTTGCAGTTGGGCAAATACCTCCAATCTCTGCAAGTGCTAAATTATTCCTTCCTTTTTCCATTTTGAAGTCCATTTATCCATTGGAACTCTTCAAAACATTTTCACCAATTAACCCTCGGTGTGTGTGGACTCTATTCTGCCCCTCAATACACCGGTATATAAATACAACCTCTATGTGGGCCTTTAAGATCCATCTATTTCTTCATCAACATCAGTACAATTCACTTTCATTTCGGGCCGGATTTCTGTCCCACAAAACTCCAAATCTCAACCTTTGGCTCAAATCCCTCTGGATCTTAAACATAGCGTGACCATATTACAACAGTGCCTATCTCGTTTCTACCAAGATTATATATGGTTATTATGGAGTCCAAAAAAAACGTTAAATCAAACATTTAGTGTTAAAACCGGATTCACTGCACAAATTATAATTATTCACGGCACAGGTGATCTCCACATTTAAATTACTTTAATTTGCAATCATACTATCCAACTAGGCCCGTGCCTTTATTCTCAAAGATTATTATTAAACACGCCTTTACACATTACCAAATTCTAATGTCCTACTTCGACCCTTGTACAGACTATTATTATTTTGTCCACTGGCGAACTTCGCGATATTTACACACATATCAATGGACTTCATTCCGTCCCACAACAATTTAAATCACTTGGCAATCCTACCTCTGGATTATCTTAACAACATGCCTTAATATCTATAAAAGTTCCGATAACGGAAACCCACTTTGGAAGCACTTCTAAATGAATATTTACATTATCTTTATGTGAAACGTGCTCCATATTAGCAAACAACTCAAGCACTTGAATGAACAACTCAACCCTACTATACTCTATTTAATAATCAAATTTATGATGCGTGCTTGATCTACTCTACATATTAATTTGTCCCTTTGTCTATCTATCTTTGAATTTATACGAGCCGTAACGGCTCGTTTCACAATCAAGTTACCATGATAAAATATGAATTCCTCCCCCTAACGATAGCTATCTATTAATACATTAAAAGGTACTCAACTCTGCCATTGTAGTCTGCTAAAACCGGACGAGAAGCCATAGCCCCTCCGGTTTTTAGCAATGCATCTCGCTGGTATTCATGCCAGCTTGAAGAATTAATCCTTGACCCTTTCCAACTTTACACATTCTGAATAAAAACAAATAAATTAACTGTTGCACTTTGGAATAATTTCCACCCTAAATTCTATTCACAAATTTTACACTCTCGGCCTTGTATCTAGCCCACTTAATGTAAATTTACATTCTTCATTCCTTTCCCGGACACTAGGAACATGGGATACCTCGGGATCCCCTTTACAACGGCCCGTGCGCGCACTTGAATTTCCCGTCTCACGTTCGTGTATCTGACCAGGTATCAGTTTAGAATCGACTGTTTACTAGGTGACATAAACACTCGTGACCGTTCTCATGTAACGCACTTCCTAATCTGTTGGTAGAATCTCACACTCCGTAAGTTATGCTTTACTGAGTCCTGTCTATTTGAAACACTTCATACTAGTATACTGCTCCATACTGTACTATGAGCTACATCACGTCATGAATCACTGTACTATGTAACAATATAATACTTCGAACTCTACTCCATGAGTAAGTACACACTCGCACCCCTGGCGTAGTCACGGCTCGAACGCTTTGTCAAAAGTAGTCACGTACCACGGGCGTGGTATCCGCCCGAACACTTTGTCAGAAGAACTTCCGTCCTAGTGTACGACCTCATATTTATACTTGTATCCCCTCTCTTCCGAGTTTAACGGAGGTCATCTTGGGGTGCACAGTCCCGATATCTTCATACGACAGTTTGCGGTTTGGCCGGTGGCTTAAATATATGATCCAATGATGTAATTATGTTCTCAAATGCTCTATACCAATTCTCAACTATTATCGTTCGCTGGTAATGGATATATTCGCGAATTTAGCTGCCGTAACCCGGCTCGGGGTTTCGCGCTCTATTGTGGCGTCCTTTGTCTTCAGCCAATCAACGAATAGCGTCCATGAATTCTCAGAATTACACCATGCAATCTCCCGCAATTATTAGCTTTATATAAGTTTTATGGTATAGTAAGGCTCCTAAATTCCACTTTATTGTGAATCGATACTTGACTTTTTTCTATAAGTTTAATCCACGGAGTTAGCCTCGCTAGTGCTTCTTACAATACGAAGTTGTCACCTTGCTTTGGTCAAGTGAATTTTTCCATTGGTCCACCTTGACCACGTGACCGGGAAGGCTCATATTTTTTTCTTCTAGTGCCAACCCCGTGTTCCACTCCGGCTAGTTACATGGAGATACCTCGCCATCATTTCTCAGAATTTTGCACACGGCTCCCTGCGCTGTTGCTACTACCAAGACTGCCCCGGGCTAGGAAAACTTTGGCAACAAGCTAGCCTCTCTCTTTCCTTGTTGTGACAAATTCTGAGAAACCTAATTCTGTCCCCCCATTGTGTTTGTTAATCTCACTGGAGACAAGAGTCTGTGGTATGGTGAAACCTGCCATCTCGGCCTGGCCTGTTCTTACTGTACGTACAGTAAGATACTATTTATTCTGAACATGAAATATATATTCCTCAATAATTCATCATAATTACAATTGCATGACGCTTATCATACCCCCACCAGGGTGCAATATGTGATTTCATTTTAGTTAATCAAATTCTAGAGAGAAGAAAATAATATATAAGCGTGTATATAGCAGGCAGTGTGAGAAGATTTTGATTCAATACTCCCTTTCAGACAAGTGTGATGGTTATGGTAAGAAAATTAGTCTTACCAAGACTAAATTGATGTCAGTAGGTAAGAAATCCAAGAGAACTGAATGTCAAATTGGTGATACAAAGCTGGAACAGGTACTTAATGTCAAGTATTTAGGATGTGTGTTCACCAAGAATGGCAGTATAACAAGTAAGACTGAATCGAGGAACAGAAAAGCTAATGCAGTGAGCTCTCAGTTGCGATCAACAGTATTATATGAGAAGGAAGTCATCTCCCGGACGAAACTACCCTTACATGTGTCTGTTTTCAGAAGAACTTTGCTTAACGAGAGTGAAAGATGAGTGGGTTCAGGATATCTTATTCATAAGTTAGAAGTAATAGACATGAAAATAGCGAGAATGCCTGCTGTTACAAACAGGTGGGAACAATGGCTGGAGAGTAATAGGAATGCCAAGATCATGGATAAGTTTGGAATGAACTCGATGGATAAAGCTGTATGCATAAACCGGCTTCGGTGGTGGAGTCACGTGAGGAGAATGGAGGAGGATAGGTTACCTAGGATAATAATGGACTCTGTTATGGAGGTTAAGAGAAGTAGAGGGAGATCAAGACGACGCCGGTAAGACGATTCTAACGATTTTAAGATAAGAGGTAATGAACTAAACAAGGCCACAGAACTAGTTACAAATATAATATTGTGGGGGTGGTCAGTAAATTCACAGAGGCTTGAAGACTGAACGCTGAAAGGCATACCAGTCTATAATGAAGATGTATTTATGTTTATAGTCGCACTTTGAGCGATATAAGTACATTTTGTGGAAGTTTTTCACGACCCTTAAAACTGAAATTACGACTCAAAAAAGTAGCCTTATTTACTATCCACTCATTTTATGAAACTAATATTTACACTTAATTACACGTTCACTTACGTTTAAGTTTTTCAGTCGCCTCAGTGTTTACTCGCGAACGTAACACACAGTCCGGTTTGAACGTCGTACTCCTGTTCTACAGCACTACCTCCACAGCGCAGTCTTCTTCCAGAACAGCACATTGCACTCTGCGTAGCCGTCTGACGGACTCGCTGTCGATGGATTGTTCGTTATGAACTCGCTGACTACTCCTAGCTGCTTACGTTCAGTCACTATAAACGTACAGAAGACTGACTCACTCGAGACTGACTCAGTCTCAGCAGGTTCTCTCTTAATAGGCCTGCAGACGATTTTCGTGGTTTCCGCTTTCAAATTATTCTGGGCGGATTGTTCATTGTTAAACACCTCCCAGCCTTTTCTAAGAACGTGCTTATTGTCAGTATTGCCGTCATCTGTCGAATGCGCGCTATCGGCCTTCGGTGTCGCAATCTTTTACTTCCTCCTGACATTGTTCCTAAACCATTGGGATCGGCAGTTGATGTCGATTTGGACCAGTTTTACGGCTGGAATGAAAGAGACTGGGAAAACCGGAGTACCCGAACAAAATCTTGTCCTGCCTCCGCTTTGTCCAGCATAAATCTCACATGGAGTGACCCGAATTTGAACCATCAAACCCAGCGGTGAGAGGCCGGCTCGCTGCCGCCTGAGCCACGGAGGTTCTATAAAATACTAAATTATACCTGTAAAACACACCATAATAATTTCCAGCAACACTCTCCAATATCATTTTCATTTCATTAATCATTCATTAATCATTGCCCCAGACGAGTGCGACAGGCCTCGGCAGCCAGCACAATTTTCATCCTCGCCGCTAGAAGAGGACTTCATTCATTTCATTCCTGACCCGACCAAATGACTGGAAAAAGGCTGTGAACTTTCATGAGCTATAATTACAGTGTTGTTTTCTACAGGCTGAAACGCTTTAAAGTTACATTGGGGATGAAATTCTCATGCTCTAGCGTCGTTATTATTCAGAGGTATTTTCATATTAAAGGACATATATCTCTTAGAATTAGATTCATAATGAGCACTTCCTAGGATCCGTAAGCCTACTTCTATCAGGATCGAAAGGACGTGTGTTGACTATGGAAGAATGAAAATGAGAAGTCTGATATAGGCCTACGTATGCACAGAAATGGTGACCCGATATAAACAAAGCATGGCGTATCCCCGCCACCTCCTCACTTAACGCGTTGGTGCAGGTAGACAGCCCGCTACAAGATTGTTGTGATTGAAATGGACACAGTGGTGGATGTATCGTAATACACACACTGTGCTTTCAGCACTACCCTTTCACTCTCTTCCCCTCCTTTTCAATAATGGAGTGGGGCAGTATTGATTTTTTACGACGGAACACCATTTCTGTGAATGCGTGTACAAGAAAAATAGGAAACTGCATGTTAGTGTATTGGAGAATAGATAGTTTGGTGTTTTGTGTGTAAGTTTCAGGGATGATGAAGACAGAACAAACACCCAGACCTGCTGTCGTCAATCTGCACTCCCAAGTTGAGAGCTCATGGTTCTTCTATCAATTGCTTCTTGTGACACGAAGGGATTTCGTTAGATTAGGTTAAGTTAGGCTAGGCTAGGTTAGGTTAGGTTAGGTTAGGTTAGGTTAGGTTAGGCCAGATACTAATAAGTATGGTGGTGATGGTGATTATTGTGAGAAGTACAACAGGGTATACATCCTCTGTTACCACTAAGCGGAAAAAAGAAGAGGTCCAATCCTTCGAAAAATGAAAGTATTAGTACAAGAAATGGAAGGACCATGAAGGCGTGAAAATTTACAAGGAGGAGATCACTGCATCACCTCGCACTGCGATCAATTATATCTATGGGGCTTCACCTATAGGGATATGGTACATTTGTGTGGCTATTGCTTGTCTGGTGCAGGGAGACCATCCGACGAGTGTATGGAGCATCTGCCGTGTATAGGAAACTGCGTGATAGAGTACAGAAATATAATGTGTTGTATAAGTTGCAGGGAAGTTAGAGACAGAACAAACACCTAATCACCGGACCAAGGGAAATTAACCATTTCGGATTAAATTACTCGACCGGGCCGGGAATCGAATGCGGGGCTCTCTGAATCGAAGGCAAGTAGGAAGATCATTAAGCCAAGTAGCCAGGCAGAGAGACAGTGAAACCCGGTGTCGAATCGTAGCCTACTTCTTGCGAATAACACCCATGGACGAATCACCATTAACAGCTCTGCAAAGGTTTAGAAATGAAACCAGGATTTTGGCACGCGATCTAGTGATTAGGAATTGCGCTCCACCACCTCGTCTATCCTGACGTCAAACATTTTGTCAGTAACATCTCTTTCCACCATCGGGATTAGGACTGGATAACCAAAAACAGGAAGAGATGTCGATGTGTTACATTGTCTGCAATGTTGCACCTAGGTGAATGAACGTGTCCTGGGGCCGCATCAAGTCACATATGCCTTCTTTGAGTGGAATACAAATGATTAATTTCATTCAGTGACTTGAAATTAAATATTATAATTTTAGAATTAGAATCCCACCAGCCACTGTGATTGTGGAAAAATGTTTCCCGTATCAAACAATTTGCAGGCTTTATTTAGAACATCTTATTTTATATAGTGCTTGAGGTTGCAATGACTTCTTTTCAAAATATATCGACAGTTATATTAACAATTAACTTCCGAGCCATAAATATAACCTTGGTACATGTGATAGGAGATGATATGAAAAGAGAAGCGATTCATTCAGAGCAACTTATGCTATTCAGTCGGTCTGTGTATTAAATTCCCAAACAATTCCGGGAGCGAAGCGTAAATTCACTAATGGACTATTAAAGTGATTAATAAACGAAAATGTATGATTTACTAGAAATGTTAGTGAAGTTAAGATATTTTGTATGATTATTTTATGTTTCTAATATTAGGTAATGCTACTTATAAACATGGTAAGCAGTTACTATAGAATAAGTATAGGCATCTGAAATGTATTCTGCGATATGAGCGGTCTGGCTCACAGACTAGCTTATCAACAGACAGTTCTTCAGTTAGTTGTCTGTCTAACTGGACTTTCAGCTTTTGAGCGTTTTGAGTTAGAAGTTCTCAGGAAGGAGGGCAACAAACATGGCAGATATTTACGGAGCATTAAAGCGACAATGAAATGTTTATAATTTATTGACAAGGAACTCTCAGGAAATAATGAGGTAACGAACTGTAATTTGGTCAAATGAACTGGAAATAAATCAAGATATATCTGAGAACATTAACAGTTAACCATGTTCGGATGTAAGAGGTTATAGGGTGCTTTATACCGACGTATTCAAAATATGTTATCTTAGACAATCAAACGAACGAATGATGCGTGTAGATTTTATTGTTGCAAAAATTAGGATTGAATAATCTCAGGAAATTTACCATGGGACGAGATAGTTTAGGATGAAGTAGGTAAATTTAGTAATAGCCCTATGCAATGAGTGACAGAAATTGGGGACTGTTACAAGGACAGTAAAGATTTATTAATAGTAATACGGCCTACAGTGAACAATTCAACAAGTAAAAGTGTTTCCACACCAGTCGTCAAAGGTAAAGAATTTGTGAATTATAATCATGTGATGTGCACAAGGAAATTGATTATAATTGATTTTTTTCAAAACTGGAGAACTCGATATCAAAATCAACCAGTGACCCGTACAGACAAATGAGGGCATAGGCAACTTATCAGCGAGATGGCATATTCCTTATTCAAATTTACAAATTACAGTTAATTGAATTAGTAATATTAATTTGTTAACTTAAATGTGGGACTGACGAGATTAGAAGTAAGCAGATACGGAAACGAGACAGAAATTTTCGGTATTATCAATACTATTGTAATGGAGTTGTGGTCCTTGCACGTAGCAACGAGTATATCGCCTGTAAACTTTTTACGTCAATAGTAGTAAAGTTTTGCAGCGTTCAATATTTTAGAAGTCAATACTACTAACAATATACTAATCGGTTTCAAATCTCCGTCTGTGGATCAGTGGTAGAGTATCGCTCTTCGGATCCCTATATCACGGGTTCAAACCAGATTTACTAGTCACATTTTGAAGTGTGGAAAGAAATCCATTCCACACCCCATATCGTATGATATCGGCACAATCAACATTTCTTTCTTTCTTCCTTTCTTAATCTGTTTACCGTCCAGGGTTGATATTTCCCTTGGACTCTGTGAGGGATCCCACCTCTACCACCTCAAGTGCAGTGTACTGGAGCGTAAAACTTTGAGTCGGGGATACAACTTGTAAGCAGGACCAGTACCTCGCCCAGGCAGTCTCACATGATATGCTCAACAGGGACCTCGTGGGGGATGGGTTGATTGGAAAGGATTGGCAAGGAAGAGAGAAGGAAGTAGTCGTGGCCTTAAATTAAGTACCATCCCGGCATTTGCCTGGAGGAGAAGTGGGAAACCATGGAAAACCACTTCGAGGATGGCTGAGGTGAGTATCGAATCCACTCTACTCAGTTGACCTCTCGAGGCTGAGTGGATCTCATTCCAGTCCTCGAACCACTTTCCAAATTTCGTGGCAGATCCGGGAATCGAACCTCGGCGCGGCAGCTAATCACACTAAACACTACACCGCAGAGACGGACACATTCGGTATATACCAGGTAAAATTAATTAAAACTCAGTCACAGATGGCCTAATTCAGATCCGGTTTTTCTGCCGGCTGGTAGAGAGAAACGACAGCTTAAATGATGTGAAATTGAAACGCGTACACACAGTAGTTAAGGTATTTTTCTTCTTCCTCTTCTTCTCTTGTTATTCTTCTTCTTATGGGTGTTGCGTCGTATAAATATAAGTAAGCAACTTCTCAGGAGTACTCGTAGTTTCTCCGGAGAAGTGGAGAAGTGGCTCACTCGAATGAGCAATTGCTTAATTTCGTTTCAATAAAACGTTGTCTGCAACTGCAGATATTTGCTCTGTGACTTGGGGAATCGCTTAGCTACTGCTCACTTATGACATCAACGTAATTGTACTTTATCACTTCTAACTGGAGCTGTGTAAGGATAAACAAACACAGACAGCACTCAGGAGCGTTTATAACGTCTTAATTTTATTATCATTCTAGCATGGATAGCACCTCTGAAGAAGAAACTGGCCGAGAGGCCCAGGTTTCATTTGTGTCAATTATTGAAGATTTCCCCGTTTTGTTTTAAAAGTCGCAGTTATCAGAGTCCAGAAAGCAGAAATCTATAGCTTTAAAATAAATTATGTCGACATATCAGTCAAAACATGGTGTAGGAGTTACAGAAGAGCAGTTATCTAAGAATTTTTTTTTGCTAGTTCCTTTACGTCACACCGACACAGATAGGTCTTATGGCGACGATGGGACAGGAAAGGCCTAGTAATGGGAAGGAAGCGGCCGTGTCCTTTGCCTGGTGTGAAAATGGGAAGCCATGGAAAACCATCTTCAGGGCTGCCGACAGTGGGGTTCGAAGCCACTATCTCCCGGATGCGAGCTTACAGCTGTGCGCTCCCAACCACATGGCCAACTCACCTGGTAAGAAAATCTTTAATATATGAAGTAGACTGAAAACGAAGACGGACCTAATGGGGACTGTAAACAAAAGTATAGTGCTTAAAATCCGAGAGCAGATCCTTTATTACCTTATGGAAAGAGACAGCAATCCATCAATTTCAAGACATAAATGTAGTATAAAATAACTTCAAAATAACACATTGTTTTATATTGCTGAGTATTTTATGAATAAGTACGGAATATAACTTAGATGTTTTAATGTTTTTATCTCTATTTAATATAATTTTACAATTATCAGGCTAGGTCACTGGTGGCACTCGGGAAAATCCGTCATCTAAAGGTGCAGATGTAGGTGGTGGTGGGGGTGGTAGGGGTGGCGGGGGTGGTCCTAAGACTTTCTAATCTGCAAGTGATAGTTCACAGCCAGCTTCTATGCCCATGTCCAGGTCTGGAGACTATCGTAAAAAAGGAGACAAGAAATATACGGGTAACATTGAAAAGACAGCGCAAACAAAATCTTTGTCTATTCACAAGCTGCAGAGATTAGTTCTTCTAGAGAAACTAGCTGTTCTGAGGCTAGAAAAGGAAAAACTATCGAGGGAGAAAAAGTACAGAGAAAATAGTACAAGTGCGGAAACTGCTGAAAGTGTTACAAATATTAATCCCACATACTTTACACTGTGAGTTCAGTGATAACATTCAAGTGTATAATAATTTTGCTTTTAGTTACCGTAAAAGGTGAAGAAGTGATTAAATGCTGTCGCAAACTACCGAACATTGATAGAAGTTGCTTATTACTTATCACAGAAATCCATATACAATCTTTGCAATGTCATCTCGCCATCGCTGTCCTTTCTCTCTTACACTCAAAGGAGGAGCAGCTTCATCTTTCCCAATGATTTCTTTACATTTTTGTCAGTTTCGGGCACATGGTAATCCTGATAATTTAAATGATTAGCAATATTGTGTAGAACAAAGCAGCACAGAACAGTTGAAGGTACTTTCTCTGCAGCTTGTCCAACTTTAGTGTGTGGTGTTGGAAAACGTTGTTTTACTTGACCCAAACACCTTTCAATTATTACTCTTTCCTATTTATGGCACTTATTTTAAAGATAGCTGCTCTGGAATTGCAGGGTTCTGATACGGTGTCATCAGCCAAGGCGCAGTTGCATAATCAGCATCAGCAAGTAGCAGAGCATTTGCTGTGTTCTCTCTTAGTACTCTGTACATATGGAATATCTCCAGATGCGGGAATCGTGTGCAGATCCAGGCCAAGAAACATCCATGCTTCTAAATTCTTCCTTTGCGTTACATGTGGCAATGTGGCCAAGTCCTTTACAATCATATATTAGCAAATGTACCCGTGCTTCGCTACGGTATTCTACTTGTATACGGAGTTCTATGTAAGTTACTGCACACGCAGCGAGTATTAGTATATTAAATTGCATGTCTCTTAGCGCTATCCGAGAAACAAAACGAGGAGGACCCCATACGTTGTTTCCGATTAAAGGGCACTTTCGGGAAATGTAGATGATAATGGCAGGCCACATTTCCTACTGCCATTCGCACTCGAGTTCTGGAGGCTCACTTGCCAGCTGTCATTTGCAATCGAGGTGGATAGTTTTAATTATAATGACAGGCCCCCTCTCCTAATGCCAGTCAAAATAGAGTTGGAGAGGTTTGATAAAAATCGAGAAATGCTGCTCTATCTAAAGTATAAAGAATCGAGATATGATAGTAAGGAATATGACGAATGTTGAAGGTCTCTCCAAATTGAGCAGCGATTGTATCATCTGCTTTGTGAAATGACTTAATGTTTAGAAAGTAGTTACCACGAAACGAAGGTCTGCACCGTCATTAAAATTGCCTTCATATTTCGGCATTTTTCGGAGCCTAAAAATAATACATTTGAACAGCCTGGGAATTTCTCTCAAAGTAGAGAGCGTCCAGTGACCAACCGAATTTATGTGCATAACGAAGGATGTTTAAAATGAAGGGAAATTTCAGATGTAGTCCACGGAATTTATAGAAAATCAATACTATAAGAGAAAATGGAAGAAAACTGTTGCGGTGTCCCTATAAACCCCCATTCTATTCAGCGATTTTTAAATTATATGTATATCTATACCTTCCCCTAGATGAGTTTACTCTCTCAATATAAAGTTTGAACGAGATCTATCCAGCAATTTCCCCGTGTTGGTGGAACAGACGGACAAACTGACACGAAAGCTAAAAACCACTGACACGGTCTTGAGTTGACCTAAATCGGATAATCATCTGAAGAATTGGCAAAACAAACGAAATCACAGAGAGCGGACCCCCTACAACTTTATTTATATAGATAAGTATGGGCACGTTTAAAAGTGCAGCCCTTCATTTCGATATTTACTGCTTATAAACGGTAGATCATATCAACGAACGGATTCCGCCATCTCGCGCCTCTCTTAGTGTTCTACATGGTTGGTGCTATGAAATTTTCCATCATCTCCTACATTTATGGATAGAGAGATTTCGACCAAACTTCATCTATAGAGTATACTCATCCAGTGGAAGGCTTAGATATGCATATGGTTTTAAAATCACTGAATACAATGAGAGTTTATAGGGAAACCATAACACTTTTCTTCCATTTTCTCTTATACTATTGATTTTGTGTACAATCGTAGGACTACATGTGAAACGTACCTTAATTTGAAACAACTTTTGTTATAAGCATAAGTTCGTTTACTCTTCAAATAACTGAGAAAATTACTACATTCTGCGGGTTTCATGCTCTGAAATGAATGGCCGGCAGATCGACAACAAACCTACCGGTTACCATAGCAACGTATCTGGCTGCTTGCCAACAGGAAAGTAAAATAGGCTGATGTTATTTTCGTCAATATTCCTGTAAAGTCGTGGTTGTTCCTTGCGTGGAATGGAAGAGAGCCGTCATGCTGCCATTCTGCGGGATATTTGCGGAATACCGTTGAAGGCTACAATAGTCTTCTAACAGCTCTAAAGGGACCGTTAATATTTGAACAGTACCGTGGAGTGTTACCCATGATTTCACATCGTAAGGTGTTTGCTATAAAATTTACTGTATTTTCCTCTACTTCTCTTTTTCCTCTTTAATTTCTTGCCTCTGCCTTGCCTCGTTAGGCTTAAGTAATAACACCATAAGTCATCTTCATATCTGTTTGCCTAAGAATCCCTGCTCTTAAATTTCTCCTCTATTACTGCCTTCTTATATCCGTAACCCATATCATCACAATTTAGAGAGGCAAATTTCATTTTACAATACATCCATTGGTATATAGATATTTGTCCTTATCCGGCTGTCCTCAGTTATAATTCAATATTGGATCACCCACGTAACGCAAGATTTGCATTTTCTCTTCTCTACGCAAAGTTCCACTACACTTTCTTTGGTGTCCTCCAAGAAGTGCTGCGCTAACCACTGAACATTCTGCTGCTGAAACCTATAAAGCTCTTTACGGTTAACCTCCCTGACTCTCTACGGATTGTGTAAACCTTTCTGCGCCATTTCAAGTTTACGCTGTATACTACTCGACTTTGAGTCACCTACTGAGGTAACTCCAAATTTCACGAGTAGTGAATCAATAGTGAATCAGGTGATAAAAATGTATATTTTATTCATACCAGTATTAAATGCTCTGTGACTGAATAGGAAGCTAGTGACTGCTCAAGGTGTAGAATTTGCTCTCAAAGTGAGCATGTACTGCCGTGTTTTATTCATACAAATGCGAGTAACTGCTCCAAAACTGTGAGCTGAGAGTAATTTTTCACTTTTATTCATAAGAGTCATTATCTCCGCAGATAATGTTATATTACGCAGTGCAAAGACAGTGGATTATTGTCGTTCTGTAGCCCCGAAGGGGAGCTAGAGAAAATTACCGCCCTCTGTTAAAATTTTGAGCAAATGCCAGCCTTCAGGTACTCGGATCATCGTAACAGATGATATGAGATACAGAAGGGAGATACAGAGTCATGTTGCCATAACCAAGGACGCCTTCAGCAGATTACTCTGGGGATGCTTGGACACGGTTCTCAGGAAGATACTAGTGAAGGGTGTTTTGTATGAAACCAAGTTCTAATCGCTGAGTAACGATGACGAAAGGAGATCGGTAGGGTTTAATATTTGATTGTGGACGATAACTCGACTGGGGAAAATTTGTGGAAAGCACAGAAAAAAAATCTGTTAAATGTCTTCAGTTCACGAAGAGGAACTGACTTTGGCATTAGCTACGAAGAAAATATTTGCTAATGTACTTACTGGCGGGAATGGTGAAGAGAAGGAGAAGGATAAAGAACATAGCAGATGGTGAGCATTGTCAGGTTAGCCGAAACTACCAGTATATAAGGAGGATAAAGGGGAAAGAGATGGCTGCTTGAAGAGCTGATGTGAGAATATCTCTATCGGGGCAGACCACTTAATAACGCAGCCTCGAAGCAATTTGCATATGGATTCCAAGCGGAAATGAAGTGTTCTTCAAAATAAAATAATATTATTTGGTTTTCGTCCCACTAACTACATTTTTTGATTTATTTACAATTTGCTTTACGTCGCACCGACACAGATAGGTCTTAAGAAGATGATGCGACAGGAAAGGGCTAGGAATGTGAAGGAAGCGGCCGTGACCTTAAGGTACAGCTCCAGCATTTGCCTGGTGTGAAAACGATAAACCACGGAAAATCATCTTCAAACCTGCCGACAGTGAGGTTCGAATCCACTGTCTCCCGAATACTGGATACTGACTGCACTTAAGCGATTGCAGCAATCGAGCTCGGTATTTTTTTATGATTTGCTGAGAGGCCGAGGTGCCGAAGTTTTGTCTTGCAGTAGTTATTTTATGTGCTAGTAAATCTACCGACAAGAGGCTGAAGTATATGAGTACCTTGAAATACCACTGGATCTGCTCAGTCTGTCTGTTCTTCACAGTTTTAAACTACAGCGTAAGAAATTATGTAAAAACACGAAACATTGTATTTATTCAAAGTTACGTCCGGTTCCATGGCTAAATGGTTAGCGTGCTGGCCTTTGGTCACAGGAGTCCCGGGTTCGATTCCCGCCAGGGTCGGAAATTTTAACCATCATTGGTTAACTTCTCTGGCATTGGGGCTGTGCGTATGTGTTGTCTTCATCATCATTTCATTTTCATTACGACGCGCAGGTCACCTACGGATGTCAAATCAAAAAACTTGCACCTGGCGAGCCGAACCCGTCCTGGGATGTCCCCGCACTAAAAGCCATACGCCATTTCAATTCATTTAAAGTTACTAAAACATGTCTAATATGAGTGAAGAATGTTGAGAGACACTCGAGGAATAATGAATACAAAATATTAATTTTGAAGGATTTATTTCCACATCTATACAGTAAGTTACATTGTGATTGAATGTATGCTGAGGTAAACACATTTATGCGCTTACTGACAAATTTGTACAGTACTTTTCAGATACATACAGTAAATAATTCCTTAGAACTACAAAGAACAGGAACGCAAATATCTTTTTATTCGTATATTGTAGGAGGATTAAGTTTAACATTAGTGCTACAAACAACACGAAACTAAATATAAAATAGTGAACTGCTGTTACGAAACTACATTCTATGGACAAGGAGAAATCTTCAAACTCGAAGAACATTTCTTCTGAAACTCTTCTAGGAGAATGTGAGTTATATCTACCTTACTCCAGAGTTCTGAAATAATATACAAAGTTACTTAAATGACAAATGCGTTATACAGTGCTTTAGCACTCAATTCTCAGAGCACTACTGCAATGTCCACGTATTTCCTCTCTCTCCTAGTAGCTTTAAATTGAAGAATACTCGTAATATCAGAAACTCTGTACATGGTTGTTTACAAGATAATTTTCTGCAATTAATTAAGGTCTGATTGGAAAATAGTAATAATAATAATAATAATCATCGTCATTAAAATAGTAATATAGTATATTTATAATGATATGTCATTTAGCCTAGCACTGCTAATGAATACATAATAAGTGAGAAATATTTCAAAATTAGTCTCTAGGAAGCAGAGTTTGTGCATAAGTGCAAGCATTCCTTCGTACTCATACAGAAACGAGCATCTATATGTTTTATATAAAATACATCTCTTGTTGTTTCAGTCAAGGATACACTGCTCAACCAGTTTTCGACTTTAAAACCCCTTCAGAGATTGTGAAATTGACACTAAAGAACTGACAAGATTTAATACCACTTTCAAGACAAACCAAAGTGAGTGTTGATTACATACTTCTCTGTAATTAAAATTATGAAAAATAACTCATGCTCCTCCTCCAGAAAAGGAATGCATTTCTAGATAAACCTGAAATATGTGGCAAGTAAAAATTTTTAAATTTACACGTAGGATTAAAATATTCTTCACACACAACAATAACGTCTTTTACTACAAGTATCATGGTTTTGAAATTGAAACCATAATATATAATCTAACTCAAACTAATAATCAACAAAAATATTTCTTTATGTCATCATAATTTTTAAAATGGGAAATGCATTTCATTGTGAGATTTACTCTACTCATTTTAGTATAATCTATTTATGTCACAAACGTCTGTCCATAAAATACATTAAAAATCTATTAGTTTCTTATATATGTATTGCATTTTAGTGATTACATATCATTAAAGTTACAAACATGAAAATATATAAAAACTTAATAAAGTTAGTTTAGGCCCTAGACTACAATATATGAGTAACACATTTCAATTCATTTTTAGTGACCTTTATTTATTTGTGTTAAAACTAGGCCGCCACTCCTTAATTTAAGAACAAATATTAATGGATATGAAACTATTTGTGTAAACACTTAAAGGCGAAAACTTTAAAGTATATCTGACCGCAACAACTGAATTTGTATTGGCGAAAATACGGAAGCTGAAATAGGATATCATACATACAGCTATCTACCTGCCGAAAACTTCACAATGAATAAAATAATAATCAACGAATACGTACCTTCCCATATATATCACCAAAATATCTCCTATTAGACAAATCAGTTATAAATTCGCTAGATATTTTAATTTGAACTGATGTTGAAAATTGGATTAAACACAATGTCATCATTAAAGGAATATGGCTTTAAATTGGCTAATTGGATCTACGCAGTAATTAAAACGATCATTATGATTTGTCGTGGGGTTATATGTTGAACGTAAGAAAAAATCAATAATTAACTGACTTTCGTAGGATTAGTTGAAAGAGACAGGAAGAAACAAAATGAAGGGTTCTGGATTGTTCACACACGAACCACACGGTGTAGGATAAATGTACTTCCCAGGTTTTACTATCATGTTTATATTTGGTTTGCCGAGCAATTGGCCGCGTGTTTTGAGTCACGTGGCTATCAGCTTGCATTCTGGATATAGTGGGTTCGAATCCCAATGTAGGCAGTTCTGAAGAGAGTTTTCCGTATTTTCACAATTTTCACACCAGGCAAATGCTGACGTTGTACGTTAATTAACACCACAGTCGCTTCCTTCCCACTACTAGCCCTTTCCTCTCCCACTGTCGCACTAAGACATATCTGTGTCGGTGCGACGTAAAGCAGAGTGGAAAATAATCAGGATTGGTTTGTGGTCGTTATACATTTTCTTCAATATATACTGAAGGTTTACTAGGCTGTTGCAATATAAAACACCCTTATTGTGAATTAACTGAAAATAGCTTCTGGTCAGTTACACATAAAAGTCGGTAATAACGGATACATTCTCCCATTAATTTCGAGGAGTAAAGACCACGCTTTATAAATATAACCGACATCATAAAATGGTATATACTGGGACGGAGGTCTCTTAATTAATGCAGCGTTTTTCATGTAAGGATGACTGCACATTTTACGTATTTTTGTCATAACAACTATCAAAACACTATAGCTACCAAGCAACTATTTTTACGGTAGATTACAATCAAGCTGCTCACATGAAGTACTCGTTAGGGTTGACGTCGTTCAGAACGTGATACAAAGGATTTAACAGCTGCTGTCTAACCACTTTCCTGATGCTTTCATTGTAGAACCCAAGGACCCACGTGACGATCTTAGACGTGAGCCAGTTTAGAATGCCCAGTCCTGTGACTTTGACATCGATTTCACTGTAAACAAAAGGAGGATGGTTGATTAACAACAAGTAGAAACAAGTAAAAACATCAACATTTTTTAGGAATAGCTGGGTTTAAAGATGTGAGAAAGCGAACATCTTAGTAGAATAATGAAGTGAGAGCAGTTTGTAAACGTAAAATGAAGGCATATCAGAAATTGCTCCATTGTTGCTGACTGTATATTCATGAAGGAAACAGCTCGAAACAAATAATTTTAGAGTTCAAGGGAAAGTGGGAAGATTTCGGCAATAACTTGAAAAGGCTACGTCAAGTGGCAAGGAAATCTCCCTGGACACTAGTAAAGATTATTAGAAATGGAGGAGGAAAAATGAATAGTGTCTTGGGTACATCAGGCGAACTCATAATAAAGCCCTGAGAATCACTGGATGGGTGATAAGAATATTTTAGGAGTGTTCTCAACGAAAAACGAAATCTTTCTGGTGACGTCGCGAATAAGCGAGTTCTTAAAGAAGAAAACAATGATAATGGTGAAATTGCGTTTGGGGAAGTGGAAAGGGTGGTAAATAAACTCCATCTTCATAAGGCGACCGGAATAGATGAAATCAGACGTAGAATGGTGAAATATAATATGAAGGCCGGGATAAAACGACTTCATATAGTAATATGATTAGCATGGAATGTTAGTAAGGTATCTTGTGATAGGAAGAAAGTAGTAATAGCACCTATCTCTAAGGCAGGGAGATTTTTATGTGGACTCGAGTAAAAATCGGTGTTGCACATAACCTATTTCTGTAGAATAACATCTAGATATCTAGCTGAAGCGTAAAGTCTCAGTCTGATAGCCGAATCACCATCAACAGCACCATATATCCTCACTCCATATGAACTCTGAGGAGAGGTTTGGGATTGAATCCGGGCTTTGGCACGCAATCTAGTGATTATAAATTGTATACCATCAGCTATCCTACACTGCTAGCAGGACTCGAACCGGACAACCACGGTGTCAGACCATAAGGACTGGGCACCTTAACGATCATTCCCACTTGGGGCGCTATACATATCGATAGACCTCACAGATGGAACCAATGGCATCCCGTGGTACATGGTACCACGTAGTAATCCCAAGTTATACTATAAGACTCTGGTAAAACCCCAATTAGAGTATGGGATACAAGATAGGCTTACTTTATAAGAGAACTGGAAAGGACCCAAAGGAAATCACCACGATTTTTTCTGGCTGATTTCCGACACAAGAGTAATGTTCCGAAGATGTTACGAACTTTGGGCTGGGAAGACATGAGACTAAGCGGGATGATCCGAGTTGTCAGAAGAGAAATGGTGTGGAATTACATTGGTAGACGGATAAGCTTGCGTCGACCTTCAACAGTTTGGAATTATCGTAATATGAAGAAGAAATTGAAACTCAAGAGGATAAATTAGGGAAAATATTAATTTATATGAAGAGGAATTAGGGAATGGAACAATTTATCAAGGGAAATGTTCCACAAATTTTCAAGTTCTTTGAAATCATTTAAGGAAAGACTAGGTGATCTAATGATAGGGAATCTGCCACCTGGACGACAATCATGATTGCAGATCATTGATTGATTGATTGATTGATTGATTGATTGATCGATCAACCGATCGATCTACCACATACGCCAATTTCCGATTCCTGCACAGGAGAAAGGACACGCTAGTCGCTCACCTGATGTTCATGCGCAGCTCCTTCGGTATGGACTCATTGGAACGAAATGCCGTCCAACGAATGCGAAGCATTCTTCTTCACCACCACATCTCATTTGTAGAAAGTGATAAATTTAATAAAAGTTACCGCAAAACTTTAACTTTAGGAAAAATATACTGGCAGTCAAACTGATAAGTTACAATTATCTACCTTGTATAACGACCTAGTTCAATGCTTGTATTTTACTCACTCTATATTGTCAACTCGGAGATTCTCCAGCGATGTTGTGGAATTAATTCCTAATTGAATCGCTGCCCTGATGAATACTGAATTGTAGCCCGTAGTTGCTCTCAGAGTTCCACTTGGTCCAATATTCATGAATTTCGCGAAGTATTGGTCAAATCCCACCTGAAAAAGACAGAACATCTGAGTTATTGACGCAAATAAAAAGAATTATCTGATATATGACGCCCAGTTTGAATTTTTATACATCTCCCAATGTCAAAACGGCTAAATTGATACTGATCTCCTTATAGAATGTAGCTTGTTGAAGCTGACTTTCTGACAAAAATTCTCCATTTTTTAACATCAGTAATAGAAAAATTTGTTGCAAATTCTTCTGCAGTTTTATAATCTTTTATAGGTAACCCCATTAACAAAATTTCGAATATTATGTTCTCTGATATAAGTATTCATAACGCCCGTAGTGTTTTAAATTGACCGGGCGAGTTTCACTTGATTGAGTATTTCATATGAAAGCATTGCTTTTGACCGCGCCATTCCTACTGACGTCATTGTAATATATGTATGTCCATTTCATTTGGGAAAACCACTAAGACAGACTTTCTGAGGATGTAAAAAGGCAGGTGGAGAGTGTCTACCATTATAATGAAAGCTCCCCAACCTGATTGTTACTGATGATACGCAAGCGGGTCTACCATTACAGTGAAAATCCTTTAACTCAGTCTTCGTATGAGAAAATATGTTTGGTGACTTCCCCGTCGCGTTTCTAGGGCAATGTTCAGAGCTATGCAATTCATACAATCTTTGCTCACAAAATGTACACTACCTAACCTAGAATTATAGTGCATAATTCCGTAGCGAAACACGGGTACATCCGCTAGTACCCTATATATCAGGGATGGCCACAACGAAGCTCGCGAGCCGCATGCGGCTCTTGACACCAACCTTGCGAGGAATCCAGTTGGCTGTGAATTAATTTACGCTAAACATATCTTTACAAGGAAGAGAAAAACTTATTTCTGATTTGGCCCAGACTGTATTTAGCTTTCATAGCAAGTTACAGCTTTTTGGGAAAGACCTTCAGACTAAAACATTTTATCACTTCAAATGTTTGAAGAAAATTACTGAAAACCTTCCTGGCGTTCAGGTGGAAACTGAAGATCACATGAGTAAAATGTTTGGCCTTGCTGAAGAAATAAATGGCAGATTTAATGATTTGAGATCACTTAAACCTTCATTTTCATTTCTGGAAAATCCTTTTTCTGTTGATGTTGTGGGCGATGGCTGTCCTGTTTCATCACCAATAACAAAGGATACAGCAGCTGTACAGTTAGACCTACTAGAACTGCAAGAGGACGAAGGACTAAAAGGACTCAAACGAAGTAGCGTTTCTACCATAGAATTTTGGAAGATTGTTCCAGAAGGAAAATACCCACTAACAAAAGAGTGTGCTAAGAGATCTCAATCTTAGCGACTACGTATGTGTGTGAATCACTGTATTCAGCGCTTAAATTCATCAAATCTAAATATCAATCTAAACTAACTGATGAAAATTTAAGTGAACTTGTGTGAACTGCGCTTACCAATTATCAGCCTGATTTAAAAATAAAAAAAAACCTAACAGCAGAAATGAATACTCGAAAAAGCACTTCTCAAAAGTAAAATCTCATTCCTCGATGTGTACCTAAACAATAAGTTCCTTCATTTGTTATAAAATGAAAAATGTATCTTCATTTTAAAAACCATTTTCTAAACATGCTCCCTATTTTGTCTCCTAAATTTGCGGCTCGCACAATTAAGGTTAGTGGCCACCGCTGCTATATATCAACATAACCTCCGTTCAATGCTACGGCCTTACGCCACCGTAATGTGAGGGCCTGTATGCCTGCAAGGTACCACTCGACTGGTCGATGTCGGAGCCAACGCCATGCTGCATCGATAACTTCCCCATAATCCACGTAGTGCTTCCCGCGGAGTGCATCCTTTCTTTGGGCCAAAGAAGTTAGAAGGCGCGAGATTCGGGCTGTAGGGTGCAAGAGGAAGAAATTCCGCTGAGGTTTTGGGAGATCCTGTCGGTGATGTGATGATGAAACTTGCCTCGCCCAACGATTCAACCGTGCTTTTGTCCATTTCTAGGTCTCCGTAGACATTCTGCAAGCGTCTATGAATATCTGTGATGGTATGGTTTTCCGACAAAAGAAACTCTATAACTGCTCTCTGTTTAATACGCACCTCCGTTACAGACGCCACTTTGAAGGCTAGTTATAGCGCTGCCACCTATCGGAAATTAATGAAACTCTACGAGACGAAGCGGGAATATTCAATGATGTCCCAAACAAAATTCCAATGTTTTGAAACCGAAATTGGCCGGAAATAAAATGTGTTGCATTATATATTGGAAACCCGTCGTATAAGATTTTGAATAATTTAAGGTGATTTTAATTCTTTTAAATTCATCTATTCTTTACTGTACATTTTTCTTACGTATGGTTAAATTGTTAAATATCTTTCATGACAAAGCAAACTGATCAGCAGTTGTCGGTGTCTAAAAAAGGGTAATGTAAGGATTTATACCTGTGAGTCTTGTCTTTCCAAGGCATATGTAGAAACATAATATGGAATACTGATAATTAGAAGAAATAATTTCCTAATGTGTCTCAAGCACAAGGAATGCATCAGCCTTCGCATCTGCCCCTACAGCCAGTGACTCACCCTGGCGTACCTCAAGGCCAAGGACAAATGGAAATGAGAAGGAATTGGATACAACAGTTATATACTTTGCGCTTCAGTACAGAATGATTCTCCCTAGTAGTTCAGTGCAAGAACAATGCCAAGAATGAAACCACCACAAAGTGTATCTTTAATTCAGCTAGTGAATGAACAAGAAAAGACGTGTTTATAGAAATGGTCGTGTTTTATTTAGTAAATCGTGCTGTGTTACAGTGAGTGTGGAAAGGAAGTTTGTTGTACAACAGCACATAAAAAGAGAGAAACATGTGCAAGCTGTAATAAGTATGAAGAACAAACTGAGTTCCTAGCTTCTTTGGGGGTGGGGGTGGGGGGACGAAGTGCTAGCACTACATCCATCAAATCAGTATGTTCATTAATATATACTTTCAAGTAAATCAATTATTAACGTATAAACAAGACCTGCGGAGTTACATGGATATATTACTTGTAAAACCATTGCTAGACAATCAGTAGAATTAAGTTTTGTCAAATATTTTAGTCATTATTTTTGTATATATAGCATATTTCCATAAATTTAAGGGCATTTTATTGATCATGTTCAGTGATTTTTTAGGTTATTTGCATCTGCCCCCCGCCATAGTCATAACTGTCTGCCACATGCTTACTCTGTCTAGTTAGAATTTCCCATGCATATACTGACTTATTCCTTGACGTAGAGCAAAAAATTACCACTATCAAGTGATTCATATCAATCTTGTATCAAAGTAGGAAAATATAGAATATCTGTACGTACATGATTTTATGAACAATGAAGTAATGACATACATACCTTAAGATCACGCAGTCCAAGGCTTCCAAACACGGACAGTGTGCCTTTATCATACGACAAAGTCATATCTGACGTTCTTGTAATTGTAGCGAGGTCCCTTGCCCAGCCTTTTTCTGCCGTGAAGTTGCCGTGCCAAGTGATAAACAAAATCTAAATGAATGGAAATTGACTTTAGACCAGGAATTTATATTCAGTTTTTATTGATTTTTGATAAAATTCTACACTAGATTATTGTTACACAAATATATTAACATATTTAATACAAGGTTTCTGACTTGATGTATAGAACGGTACTTGTGTACAGAATACACACAGTAGGTTAGATGATCATATAATGCTTATTTTACGATGATATGAATTGATACATACATACATACATACATACATACATACATACATACATACATACATACATACATACGTACATTATCATTATAGACTGCTATGCCTTTCAGCGTTCAGTCTGCAAGCCTCTGTGAATTTACCAAACGCCGCCAAAATCCTCGATTTGCAACTAGTGTTGTGGCCTCATTTAGTTCTATACCTCTTATCTTTAAATCGTTAGAAACTGAGTCTAACCATCGACGTCTCGGTCTACCTCTACTTCTTTTATCCTCCATAGCAGAGTAGATTATTCTCCTAGGTAACCTTTACCTATCCTCCTCCATTCGCCTCACATGACCCCACCACCGAAGCCGGTTTATGCGTACAGCTTCATTAATCGTGTTCATTCCTAAATTAGCCTTTATGTCCCCATTCCGAGTACCATCCTGCCATTGTTCCCACCTGTTTGTACCAGCCATCTTTCTTGCTACTTTCATGTCTGTTACTTCTAACTTGTTAATAAGATATCCTGAGTCCAGCCAGATTTCGCTCCCGTAAAGCAAAGTTGGTCTGAAAACAGACCGATGTAAAGATAGTTTCGTCTGAGAGCTCACTTCCTTCTTACAGAATATTGTTGATCGCAACTGCGAGCTCACAGCATTAGTTTTACGACACCTTGATTCAATCTCACTTACTATATTACCACGCTGGGAGAACAAACAACCTAAATACTTGAAAATATCGACCTGTTCTAGCTTTGTATCACCAATCTGACATTCAATTATGTTGAATTTGTTACCTACTGACATCAGTTTAGTCTTCGAAAGGCTAATGTTCATACCATACTCATTGCAACTATTTTCAAGTTCTAAGATATTAGACTGCAGGCTTTCGGCACAATCTGCCATTAAGACCATGTCGTCAGCATAGGCCAGACTGCTTACTACATTTCCACCTAACTGAATCCTTCCGTGCCATTTTATACCTTTCATCAGATGATCCATGTAAACTACGAACAGCAAAGGTGAAATATTACAGCCTTGTCTAACCCCTGTAAGTACCCTGAACCAAGAACTCATTCTACCATCCATTATCACTGCAGCCCAATTGACAACATAAATGCCTTTGATTGATTTTAATAATCTACCTTTAATTCCATAGTCCCCCACTATGGCGAACATCTTTTCCTTCGGTACCCTGGCATATGCTTTCTCTAGATCTGCGAAACATAAACACAACTGCCTACTCCTCTCGTAGAATTTTTCAATTACCTGGCGCATACTGAAAATCTGATCCTGACAGCCTCTCTGTGGTCTGAAACCACACTGGTTTTCATCCAACTCCTCTCAACGACTGGTCGCACCCTCCCTTCCAAGATGCCAGTGAATACTTTGCCTGGTATACTAATCAATGAGATACCTCGATAGTTGTTGCAATCCTTCCTGTTTC
The DNA here is from genome assembly GCF_040414725.1 of Anabrus simplex. Lineage (NCBI taxonomy): Eukaryota > Metazoa > Arthropoda > Insecta > Orthoptera > Tettigoniidae > Anabrus > Anabrus simplex. The sequence goes on along the minus strand of NC_090268.1, from coordinate 338,406,265 downwards.
CTTGCTTATAGATAGGTGCAATTACGGCTTTTGCCCAATCTGAAGGTACCTTACCAACACTCCACGCTAATTTTACTACTCTATGAAGCCATTTCATCCCCGCCTTCCCACTATACTTCACCATTTCAGGTCTAATTTCATCTATTCCTGCTGCCTTATGACAATGGATTTTATTTACCATCCTTTTCACTTCCTCAAGCATAATTTCACCAACATCATTTTCCTCCTCCCCATGAGCTTGGCTGTTCGCAACACCACCAGGATGATTTCCTTTTACATTGAGAAGATATACAAAATATTCCCTCCACCTCTCCAGTGATTCCCTGAGATCTGGTATGAGTTCACCTGAATTACTCAAAACACTGTTCATTTCCTTTTTCCCTCCCTTCCCAAGATTGTTTATTACTGTCCAGAAAGGTTTCCCTGCTGCTTGGCCTAGCCTTTCTAGGTTGTTATCAAAATATTCCCACGACTTCTTTTTGGATTTGACAACAATTTTTTCGCTCTGTTTCTTTCATCTACGTACAAATCCCTGTCTGCCTCGGCCCTTGTTTTGAACCATTTCTGATAAGCCTTCTTTTTAAGTTTACAAGCTGCTCTCACTTCATCATTCCACCAAGATGTTCGCCTTTTCCCATCTTTACACACAGTTGTTCCTAGTCATTCCCTTGCTGTTTCTACTACAGCATCCCTGTATGCCACCCATTCACTTTCTATATCCTGAACCTGCTTACTGTCTACTGTTTGAAACTTCTCACTAATCATATCCATGTACTTCTGTCTAATTTCCTTGTCCTGGAGATTTTCTACCCTAATTCGTTTGCAGACAGATTTCACTTTCTCTACCCTAGGCCTAGAGATACTTAGTTCACTTCAGATCAGATAGTGGTCTGTATCATCAAAAACTCCGCGGAAAACTCGTACATTCCTAACAGATTTCCTGAATTCGAAGTCTGTTAAGATATAGTCTATTATGGATCTGGTACCCCTACCCTCCCATGTGTAGCGGTAAATAGCCTTATGCTTGAAGAATGTATTCGTAACAGCTAAACCCACACTAGTACAGAAGTCCATCAAACGCTTCCCATCCCCATTATCTTCCATATCTTCCCCACATTTACCAATCACCCTTTCGCATCCTTCAGTTCTATTCCCAACTTTCGCATTGAAATCGCCCATTAGCACTATTCTATCCTTGCTGTTCACCCTGACCATGATGTCACTCAATGCTTCATGAAACTTGTCAACTTCATCCTCATCTGCACCATCACATGGTGAATACACGGACACAATTCTTGTCCTAATTCCTCCCACTGATAAATCTACCCACATCATTCGCTCATTTACGTGCCTAACAGAAACTATGTTGCGTGCAATGATATTCCTGTTAAACAGCCCTACCCCAGACTCTGCCCTTCCCTTTCTAACACCCGTCAAGTACACTTTATAATCTCCTATCTCTTCCTCGTTATCTCCTCTTACCCGAATATCACTTACTCCTAGTACATCCAGATGCATCCTCTTTGCTGACTCAGCTAGTTCTACTTTCTTTCTTCCATAAGCCCCATTAATATTGATAGCTCCCCATCGAATTCCATTTCGTTCGCCAAGTTGTTTCCAAGGAGTCCCTCGTCTGTCAAATGGGAGTGGGACTCCATTACTCCCATAGGTCCGAGGCTTGCTTAAAGTGTTCTGAGCTCGGTAAATTCATGAAGCAGGATGCTACCCTACTTGCACATAGTCCAAGTGAGGATCTCTCCTCTAACGGGTTATGGACCACCGGTGAGTTGTATAGTCCTAGCCGCCTGAGCACAAGGATGGCCATGACTCAGAATATGTTCGAGATGCCCACTCCCATTCCATAGCAACTGGTATCCCGACTCTAAGGACCACTTACTAGGCCACTCAGCCGTTGCCCATGGTTCACGAACTAGGACGTGATTACAGTAACCCACAAACCTGAACCATTAATTGAAACAAATATATGAAGGTTTTAAAATCGAAAGGATAATGGTTGAGAGTGTATTTTAGAATTCATTTAACAAATATCTGCTTTAAGGTTAGAGGGCGCAGGTTGTTTTTAATTTGATCGTCAATGCACTTGCGTAGAAACGCACAAGTAAATTTTGTTAGTAGAAAAATATTATATTATAAATAAGAACATTACTTTAAGCCCTAGTTATATTTATTATATATTGCATACATTTCATTATATTATTTAAAAGATATCTTACCCTACTTGATTAAATCCCTTTTCTATAATTTGTCATTTAGCTGCCTCTCATCACTGAAGGAAATTTCCTCCACTCTTCTCCTCTATATGAAGTATCGTATAATTACATATGAAGTCTCTGGAGATGTTATTTTGGTATATATACGTAATTATACAGGTAACTTTAGAAAATGTTGCATTTAAGTGTCCAGTCTTCGAAATTAATTCTGGTATGAGATTGTTGTTCTTTTAAAATAATCCTCATATGTAATGTAAATGAGTTACTAATTTCACTTTTCAATGATTGATATATCTGTATTAAATTATGAAAGAAGTCCCTAGGTTAGCTAAATGGTTTATTTTCAATCACAAAAGTATAAAAGTGCACAAACGCTCTCGTCAATCGATCCTTTCAGTCGTGGTGCCAGTTGCCACATACAGGAAAGGGAAAGCAACCTCCTGGATGACTCATAAATTACCTCTGTCCTCTTCTGAATACAAAAACGCAGTGAAGATGTCATGCAACGTCACCGCAGTCAGACTGGTTTCCGGTAGGTCGTTCAGCACAACCCGTTGCGGCCAAAATGGCTACTGTACCATTACGTTACGATTGACGTCAGTTTACATGAATATAGATCGGAAGAAAAATGGCGCAGATCAGCTTCAAGCGTTAAGAATGCACGGAATAACTTTTTGTGACAAGTTGACCGCAATTAGGAGGCAGTGCCTGGCGAGATGGAAAGGAAACTCTATGAGAAATGTACCATTATACGTAAAAAAATAATTGAAAAACGGTCTATTATTATCTTTTGGCAAGAAGATTTTTCGTCGTAAACGGACTGTGAATTGCAATTACCTGACCAGAAGATTAGCTGACATAATCAATATAACCATAATAGGAGCCATACGAAGGAAGAATCCAGAAACAAACTACTGGAAGATACGTAAAAACGGCAGGGAAACACGCATAATAGATTTCAAATACTGTACGGAACAAGAGGTGTTGGAATACGGCATTCGTAAATAAGGCCTACACTGACTTAATAAACGGGCAAATTTTCATCAAATTATACGTATAGCCCATTTATAAGATTTAAAGAACATTATTCAGATAACATAAAAAACCAAGGAAGAGCCAGTTTATGAAAATAAAATTGAATCTGAGCAGTATCTTTAGAGGAAAAGAAATATAAATACAGTTAGACAAAGTCCTTGGAAAGGCTCTATATACTGAAAATTAAGATGTATTCTGTCAATTTAATAATGTCTTTTCGTTGCATGGAAATTGGACACGGAATGGAGCTGGCTTAAAGCGATGGAGGAGGGCTAACCAGATCATCGTAAGCTCAAGCCTGAAGACCTAGAGATCCAGCATGACGTGATCCAGTGCAAGGCTAGACGTTCCGAGATGCCGTGAGCAGGAAGAAGAAAGCAGCGTCAGACCTAGGATGGCATGAGATAAGTGACATTTTGAGAAATTTAACTATAAAGTATTTCATTTAGTGTAGTATAATTGTAGGAATGCTGTAGTGCCAAATATATGACCTGTTTGTGCCATTGTGTGAATTCTAAGGCACATGCCGGAGAAAATAACCACAGATACGTATTATTTATGTGTAGTAATATACTGCCGTGCTCATAAGTTTGATATGAGGTTAATATGAGCAGTATCGGGAAGAGAATTATGATGTTTTTGAACCTATATGCTTACGAGAACGTCGTATTCAAGCTAGGCGAGGCTGAGATATGAAAGTGAAGTGCAGTATAATAATAATAAACCTAGGCTACCCAATGACCAGATTGAATAACGAGGCCGATATCGTCCACATTTACGATGAGTTGAAATAAACAGTAGCAGCTTGCGGTGTTTTGAGTAGATATTAAGGTAAAAGAAATGTTTTACTGCGACGTGGTAGACATTATGAAGAAGCTGAGTAGAGATATTGTTGTATGCGGAGGAATCGCAGTAATTTAAGGCATAAATGTAATATGTTGTTGGGGATTTGAGATGTTGAATAGGTATTGTGTAAGTAAATGATTGAAGGAAATAGGTGCGAATTTATGCTTAGCTACAGTTATGTTGCGATTGAAAATGAGGCAAGCAGTGGAATTAAGGCCTAGATACGTGAATATATTAAGTGTAGCAGTGAGATTAAATGGTCTATTGGTCGAACTTATATGGAATATGGAGATGGATTGATCGTAATTTACATGAATTTGAAGTGCATATAGAAAAGAGATATAGTCGCCTAGTAATATATTTGTCTCACATAATGAATATACAGCATTGGAGCACGCGTTAACCTGAAAATGGTAAAATTAGTAGGCAGTAGAAGGAGTAATTTTAATTGAAAATACACATAATAATTAATTGATCGGTACGATTCTGACAGGTCATGACGGTTGAAGAACATGGCGATGGCACTCGTAAATGAAGATATTTAATTTTATTTTGGCACACATTTTTTAATATATAAGGATGTTGGAATTAATATTTATGGTTAGGATTAATTTCTTTTAGATACTTAAAATGGCATTTTCGAAGCAATAATTGGAAAGAGTTACTTATCTCATGCCATAAACAAGTCAATACGCAATTCCGAAACCAATCCCAAAGAATATTGCAAATAGACCTAAAGGAAAGAAAGACCACTCCCTCCTTTAATAAAGAGTAAATCCTAATTGTCCCCATGATGAAATAAAATGATGAAATGTGGTCACGCAGCAAAATAATAATTGCCCAGATGAATTAAAGATACCTGCCCAATTTTAACTATGTTAATTCGTCAATTTTAGTTGTCAAGAAAAATAATATGTGATTTTCGAGTTTACTTTCCTCTATTACCAAAGATGGTCATTATTTTTGTTAGTTATAATATTGGCATGCTAATAAATTAGTTTTAAGATTATTCTAGCGTTTATTTTCAAAGGTAGAGATAGGAAGATTTGTTGTAAGGATACATTTAGGCTGATATTTCGGAGTCATGATATTTAAAGGCTTATATTAATTCTACGGTAGGATTTCGGAGTAAATGAGGAACACATTGAACTATACACCCTCTTCAACGGAACTTGCGAAAGTAAATAGTATTGTTGAATATGTATAGATGTTTTTACCCTGAGATATTGACTTAATATTGACATGCAACCACCGCACTTGATTGGTATATCCATCCCCGATTTCGGATAGTTAATTAGCAACATTTAAGTGGAAATATTGCACGGGCAACATCATATTAAATTAGTACTACAACTTGAGGTGAAGTATGAGGAAGTACAGCGCGATGGTGATACCTATATTTTTATCAGTCCAACCTGGAACTTGGTAAGAATTAGGACTACGAGGCCATCAAAGGTTGCATTAGATTTATCACCCATTCGTGAGGCAAAATTGAAGAGAAAGGCACCGTAGGGCATGTTGCATTAAATATGGCGTCCCGAACGTGAGGCAAGTTTTTAAAGAGGTCGGATGAATAATTCGATTCTGGATATACAGAAATTTGATAACTTGATTATGGAGTGAATCTTGAGGAGGGGATATGGATGTTAGGCTTGGACATATGTCATATGATACCGTAGCTTCGAGCAGGTCTGAAAAGAAGGACGAATTGAGGAATGAGAATGGTTTCAAGAGAAAGATACCGGGGTTGTTGAATTAAATCTTGGACCACAGTCATGAAATTTATTCGAAGAAGGAGACGATGCCTGATAGTTTATGAACTTAGGTATGGCATGCGACGCAGAATGGATTGATAGCCATGAAGATTAAGGAAGAGAGGGCTTAACTAATGGAGAAATTGATATTTTTGGATGGAGAAGAAGAAGGTAGCAAGAAATTTGATGCGGAGTCTCGCAATATTTGACAGTCTCGTGGAAGGAGAAAGTCTACTGTATATATATTTAGGTTACATTAAGGAATTTGAATGCATGAGTGATGATGAGGGAAGAGTTATGTAACGCAAGTTTCATATTATTTATTTTATATATATGATTAGGTGAATACGACATAAATATAATTAAAATTGGGCATATAGGTCAATGTTTGGATTTGCGTATGACTTGTATAGGTTGTCATGGCTGAGTTACGATGGTCTGGGTTAGTCTTTCCCAGTTAAACAAGAAAGTACAAAGTAAACTTTGAAGTATTTATAATAATAGATATAGTTATAAGTCTGATAGACTATTTTATGTTGATATTTGATGATTGGTTGCTTGAAGTTGAGGGATAAATAGAGAATTAGGGTTATAGATAACATAACTGGAATTATAGAGCATTTTAAGTGGAATATTAAAAAAATGTCGAACTTAGCTCAATTAAAATCACAATTTGATTATTATAAGAAAGAAATTGAGGAGGAGAACAGGAAGAGAGTTGAAGTAATACAGAAAACCAAGGAAGAGCAATTAGGGATTCTTGAAGTGTTTGGACAGATAGCTGAAGAAAATAGGAAGCAAAATGAGAAGCTGCTCCAGGACATGATTAAAAATCAGGAGGAGAAACAACAACAGGCAAATGAAGAAAATAGGAAGCAAAGTGAGAAGCTGCTCCAGGACATGATTAAAAATCAGGAGGAGAGACAACAACAGATGGCTGAAGAAGTTAGGAGGCAGAATGAAGAAATTAGGAAGCAGAATGAAGAAAATAGGAACCAGATGGCTGAAGAAATTAGGAAACAGAATGAAGAAATTAGGAAGCAGAATGAAGAAGATAGGAACCAGATGGCTGAAGAAATTAGGAAACAGAATGAAAAAAATAGGAAGCAGAATGAAGAAAACATTAACAGACTGGAAGGAAAGCTCTTGGAAAGGATGAATGAGAAAAATGAGGAATTTCAGAAAATAATCAACGGACAGGATGAGAAACAAAGGCAAATGATTGAAGGAAAACTTCAAGAATTCATTAACAGGCAAGAAGAAAAACAGCAGGAAACAATGAAGGAAGTGAGAGAAGCTGTAAGGATGGAAATGGAAAAAGTCGGAAGTGAAATGACACAAATTAAAGTGGATATTGACGTTTTACGTAAGGATATGACAGGGATTATGGAAAATAAGAATCAAGAGGTAAATCAAGAGATAAATAAAGTTATGGAAGAATTGACAGAAAGCAGAAATGTCATTCAAAAGTTGAAAATGGAAGAGATGAAGAGTATAACGGATAATTTGGAGAGTTTGAGGATAAATTCCACAGAAAGAATTAACAAAATGAATGAAGCAATCGAAACAACGAATAAATCAGTGGAAGTAAATATCATTCTGGCAAGAGAGCAGGTGTCAGATAAAATTAAAATAATACAAGAAGAAGCTGAACGGAATAAAAATGAAACTGACAACAGAATCAGCAGAACGGAGAGAGAATTACATACGATTCGTAAGGAAATTCAGGAAATGAGAATAGAGAACCGAACAACAAGGCCTAATGTCATGAGAACAGTAGAAATTCAGGCTTGTGATAGGGAAACAACGCCAGCAATGACTACGGATTCAAGCCAAGGTATTAATGGAAGTTCGATGGGGAACGGAAATGGTAATAATGGAAGTCCAGCAATAATAAATATAATTAAAACCATCGCGGATAAGCCAAAACATTTTAATAATACTGCAAGTTTATCCCCAAAACGATTTTTGAGGGAGATGGAGGATTATTTTCGGGATAATAACGTTCCAAACGAGAAACGACTCAAAGTAATTGAAAAACATTTAGATGCTAACCCAAGTATTTGGTACCAGGCATTTAAGTACAGTTTCCAAGAATATGAGGATTTTAAAACGGCATTTTTAAGGAAATATTGGAGTCCGGAAGTGCAACAGCAGCTTAGAATGGAATTGTATTCACGAAAATTCGCTGTTGCCGGTCAGACAAGATATAGTGACTATTTTGCTTTCCAATTTCAACGTTTTCAGGATTTGGATTATGCACCCAGTGAATTGGAAGCTATTAAAACTATTCAAAGCCAACTTCCACCTGAAATACAAAGATTATTGACGACCTCGAACGTTCAAATGGCAATTGAAATGGAAGATAGGCTGAGACAAATTGACATGACGACTTCTCATCCCACGAGTAGGTTAATACGTAATATGGGAAATGAAGAGTCAATCAATGTAATAGCCGATGAGAATTATGAAATTAACAAACGAAGAGGACAAAGAGACGTGGCTACGAACCAGGAGATGGATGAAAGAAAAGAGATGAGCGGATACGAACGTCAAAGAGATCAAGAATATCGACGGACATATCAGATGGATGGAAGATATGTGCTATATGACAGGCAAAGTAACAGATATACAAGAAACAGAAATATGATCCGAAGAAGGAATAGGGAACATGCATGATCCGGGGTTTTAATTAAAAATATGCTAATCTGATTCAAAATTTCATGCAGAATTCAAAAATGTGATCAGAATGTACAAATAGTAACTCCAAACATGATAAAAATCTACGAAAATGTCACGTCACGCAAGTACGCGATCTCATTGGTCTGACGTCATCGTACAGGTTGACTGAATTAGCAGACGAAATAACACATAGTGTGCTGTGAGAAGCAGGATACACTTCGCGTATTTCTACTTTATGTTAGTGTCTGGTATGGTTAAATTCGAGGTCTATATATTGGATAATAATCTGAGTGGTATATTTTAGACTTAAAATGAATCCTGCGCAGACAGTGAGGCAGAAAACTTATAAATGGTGTAGAGTTCCGATGTGCAATAGCACATCGCATACCATACCAAACAAATTGTTTATAAATGTTCCAAAGACGCTAAAACTAGGCAGAAATGGATTTTGGCGAGCCGGAGAAATGCTGGTGATATATCGGAAAAGTCTACAGTTTATTGTTTTGAAGATTTTAACGTAAGATGAATTTGTTTGAATTTACAAATCACTTTTCCATGTCAGCTGTTCTAGTGGTAAAACTTTAAATTTTAATGTATTATGCTTTATTTAAATGCTTCAATTACATCTTGGAATATGAAAGTAATAAACAGTGCATTAAATAATGCTGATTATTAAAGTATCCTCCAAACCTAACCTATGTTTTGGGTGATCCATGTCAAGATAATAAATCAAAGGGGTTATGAAGCATTTTTGACAGCTCTAATTCTACCAGTATATCTTGGCATGGGACAGTTATGTATGTCTTTATTGAAGAGCTTAATTGGTAAAGAAATGTAGGCTATATCTAAATCTTCTATAATGTAACAAAGAATAGGCGTGTACATCATGAAAGGAAACAACGTGAATTTAACAAACGTATAACTCTACACAAAACCAATGCTTGTCTGTTGGGGGTCTTATAAGTTAACAATGCTCAATTATAATAATTATCATAATATTAATGAAATAAATAACATAATTGCACACAGGTGAAAATAGTGATGTAGGTGTTTAAAATATTATCCTACTTAGCCAAAGTTTTAGGTTATACAAGCCAAGTCAATAAACCGAAGGGTAAAAATACCGCGCGAGTTGGCCGTGCGGTTAGGAGCGCCCAGCTGTGAGCTCGCATCCGGGAGATAGTGGGTTTTGAACCCCGCTGCCGGCAGCCCTGAAGATGGTTTTGCGTGGTTTCCCATTTTCACACCAGGCAAATGCTGAGGCTGTACCTAAGGCCACGGCCGCTTTGTTCCCATTCGTAGGCCTTTCCTGTCCCATCGTCGCCATAAGACCTATATGTGACGGTGTGACGTAAAGCAAAAAAAAAAGTAAAAGTCACAGTCACAGCACCCAAAGACATTCCTGTATTGAGCGACTAAAATGTCACCAGGACACTTTTCTTTCCTGATATGCTCAGCTTGTTAAAAGCCAAATGTAATTAATGTTATTGTCTTCACGCCCCGCTAACTACTTCTACGATTTTTGGGAGACGCCGATGTGCAGGAATTTAGTCCTGCAGGAGTTCTTTTACGTGCCAGTAAATCTACCGACACGAGGCTGGTCTTCAACTACCACCGGACTGAACCAGGATCGAACCTGCCAAGTTGGGGTCAGAAGGCCAGCACCTCAACCGTCTGAACCACTCAGCCCGACTTATGAAAACTAGATGAAGTCATATTTATCTTTATCATGTTTAATTTTTTCCCTCCTCAAAGATATTTAATTCTCTTTCATGGGCCAGTTGTCCCAACCATAAATACTTTTTTGGGGGAGGAATGATAGATTATAGCCCTATAGTACTATGATCTTTCTTTCTTTCTTTCCTTCTTTCTTTCTTTCTTAATCAGTTTATCCTTCAGGGTTGGTTTTCTCTCGGACTCAGCGAGGGATTTCACCTCTACCACTTCAAGGACAGTGTCCTGGAACGTGAGACTTTGAGTATGGTGATGAAACTGATGAGGAGGGCCATTACCTCGCCCAGGCGGCCTCACCTGTTATGCTCAACAGGGGCCTTGTTGGAGGATGGGAGGATCGGAAGGGATAGACAAGGAAGGAAACGGCCGTGGCCTTAGGTGCCTGGAGGAGAAGTAGGAAAATACGAAAAACCACTTCGAGGATGGCTGAGGTGGGATTCGAAACCGTTCTACTCAGTTGACCTCCCGAGGCTGAGTAGAGCCCGTTCCAGCCCTCGTACTATTTTTCAACTTTCGTGGCAGAGCCGGGAATCGAAACCGGGCCTCCGGGAGTGTCACACATTAACCACTACACCACAGAAGCGGACTAGTACTATAATGCTACCTATATGTTTATGTTAGTGCTGAAATCCGATTTCTTACTTTACTAATGCTGAAAGCCCGAAAATGTAATGTTATTCTTTAATAGGGGAATCAGTCTAGAAGGAAATGTTGAAAGTGATGTGATATCTGTCCAGGTTCGTTGTTATCCTAATACTATGGGTTACAGTACATTGCACGTATATAAAAGACGCCACTTACAAACTTGCTTGTTATCCGCGAATTTCTGCGGCCACAAAAGTCACATTTTTCAAGAATGATGACATCTACACATGGTAGATTGTCTGACTGTGCTGTTTTGAACGTTTCTTCTGTCATTTCGAAGTTATTCGCGATCATGAATAATAAACAATCGGCTTTTAGCAACGGCTGATGCACAACGGCTGGTAGAGCTCCATGCGGTACTGGATTGTGACGTCACAGCGCGCCGCTTACGTCAGAGGCCGTTTCACTCGCCTTGCGGAAAGGCACTATTAAATATTTTTTTAATGGTAGAAAAGAAGGCAACATACCACAATGTAATACGTTTCCGTACTATTTCATTGGTGTACTTTTCAAAAAAAATATTTTTGAAAATGATGCATGTTCCCAATTATTACGGAGGAAGAGATGGACGGAACTTCATAGAAAGGGAGTTCGCAAATAGAAGATATGTCCAGGAGCAGAAAGAAGACTCGAGAAATCAAGAAAAATGGAAGCAAGCAATTAAAGACAAGGAGATTGTTGGAGATATCCAGGGCGCAGAGAGTTTAGAGCTCCAACAATATAAAAATTCGGAAGCAGGGAAACGTCATCTTAACCCGAATGCACAGAATTTCAATACAGGGTTAGACGTTCCTGAGAAAAGAAAAACGACAATTTTGAATTAGATCATGAGGGAAATGGTAATAGAGGAAAGAAAACGGATAACAAAATTATAAGTTGGATCCATAACGCAGCAGATATCAAGTATTATTACAGGGAAAATCAGGAACAATCCTTAAATAATATACCGGACATATGCGGAAAAGAAGGATGCATTAATTCGGAATGTCAAACAGATGGAGAAGACGAGATTGTTTAAAAAGGAAATACATAGAGTAATTGCAAAGTCAACAGTCATGGAATGAAGTACGGAGTAGGAAGTTGAGTAACGTAAAGGTCCATTTATTACACGAAAGGAGGCATAGTATAAATATATTGTGACCAACATATTTAAAAAATAAGTGGGAGGAGAAAATGTACCTTTACGTTACGATTGACGTCAGTTTACATGAATATAGATCGGAAGAAAAATGGCGCAGATCAGCTTCAAGCGTTAAGAATGCACGGAATAACTTTTTGTGACAAGTTGACCGCAATTAGGAGGCAGTGCCTGGCGAGATGGAAAGGAAACTCTATGAGAAATGAACCATTATACGTAAAAAAAAATTGAAAAACGGTCTATTATTATCTTTTGGCAAGAAGATTTTTCGTCGTAAACGGACTGTGAATTGCAATTACCTGACCAGAAGATTAGCTGACATAATCAATATAACCATAATAGGAGCCATACGAAGGAAGAATCCAGAAACAAACTACTGGAAGATACGTAAAAACGGCAGGAAAACACGCATAATAGATTTCAAATACTGTACGGAAGAAGAGGTGTTGGAATACGGCACTCGTAAATAAGGCCTACACTGACTTAATAAACGGGCAAATTTTCATCAAATTATACGTATAGCCCATTTATAAGATTTAAAGAACATTATTCAGACAACATAAAAAACCAAGGAAGAGCCAGTTTATGAAAATAAAATTGAATCTGAGCAGTATCTTTAGAGGAAAAGAAATATAAATACAGTTAGACAAAGTCCTTGGAAAGGCTCTATATACTGAAAATTAAGATGTATTCTGTCAATTTAATAATGTCTTTTCGTTGCATGGAAATTGGACACGGAATGGAGCTGGCTTAAAGCGATGGAGGAGGGCTAACCAGATCATCGTAAGCTCAAGCCTGAAGACCTAGAGATCCAGCATGACGTGATCCAGTGCAAGGCTAGACGTTCCGAGATGCCGTGAGCAGGAAGAAGAAAGCAGCGTCAGACCTAGGATGGCATGAGATAAGTGACATTTTGAGAAATTTAACTATAAAGTATTTCATTTAGTGTAGTATAATTGTAGGAATGCTGTAGTGCCAAATATATGACCTGTTTGTGCCATTGTGTGAATTCTAAGGCACATGCCGGAGAAAATAACCACAGATACGTATTATTTATGTGTAGTAATATACTGCCGTGCTCATAAGTTTGATATGAGGTTAATATGAGCAGTATCGGGAAGAGAATTATGATGTTTTTGAACCTATATGCTTACGAGAACGTCGTATTCAAGCTAGGCGAGGCTGAGATATGAAAGTGAAGTGCAGTATAATAATAATAAACCTAGGCTACCCAATGACCAGATTGAATAACGAGGCCGATATCGTCCACATTTACGATGAGTTGAAATAAACAGTAGCAGCTTGCGGTGTTTTGAGTAGATATTAAGGTAAAAGAAATGTTTTACTGCGACGTGGTAGACATTATGAAGAAGCTGAGTAGAGATATTGTTGTATGCGGAGGAATCGCAGTAATTTAAGGCATAAATGTAATATGTTGTTGGGGATTTGAGATGTTGAATAGGTATTGTGTAAGTAAATGATTGAAGGAAATAGGTGCGAATTTATGCTTAGCTACAGTTATGTTGCGATTGAAAATGAGGCAAGCAGTGGAATTAAGGCCTAGATACGTGAATATATTAAGTGTAGCAGTGAGATTAAATGGTCTATTGGTCGAACTTATATGGAATATGGAGATAGATTGATCGTAATTTACATGAATTTGAAGTGCATATAGAAAAGAGATATAGTCGCCTAGTAATATATTTGTCTCACATAATGAATATACAGCATTGGAGCACGCGTTAACCTGAAAATGGTAAAATTAGTAGGCAGTAGAAGGAGTAATTTTAATTGAAAATACACATAATAATTAATTGATCGGTACGATTCTGACAGGTCATGACGGTTGAAGAACATGGCGATGGCACTCGTAAATGAAGATATTTAATTTTATTTTGGCACACATTTTTTAATATATAAGGATGTTGGAATTAATATTTATGGTTAGGATTAATTTCTTTTAGATACTTAAAATGGCATTTTCGAAGCAATAATTGGAAAGAGTTACTTATCTCATGCCATAAACAAGTCAATACGCAATTCCGAAACCAATCCCAAAGAATATTGCAAATAGACCTAAAGGAAAGAAAGACCACTCCCTCCTTTAATAAAGAGTAAATCCTAATTGTCCCCATGATGAAATAAAATGATTTAATGTGGTCACGCAGCAAAATAATAATTGTCCAGATGAATTAAAGATACCTGCCCAATTTTAACTATGTTAATTCGTCAATTTTAGTTGTCAAGAAAAATAATATGTGATTTTCGAGTTTACTTTCCTCTATTACCAAAGATGGTCATTATTTTTGTTAGTTATAATATTGGCATGCTAATAAATTAGTTTTAAGATTATTCTAGCGTTTATTTTCAAAGGTAGAGATAGGAAGATTTGTTGTAAGGATACATTTAGGCTGATATTTCGGAGTCATGATATTTAAAGGCTTATATTAATTCTACGGTAGGATTTCGGAGTAAATGAGGAACACATTGAACTATACACCCTCTTCAACGGAACTTGCGAAAGTAAATAGTATTGTTGAATATGTATAGATGTTTTTACCCTGAGATATTGACTTAATATTGACATGCAACCACCGCACTTGATTGGTATATCCATCCCCGATTTCGGATAGTTAATTAGCAACATTTAAGTGGAAATATTGCACGGGCAACATCATATTAAATTAGTACTACAACTTGAGGTGAAGTATGAGGAAGTACAGCGCGATGGTGATACCTATATTTTTATCAGTCCAACCTGGAACTTGGTAAGAATTAGGACTACGAGGCCACCAATAGGTAGCATTAAATTTTTTGCCCATACATGGGGCAAAGTGAAGAGAAAAATACTGTTGTCGCAGGTTGCACTACCATGAGACAGAAATCCTTGGACATGTGCTGCGATTGTGCCGGTGTAAGAACGTCGATTGCTCAATCCATGAGACAGCATGGATGGGAGGTCTACGAGGAGGTTCACTGAACCTCTGCCGGTAACTCTAATCGGAAGGCTGACATCATGGTCATCAACAGAAGAACAGTGAAGGAATGGTCTTAGATCCAACCAATCGCTTTGAAAGGGACTGAAATCAGGCTCGGGATGTGGACTTCGAAAAGCAATATATTCATGTTCCGTGCCTGCCTTACCTGTCAGCAAAGTATAAAATACCTATCGATCGGTGAATTGTCAGAGGCCTGCTATTCAGAGCACGAAGCACCCTCCCTAGTCAGACATTGATCCTACTACAAAATTTGGAAGTTCTATTCTGCGAAATAGACGAAAGAGTAATACAGATACTGAAGAACTCTCTACAAATCATCCATTTCCATCTATACCTGAGAATGTGATTAACATTCCTCATCCACTAACACTGGGAAATGAAATCAAGTGCCGGGATGTGTCCGAAGACTTCGGCTCGCCAGGGGCAGGTCTTTTCATTTGACTTCCGTAGGCGACCTGCGCGTCGTGATGAGGATGGAATGATGATGAAGACGGCACGTACACACAGTCCCCGTGCCAGGGGAATCAACCAATTATGGTTAAAATTCCCTACCCTGCCGGGAATCGAACCCGGGACCCCTGTGACCGAAGGCCAGCAAGCTAACCATTTAGCCATGGAGCCGGACACTAACACTGGAAAAAAGAAGGTAATAACAACATTAACAATTACATTTCCACTTTTTGATGTTTTAAAACTCCATTGTAATTGTAACCCGCCTGTGTTCCGGATCTGAACTCTCACCCTCATTGGAGGACGGACGATTTATTTCTTAAAAAATCTCTCTCTCTATATACATAAATGATTTAACATTTCAGATTCATTTTTATTTTCAGGGATCTACTGTTCCTTAATATGTGAAATTATGCGCTCATAAATCCTGGGCAATTATCTGCACATGGAACACAGTATTAAATACTACAACCGTGGAAGATATAGTAGAAATAGCAGTTAGTCGTAAAAATTCAGAGGTAAGAATATCTTTCTCAAGGATAATATTCGGGAACAATGAGTAGGCCCTACACAGTAATAATTACATGGGACATATCCTATTTTAGTAGTTACGCATTACAATCGCCTCTTGTCTCGAACTCAGAATAACCCTCCTTAGAATGAATTCTTGCACTAGTAAACCTGTCTCAGGCTTCTTGAACTACTACAGATATGCCATTATTTTTCTCCTTACAATCTAAACATTAGATGAAAATTCGAATAAATACTTTCTAATATTTAATGTTTTCAGTCAATCGTAGTTATAAATGGGGTGGCAGATATCGTTTTAGCTGAATATTGGCTTTGTTCATAATTTTACTAGCTGAATGCCCTTTTTAACGCCACGTGATCTTACAAGAATTCCGCTCCAGGATCAGCCAGGATTCAATCTTGACTGTCGGAGTAGAAAGCCGAACAAATAAACTACTGTGGTGCACCAGTATAGCAATCACTTCAGTAATTCTAATCCTATGCTGGAAATTGACTGATTCTCAAATTTGAAGAAACTTATACATACTGATAATTCATATTATGTTTCAACAATAACGGCCGGATTAACTCTCACAATATTATCAAGGTCGATATAATTTCTTCAAAATACTACCTTCATCTAAATGATACTTTTGCTTGCATATAACTCTTTTTTTTCTCACACTTATCTTCTGAGTAACTTAGTCAATACGGAATACATATGAACAATATACTAGTAACTGGTGAATTTCTCACATTTTCAATATAGGTAGAACATGTTTTTGGTTTTAAGGCACCAGAAACTCGTTCTCCGCTTACGGATCTAGGAATAGCTGGTTGCGTGAGTAGGTAAGGCTACAAACTAGTGGAAATTACCAAGAGACACCTACTCAACAATGGTCTCTTACGGAGACTCAAGAACAGTCTATTTCAACCGGGCTTGGGACAGGCAATGTCGGAGAAAATAGAAGAATCTATGAATAAAACCTCACATATATCTTAAAATACTTTAGTCCTAATAAAGAATATTGGGTATATTTTATTAGTTGGTCCTAAAAAGAATTAGTAAACAGGTGTAGCCGATAAGAATTCAGAGGCTTAAATAATTTCGGAAGTATGAAAATCTTGATAGCTGCAATGCGTTCCATACTTCAGCATTAAGTAATGCACCCTTCTGTCCACTTATTCATTGATGCTCTTTGAGTGACTATAAACGAAGCGGTGACAAAGGAGTGCCACTCCTCTGCACTTGACCTAATTACAGATTTACCGCTGAATTCCCAGAACTCATTGCATTTAGAGAAGCTCCCACATGAGGTAAGCTAGCCTAGCTAATGCACTGTCACTCTAATGCTTTCAGGTGTCGTGTATGGAACAGCTACTTTAAAAGCATATTTGCCATGTTTTATGAAAACATAATTAACACTAGAGGGACAACAAGATATTTGCAGGTGTATATAGGAAAGGGTCAAGGGTATACTGAAAAAACCCACCTTGTGTCGTTTATGTATGCTATAAAAACTAAAACGCATCCCAAACATACAGGTAATGATGGTGGTGGTTATTATTGTTTTAAGAGGAAGTACTACTGGGAAACCATCATCCTCAAACATACAATGCTTGTTTACTATACTTCATGTGTTCTGTACTCAACAGATCGCGCCCTTATCAGTAGCGTAGGTAAGGTATATACCCACCCCATCATGAGGAGCTTGTACTTTTTATTATAAATAGATACTAAAACATAATAAAATAATAAAAATATCCGTTTAAATCGTGTTGTATTATTTGTATTATTGTTACTATTCATATTCCACCGTAAGAACCTCCCTGAATCAGGCGCCAGTGCGTCGGCATCTCACCGCTGGGACACTTCATGTGAGATTTGAGCTGGGCAAAGCGGAGGCGGGGCAGGATTTTCTCCGGATACTCCGATTTTCTTTGTCATCATTCATTCCAACAACACCTCAAATATCATATCATTTCATCTGTCAATCATTAATCTTTGCCCCAGAGAAGTTGGAAAAGGCTTCGGCAGCCGGCAAAATTCTTATCCTCAACGCTAGATGGGGCTTCATTCATTCCATTCACGAACAGGTTGAAACTGGAAACAGTCTGTGAATTTTCACTTTTCATGCCCCCGTAAATTGTATTTAAATGGACCCTGCGCAATTGAAATGTGTTATTTTATAATAATAATAATAATAATGAAATGAAATGGCGTATGGCTTTTAGTGCCGGGAGATCCCAGGACGGGTTCGGCTCGCCAGGTGCAGGTCTTTTGATTTGACACCCGTAGGCGACCTGCGCGTCGTGATGAGGATGAAATGATGATGAAGACAACATATATACCCAGCCCCCGTGCCAAGGAAAATAACCAATGATGGTTAAAATTCCCGACCCTGCCGGGAATCGAACCCGGGACCCCTGTGACCAAAGGCCAGCACGCTAACCATTTAGCCATGGAGGCGGACATAATAATAATAATAATAATAATAATAATAATAATAATAATAATAATACAATGCCTACAACAAAAGTCTTCCGGGCTATTATACCGTGGTCCACTCCTCTCATTCCTTCCAAACGTTTCGACAACTACTGCTGTGGCATCATCTAGGTATTCTCTCCTGTATCCCGCTGGCGACTGCGAGTACCTAGACGACGCCACAGAAGATGACTACCGCAGCAGTAGTCGATACGTTTGGAAGGAATGAGAGGAGTGGGCCACGGCATAATAGCCCGGAAGATTTTTATTATATTGACACCGGCCGTGAAAGCCTTCATACTTTGAATACAATGCTTGTTTACTTGCAGCTGGGGGCGATATAATAATTCCACGGTATCCCCTGTCTGTCGTAAGAGGCGACTGAAAGGGATTCGACGAGCTCTGAACTTGGGGCCACGGGGCCTCTATATGAGTCCTGACAATACTTCCACATACTTGTGCCAGACTCCTCACTTTCATCTATCCTATCCGACTTCCATTTGATCAACTCTTGTTTTTTTCCGAAACCGACGGTTTTAAATTTCCGATGTCTAGGGAGTCTGATCCAGCGACTTGGCCGTGCTTTTAAGGGCGCGCAGCTTTGAACTTGCATGGGACTCTTAACTTGCGAGTGTGGGTTGGCGACCACGGGGCCTGCAAGTTTCTGAAGTGGGTTGGAACCTCACTGTCGGCAGCCCTGAAGATGGTTGTCCGTGGTTTTACATTTTCACACCAGGCAAATGCTGGGACTGTACCTAAATTAAGGACACAGACACTTCCTTCCCACTCCTAGGCCTTTCCTATCCCATCGTCGCCGTAAGACCTATCTGTGCTGATGAGATGTAAGGCAACCTGTAAATTCATGAAATCCTGATTTTGGCTGTTATTTCTACATCTGTATTCCATTCTTGTGTTAGCCTGCATACGTCTTCTCTAGCCCTTCAACATCCACTCCCGAACATTAGCGTCTTTCAATTGTTTCCGTGTCGTTCCATGAGAACATTTTCAGTCCAGTTTCTCTCCGGATGGTACTGGACATCGTCTTATCACCTTGCTTCGGGTTGACCAACTCTCTTTGATGAATGACGGGCGTCTCTACTGTTCAACAGACTTGGCCCATTTGTTATTACTTGTTACAACACGACCAGCACATTGGCAAATGTACCACTCGTTTCATCACATCTATCATGGTGGTGGTGATTACAGTTTATCCTTTTAAGAGGAAGTATAACTCTATTAACACTAATCAGAGGGAGAAATGAAAGAGGTCCGAAACTTCGAAAAATGAAGGTATCGGCCAAAGAAAGAAAGGGCCACGAAGGGCGTGAAAATGAAAGAGTCCCTAGGCCTCGATAACGTTTACTGTCAACATAGGATACATTGTTTCTATCAAAGTTTTACAAAGCGCTACATTTTGGCTTCAATATCAAATTGATAAATAAAGATGTAAATTATTCGATTTAATTCTGGAATTCAGACATTGCAAACTACCAAAATTTCAAGCGGTCGGTGTGCCTGCAAGGCGTGACATAGTTGTCTGATATGTCGTAGTCCAGGTGATCTTTCAAGCGAAGCATGGCTCCATATGGTTATATTTAACTTTCTTCTTATTTATTTCTATATTTGAATTTTTCTTCATTTGTTTCCTGAACGCTACTCGATTACTCCAATAAAATTCTCAGCGTACTACAGTTTGAGAACCACTGGTGTAAGATATTCGAAAGCGACTTTTAGTACACCCTGCACATTCCCTCACGAGTGTCTGAGGCTGGTCCTTCATTTGATCAAACAGTGTACTGTACTTTGCATTGACATTTATGTTATGGTTTATTGTCGTAGTTCTACGAACCATCGTGCTCAATGTTATCTTATATCCTAACGTACGAACAAGCGACCTCTCATTGTGTATACATAACAATTTTTGAAACAAGCGGTTTCCTGCTTCCCACATTACAACTTTGTTGTTAACGTCACGCTCGGAAGAAAGCGGAACGGTCGGGACGGTCCTTTTACGAGGCAACATTTTTATTTTACTGTTCTAGGTGGCGTATCCCTTTGGGTTAGCACTTTTCTGGGTGATAAATAAAATAGGTTGCTCCCAACTGTACTTCCTTGCTCCAGGAGCTTCCGTCGGAAAGTAAAATAACCTGGCTTTATATCTTTTAAATAGATAAACTGTTACTCCTAATCTGAAAATAACTGAATCATGGCCATATTTAACTTTCAAAAATGGAGACTATATTTAAGGGATTAACTCATAAACATTAAGCGTCATTTTTAAATATGTGAGGTAACAAGTAATAGAGAATCGCCACCGTTTATTATTATTATTATTATTATTATTATCATTATTATTGCATTTTAGTTAAGCTCCTGACTGCAAATTTCATTTCCATTATCTAGATCTTGTTTGTCTGCCGGCTGTGACAACTTGCCAGTATATCTAAAGGGCATAGATCAGTGCCGTTCTTTGCCTTTGTATCCGAAGCTCCCTACATTTTCTGGGCTCTGGTTCTACTTAAACACCAGATAGATTTTTACCAACCGTCTACTGTCATCCCAGTTATAGATATTATTTTCTGGAATGCTGATATGGCTCAGACCATTCTTGCATTCTTCGAACCATTTTAGCTTCCTACCCCCCACCACCTCCTTTCTATTTATGAAATTTCAGATCTTAGAGGTAATGTTTGTTACTATAATTCTCGGCTTGCCATAGGTAGTAATAAGTAAGCCTGTTTATAAGGGGATCTCTCGGCTTGTGTGTTATTTCTTTTATTATCTTTTTGCAGACGTATATTCCATTACCTCCATTCCTTTACACGTCTGCTTATGTGTGCTCATTACGGCTAAGAGCGAAAGGTGGCATCGGCCCGATTGTTCTTGTGCGTGGTGGGTTTATTTGCTGTGCTTGGTTGGAGACTTTTAATTTGTCTTCATCTTCGATGTCTTGGCTCGAGTTCGTACTCTACATTGTGTTTTGTTGCTGATACTGTAAGATTCATGTTCGTCTTTCTGCACGATATGAATACTTGTTATGCAGCGAGTAATTTGTGTGTTTGGACTGGGTGTGCCATGCCCCATTTGTGGCAATCCAGGTTTCAGATCGAGCTCATGAGCCGTTGACAGAAGCATTTTATGCTGCACGTTTCTTATCGTCGTGTGTCGTGGCACTGTACTATTGTACTTTATATTTCGTATGCTGATCTCTATATGTGTGCGTGAATATGGTGTTATTACCGGGCCTATGCTACTTTTCAGTATCTAGCTATTATTTATTATTATCATTGTTCTACTTTTGTCTTACTTTCACTTCTGGCCTTCCTGGCCGATTTATCTGTTTATTTTAGATTTTAACCTCATTTTTACGCCTTTATGCGGCATGTTTATTTATTTATTTATTTATTTATTGTTACTATGGCAACCTTTTCCTTTATTCCCTTTAGTTCCACGTTTGTTCTTTTCAGCCGGTCTTGATTTCGCTGGCATCTTTGATTATATTGGGGATTTAATTTCTGTGGCAATTGTTTAAAAAAGGTGAGTGTATAGATTCTGATGATGTACCTCCGGATGATTATTTTTCCTATTTCGAGAAAGAAATACTTTGTAATCTGATCTTAAACACGGTTCTCACTGTGTGGTGAGAGAAATATTATATTATAAAACAGATTCTCCCATCGTGCTTTATTGAAGTATACTAAAGAATATGAGATTGTGTAACACTCCCTTTGAATGGACCGTTGTGAACATCATGTAGTGAGCAACTGACTTCCCATATCCTTATTTATTTGTCTTTTATGCCAATTTTGGACTTATTTCTTCCCTGTTTGTGATAATAAATGTGTTTCATTTAAATTAACCCTAGATCTGTGTTATTTCGTTATTACATTTGGGGCGTGCCTCTTTTTGTCTGTTTATAAGTCTAAGAGGCCCGGATTTAGCTCCTGGCGACTATTTTTTGGCTAGTTTTGACCGATCCAGTGAAAATAGATAGTATTAAGTAAGTTTGTTGACATATTAGAGGGCCCTAAACAGATGTACCAGTACGCGGCTTTTTTACACGCCCTGGGAGCGAGAATTTTCATGCTCTATCAAAATTCGATGGATCTATTTTGGTGAAATCTGGCCTCCAAATTCCGCACGTTTCGGTTAATTATTTTATTTTAATCATATATTTACTTATGTTACAAATGTCACCCAACAGCAGGGTATAATATATTTGATACTACAAGCATACGGTTTCTCTTTTTAACAGAAGTAAAAGCTGTTATTGTTGTAACCAAGGTTGAGATTTACAAAACACAACTTTATTATTCGCTTCAAATGCAAAATACACTATTTACACAAATAAAAATGAAATTTAACTTGAAGCAAATGAATTAGGAATCTTGAGAAAGAGTCTATCTTTTGTACACTATATACAAGTTTACAGTATTTACATCCACTTCTATCTCGAAAAGATAGTCCTTGATATGAAAAGTCGATAGTCGAAAACTATCAGAAGTACTGACATAAATGTTTTGGAAAGTCCTTCCTTGTTGAGTTCATAAAGGCAAGTTCAATGTTGGAAGAATTCTTACTTGGCGAAACCAAGGGAGCTTGCATTAATTAGGAAAATATAACGGTATGTAATAGTATGACTGGATATGGGCAGCGGAAGAGGAGCGGTGACCAGAGGTGAGACCTCGTACTGCCAGAAATTCAGTCCACCTGGTCGAAGCACATTTTCAAGAGGAGTAGCCTCCGTGCTCGACGTAGGGTGTATTCTGGAGCTGGACACCGGGGCAAGTGGGCATCTGGACAGGCTGGGAGTTCCTCTTTATAGTACACACACGACTGTTCAGGCACGCGCACTGAGGGCTGCGCGTCGAGGCTAGAAGAATGACACATGGCGCGCGTGTAGCTGGCTGGCGGAGCGAGAAGGGAGCGCCGGACATACAACAGTTATTATGAACGATCCTTAAAAATAAGAATGTGGCCCTAAGTTTGTTTCTGTAAAGCCTTTTAATGCTCAAAAATTCTTGCAAATGTAGTTTGTTGAGATCTTCAGCAGTGGGAAAGCGCATAAAAATATGTCCAATGGTTCTCGAGTAATAATGGATTAAGCAGAATTAAGCTGAGTCTTACGAATGCTCTTTCCGTTCCTAGCACAGAGTTTCTACTAATGAAGAAAAAACATCTTTTATTGCGTTAGATCTTTCAAAGATAGATATGTGATCCTCGGGATAATTTTGTAGAACGTTTTATGCCTTGAATTCTTATGCATATCGCTTGTGGATATCGTAAACGGTTTAGATATCCTAAGTGGATAAATCTCATCGCGTGGCGTTATTTTTCCTCCAGTTGTTTCACAGAAGCCGTAATTGTTGGTTTTATTTTCATCGCGGTTCAATATTTAAGATGTAAACCTTCCCAGGGTGATCCTCTAGGTAACAGCGAAAATAGCATTAAAATGTGTTCAGCGGTTCTCGAGTTATGGAGTGCTATTCCCGTATCTACCGAAAGATGTCTACTTTGAAAAGGCATAAAATGTGTTCTTGTGGTCAGAATTTTAATAAGTATGTGGTCTCTGGGAATTTTCGGCAGCACGTTTTATCTCTCGAATTTGAACGCATATAGTTTGTGGATATATTTAATAGTTTAGGCAGCGTAAGACGATAAATGTGTCGCCTGGTGTCATTTTATTCCTTTATAAAGCAGACCCTACACGGTCAATAAAACTGTCAGTACCGAAAAATATTGACAGTAATACTGATCGCGTGTGGACTAGAATGATGGAATGAAGGCCAGTACTGAAGCAGATCCGGATTTCCTGATCTGCGAGCGTCAGTACTGTAGAGTGGTGGGGATACTGACAGTTATACTGACCGTGTGAGTGCGCTTGTCATTATTTCTGTCAGTATCAACGGAGCAGCGGTGGACGACAAATGCGTTTCTCACCAAGGCCAAGTAGAGGTGCTTGTGGAACCGTCAAGTAGGCCTATTGCAAAAGTTTATCGTGCTATATGAAAAGCTGCCAGAATAAACGTACTTAACACAATACTTTACATGTTTCCACAACTGCTGTACTGATGGAAACTGGTGACATTATAGCGGAAAACTTTAAATCTTCAAAATGTATACCAGTTGTAAGATACCTCACTGTCACCGCTAATATCTCTGCCATCGATAAACAGCACCGCATGTTTGTATTTTGCCTTATTACAAAAGGCTCTACCAATCTTCAAAATTTATACCAGTTGCAAGATACCTCACTGTCACAGCTAATATCTCTGCCACCGATAAACAGCACCGCATGTTTGTATTTTGCCTTATTACAAAAGGCTCTACCATTCGTAGTAATTTCGCAAAAGTACCCTCACGCATTCGGAGATAGTTCTGATAATCTTCTGCTTCGGTATATTGTGTTTCCCTCAACACTTCATATGAGAATACTCTTCTCTTTTCCTAAGCCAATCTTTAACCCATCGTTTACGTTTAAAACTGCGTTTCGTGCAGTACTAATATGATAGCTACAAAATGCCCGTCTTTTACGATCTATTTTGATAGAATACCGCAATTGCATGTTATAAATCTCATTCCGTAGTGACGGTTATTGACTTTATTTGTAAAGTGAGAATGCCGCAATGGTAAGCTAGTGCACTGGTACTGACCAAAATATTGACAGTAATAATGATCGTGTAAGGTCGCTACAATATTGATGCGTACTGTCAGTATTATTGACTCAGTATTACTGATCAGTATTACTGACCGTGTAGGGTCTGCTTTAGAGTAGAAGAATGCACCCATTCCTGCGTGTTTCTATGGTGTGTTGGGTGTAGGCCTATAGTGTGTGTAGAGGAATGTATTGTGATGAGCGCATATTTGGTTAATTTGCAACTTGTGAATAACGCAATCGATGCATAAGGACTCTATATAACTATATATCGGAAATAATAATAATAATAATAATAATAATAATAATAATAATAATAATAATAATAATAATAATAATAATAATAATAGGATTATCTACAAAAAAAGTCTTTATCTAAAATCCTCAAAATACAACACCACAACACAGTAGTCAAACCGGAATGCCTATACGTGAGTGAATGTCTAGTATTGAATTACAAGCTGAATAAATTAGAAGTATTGGAAGGAAATAGTATACGGCAAATACTCGGTCCGCTGAGAACTACAGAACTCTGGAAATCAAGAAGTAATGATGAAATATACCGGAACATAGAAAACATAACAGATACAATGAAGAAGAGGCGATTGATATATATATTTTTTTTGAACATTTATACAGAATGGATGACAACAGGTTAACCAAACAGATCTTCAAATATCTTTGGAAAAATGAGTAAGTAACAACCTGAAGTCATGAACTCAAGAAAGATTTGGAATGAAACAACATAAGGAAAGTAGAAGCAACAGAGAGAGAGATTTTTAGAAAGAAAGTGTTAAAATGGAAGGATTCCAAGGTCGAGAGAGAAAGAAAACAGGCTCAAAATGGTCAGAGGAGAGGAAATGGTGGCAATAGTGAGCACATCATGGAGTATTGGAGGAGAAAGAAGGAACAACAACGGATTTTCCCTTTGTCCCAAGAAGACCCTAACGGAGAAATAAATAATAATAATAATAATAATAATAATAATAATAATAATAATAATAATAATAATAATAATAATAATAATCATCATCATCTTTCCATCATTTAGTTCTTGGGTGCAATGAACGTGACACATGTGGTCCAGGCCAAGTTTTATGTGTCCCTGCCGCTACAGCACGTCCAGAGCTGACTCTCTTTCACTGCCTAAAAACAGAAACTGAGAACAAGCATTCTCCAGTAACTAACTGCATGAGGATTTATAATACGAGGGCTAATTTTTTTTCAAGGTCCGATTGGTCACGAAATGAAACAGCAGTACAAATTTGACACTTTTCTATTAGTAACACTTACTGATACATCACAGCTATTTTTCAACATAGTCGCCTCGCAGATTGAGACATTTGTCGTAGCGTGGTACCAACTTGTCAATGCCCTCTTGATAGAACGTCGCCGCCTGCGCCTGTAACCATCTTTGTACGCCAGTCTGCAGCGCCTCGTCGGTGTCAAAACGCTGTCCTCCTAGCCAGCGTTCGCTTGAATTTCTTTGGCTTACTCGGGGAGTGCGAATGCATCCACTGTTTGGATTGCTCTTTTGTTTCTTCCGTTTCAAAATGAACCCATGTCTCGTCCCCTGTGACAGTTTTGTTCAAAAAATCCGGTCCTTCATCATGGTAGCGCTGGAGAAACGCTAAAGCGGCGCCCATTCGCTGTGTTTTGTGACGGTCAGACAGCATCTTCGGAACCCATCTCGCACAAAGTTTGCGGTACTGAAGTGTCTCACTCACAATTGTGTAGAGAGCTGACCTGGAAATTTCAGGAAACGAAGCACTCAACACAGAAATTGTGAACCGACGATTTTCTCGAATTGCCTGATCCACACGCTGAACAAGATCATCGGTTGACACACGCTTCCTTCCCTGGCCGCCTGCATCATGGACGTCTGTACGCCCTGCTGTAAAGTTCCTGCACCATTGTCGCACTTTGCTGTCGCTCATGCACGTTTCAACATACACACGACTTATTCGGCTGCATTGCACCCCTCAGCCTGAAGAAATCGAATTACACCGCGCACTTCACACTTGGCGGGCGAAGCGATCGTTGTAGCCATGTTTACGAGCGCGCTGCACGTTCACTACTGACGGGACTGAGGTGAGGCGCATAACGGTCATTTCAGAGACGTTGCGCAACACATCTGTGCAGCGGTTCATCATATATTCGCGGGCGTTTGACTGTCGCGACCGATCGGACCTTGAAAAAAAAAATAGCCCTCGTAAATACTCATTTACTTTCAATCTGGATATATTTTGCAGCATAAATGTGTGAATATTCTTGAGTTTCTAAGACTGAAAATTAATCGCTTAATATGTAGATAATAACGGTGTACTCGATGCATTACCGAGCTCGATAGCTGCGATCGCTTAAGTGCGGCCAGTATCCAGTATTCGGGAGATAGTGGGTTGTAACTCCCCTGTCGGCAGCCCTGAAGAAGGTTTTCCGTGGTTTCCCATTTTAACACCAGGCAAATGCTGGGGCCGTACCTTAATTAAGGCCACGGCCGCTTCCTTCCCACTCCTAGCCCATCCGTGTCCCATCGTCGCCATAAGACCTATCTGTGTCGGAGCGACGTAAAGCAACTAGCAAAAAAATACTCTATGCATTTTGATGATCTTCTTCCTTCCTTAAACTCATTATTCGGAGTATCCACGAACATAAATATAATCTGTGTTCAACGGTTATTTGAATTATTTGTATAGCATTTGTATAGAATTACGTGTATCACACTTCATGTTTGTCCTAGCTTTTCAATGTAACTTTAGTTGATGTTTGAAAATTAAATGTATAGAATGTCTTAAATTTAGTATTTAAATAAGTTTATCTGAATTTGAAAATTATATCTGAAATATTTCCGTTCTAAATTGCAATGGTGTTAATATAGAATAGTAGAGTATTAATGTACTTGTCATTTGTGCTCCTTATTATTGGGTCTGTATCTGTCAGGATGACAATAAATAAACACATAAATAAATAAATAAATAAATAAATAAATAAATAAATAAATAAATAAATAAATAAATAAATAAATAAATAAATAAATGACTGGAAGCCCTTTCTGATGCCAGTCCTATTTCGAAGGACGTACTCAGTATTTCTGTGCTGGTTGTTAGTGTGATATTTGTGTGTAGATGGAGAGACTTGTATCGAGAGGATCGTAAACATACAGTCTTCGAAAATAAAACCGGACGCGAATAAAATGGAACTTGGGACACTCTGAATTGAAGGCCTCACTTCTGGGTATTCATCGAAACATCTGGAGAATAACAATGAGGAATAAATAAACAAGATTACAGGTATGTAAATATTTTTCTACGACATTAATTTATCTACAAATCCCACCGCCGACAGCCGTGAAGATAAATTTTCGTGGTTACCCATTTTCACGCAAGAAAAACGCTGGAGATCTACCTTAATTAAAGCCACGGTAACTACCTTCCTAATCCTACCACTTTCCCATCATTTCGTCGCTGAAAACTTTCGATGTGTTATTGAGACGTTAAACTACTAAACCAAATGGCGCAACAGCCCCGAAGGGTCGTTGCCTAACAAGCGACCACTGCGCAGACCGAAGTCCTGCAGATTTACGAGGTGTCATGTGATCAGCACGACGAATCCTTTCGGCCGTTAGCCTTGGTCATGCAGACCGGGCTCGCCATCTCACTGGCAGATAGCTCCTCAATTGTAATCACGTAGCTTGAGTGGACCTCTAACCAGCCCTCAGACATAGGTAAAAAGCCCTGACCTCGCGAGGAATCGAACCCGGGGCCTCAGGGGAAGAGGCAGGCATACTACCCCTACAGCGCGGGGCCGGCAGTTAAACTACTACAATAATATAAAATAACAATTACCTACAGGTTAACATCCACAAGAAAACGTCTCATCTAACCGTACCGGTACTTTAAATCATTATTTTATTGAGTTGAATAATTTATTGTTGTATAATGTTGATTGTTGTATTGAACTCAAAATATTAGGTTTTGTAAACGAGCACTTTGTCAATTGAGTTACTTTGTTCATATTTAGAAATAAAAAGTGAAGTATAGTTTAATGACATTCTGACCGGATTTTACCTTCTTGGAGAAGCCAGTCCCGAAGTTGGACACGGGCACTTGTTCCAAGTTATTCTGCGTAATGTGCTCACGGGCCAAGACCAGTATATCGTCGATGTACTTGTTAGCGATTACTGTCATTCCTCGAGTAAGGTTCCTGAAATATTGATGGAAGATTATTTATTAGTCGGCAGATGAATAAGGCGAAAATAACTGGAATTATAATGACATATTAATAACTTATTGATTAATTATAGGATATTGCGTATCAAGGCAATTACAGACATTTACAGGCCGAAACAAGTCCTTATCCGTTATTTTTATGTTTCTTTTGCTCCCATCATTCTTTCTTTGCTCTTAATTTTACATCATACAGGTCTTACGGCGACGATGGGACAGGGCAGGGCTAGAATTGGGAAGGAGGCGACTGTGATAAACTACTTGTTTAACGTTGTACAAAAACATCGAAGATTTTCAGCGACGGAAAGATGGTAAAGGGGATTTAGAATGTAGCGGCCGTGGCCTTAACACACAGGCCCAGAAATTGCCTGGTGTGAAAATGAGAAACCAGGAAAAACCATCTTCAGTGCTGCCGACGGTGGGATTCGAACACACTGTCTCATAAGTTTCAATATACTCCTCCTTATTCGTGAAATGAATACAATTTTCTAAATAGGCCTAATTCAGCTGATCACAATATCTTCAGTTTGATAGGGGCCTATGGATCAGAAAGAAAAATAAATGTTTCTGATAATTAATACTTCAGATACTCGACAATAATCTGAGTATTTACGAGTAATTAATTTCGTATGGCTATTGTAGTCTAAGTGCATTCCTTCTTAGATCCTCCTGGAGGTTAAGCATCGACTCCCGTATGAATCATTGTGTGTAATTGTAGTGGACCCCACATCCCTCCCCGCTTTGGACGAAATATTAGTGCTCAACCACTCAGCCAAGGAAGCAGATATTTAGAGGGTTGAAGATAATTCAGGCCTGAACTTGAGAGGAATGGAGAGTTGACCTGTTTTCTAATCAACTATAAGGCATGATCAAAAAATTTCAGTTTGAGGGAGTTGCTACAGCGGATATACAACGTAGTGCGATTACGATGCGGGTATATAAGCACGAACCCGGGGCTCCGGGGAAGAGGCAGGCACGCCACCCCTACACAGCCCCAGAAATTGCCTGGTGAAAAAATGGGAAACCATCTTCACCGCTGCCGACGGTGGGATTGGAACTACTGTTCAGCCCGAAGGCCTGAAGGTTATGAGGTGTCATGTGATCAGTACGACGAATGCTCTCGGCCGTTATTCTTGTCTTCCTAAACCGTATCACCGTCAGACAGCTCCTCAATTGTAATCACGTAGGCTGAGTAGACCTCGAACCAGCCTTCAGTTCCAGGTAAAAAAATCCATGACATGGCTGGGTATCGAACCCGGGGCCTCCGCACCCCGGGCACACATCATAACCACACCGTAAAACACTCGCGTCTTGGCGAGTTGCGTGCGTTAAATGCGGCTACGTGAACTATGGCGACGTTATTACCAAATGCGTCCAAACAGGACCAACGTGCTGTTATTCTGCTCTTGGCTGCAGAAGGACAAACGCCGGTGGACATACATCGGAGAATGAAAACTGTGTATGTGTCGAAAACAGCGGTCATGGAATGGTGCACCAAGGTCCGTGCGGATCTCGTTTCGACACAAGACGCCGGTCGATCTCGGAGGCCAGCCTCATCCATTATGGACAACAAGCGGGCGGTGGAACTGGCGAATAGGGCTGAACGGCGCATAACCATTCGTGCGGTGGCAGCGGATCTCGACATCAGCTTCGGTAGTGCTTTGAAGAGTCGACGCTTCCTGTCGGACGGACGAGGATGTGCAGCAGGCGGTTACGGACTTCTTCACGCAGCAGGACACGGTGTTTTACCACACGGGGATCTTCAACCTGGTGCGTCGGCGGGATGAGTGTCTCAATGCTCACGGCGTTTTTTCCCGGTTCAGAACTGTATAGCCGTCGCACGGAAACTTTTAAATCGCCCCCTTATACACAGGAAGAAAATCGAATACACTTCTAGCATTGTTCCCAATATCTTGGGGTCGTCATTTTGAATGGATTCAACTAATTTTTACTGCCTGATATCTTTCCCGACGCCAACCCTATGTGGAGGGATGTCCTCAATGTTGCGTGTTTCCACAGTGGTTTTAGTATGAAGTGTTGTATATAAATGAAGATGCGTAGTAAAACGAACACAAACATCCAGTCCCAGAGCTGCAGGAATTAACCGGACAAAGTTGAAATTTCAGAATCAGTCGGGAATAGAACTCGGAGCCCTCTGAACTCACGGCCAGAATGCTAACAATTCAGCCAATGAGCCGGATACGCAGTAACGGAACATACCTGACGTAAATGCGCATTCTCACGAATATAATCGACTTTGAACTGCTATATCTCTTGATAGTCTATGAATCTAAAGATACGTCATAATACATACGAAACACCGTGAAGCAACAGCCCCGAAGGGCCGTGGCCGACGTAGCAACCACTGATTAGCCTGAAGACCTGCAGATTATGAGCTGTCATGTGGACAGCACAACGAATCCTCTCGGCCGTTATTCGTGGCTTCCTAAACCGTCTCACCGTCAGTTAGATCCTCAATTGTAATCACGTAGGCTGAGTGGACCTCAAACCAACCCTCAGATCCAGGTAAAAAATCCACTATCTGACCTCATAATCATATCGTAGTAGGAGCTGTCTGTGTCTGTAATATTAGTCGCCTTAAGAAAATAAGCTCAAAATTGTATTTGATAAGCGGTAACAATATTTGAATAATAAGAAAGTTTCAAACTCTATACTTTTGTTACTATCATCCATAGAGGTTCATGAAGTTCGTCAAATTATTTCATATAATCAAGTAATTTACTAAAAATACTAAACAGGGAAATGCCCTTCATTCGCATAAATGTCCCTTTAAAAATATCTGCTATCTTTCTTTCTTAATCTGTTTACCTTCCATGGTTGGTTTTCCCTCAGACTCAGCGAGAGATCACACCTCTACCGCCTCAAGGGCAGTGTCCTGGAGCGTGAGACTTGGGGTCGGGGATACAACTAGGCAGGAGGGCCAGTACTCGCCCAGGCGGCCACACCTGCTATTCTGAAGAGGGGCCTTGCGGATGGATGGGAACATCGAAAGGGATAGACAAGGAAGAGGGAAGGAAGCGGCCGTGGACGTAAGTTAGGTACCAGCCCGACATTTTCCTGGAGGAGAAGTGAGAAACCAAAACCAAACCCACTTCGAAGATGGCTGAGGTGGGAGTCAGTTGACCTCCCGAGGCTGAGTGGACCCCGTTCCAGCCCTCGTGCCACTTTTTAAATTTCGTGGCACAGCCGGGAATCGAACCCGGGTCACCGGGGGTGGCAGCTAATCACGCTAACCACTACACCACAGAGGCGGACTATAAAAATTTCACGACGGGTAATTTTCGACTGGTCGTTGTGGAGGTTTGTTTTGGAAAGATTAGAAGTAATGCAGTTAGAATATTAGTACGAGGATATCAGAAGAGATCTCAATCGAAATATGTCACATTTCTTAATAAGTTTCACATCATTCTTGGTTCTTCGTACAATGAACAGTTGGAACAAGCTTCAGTAAACATATACCACATTTTAATTGGCAACATGGTGTCTGTGTAAACCACCCAAATGTTATTAATATTTACAAATACAAGGTTAAAGTTTGAGTGCTCGTGAAGTTCGGAACTCTAATACCACCTTTCGGCCTTTTTCCAGACTTCCAAGATCTTGGGTAACATATTCGTTTATCAGTCTGCGCATTTTATGAGGTTTCCATAGATACGGACCGTTTGTTGTACTCTAGGTAGTATTTTAATTTTTGCTCTACTCCACTTGGTTTAGAAAGAATTCCTTATATACTCCTGTGTATGGGGGCGGCATAATACACCATTCATGGTACCCTCTGCCTGTTGTCAACGGTAACTAGAAGGAGCACCAGGGACTCTCAGTTTGGGAGTATGCTATTGCTTTCCATGTGCTCCGTACTCTATGAATTTTCGTAAAAGAAAGCAGGGGTGGTGAAATATTTACGCTCCCATGCACGCAGCAATGCAAAGTTTTAGCTCTGTGGGAAAAGTAACTCTGTAGATTACTGGATGAAACTAAGGAGCAAGACGACTGGTGAAGTTAGTGGACCTTCTTGAGAGACTACAGTACAAACTTAGAAAGTTGGCATTACAGTTAACTTGCAATTTTCTACTGTATGGTTTGTGCCGGGCTGAATGGCCTAGGCAGTTAAAGCGCTGGCTTTCCGAACCCCAAGTTGGCAGGTCCGAACCTGGCTCAGTCCGTTGTTATTTGATGGTGCTCAAATATGTCAGCCCCGTGTCAGTAGGTTTACCGGCACGTAAAATATTTACCGCGACTCAAAATTCTGGCACCTCGGTGTCTTTAAAAACCATGAAAGTAGTTCATGAGACTTAAAACCAATAACATTATTACTGGTATGTTTTGTCCGGCAGTCATATCATAGAATTAAGCACATCTTCGAAAGATTACGGAAATTATATCTCTCAACGAAATTTATCCTCATATTCTGAAATGACAGCTGTGAGATGCCGCACTAATTATACTGTTTCTTTAATAGAGTTTCCTTCAATTAACAGGACTGTGCAGAATATTTTATTTGTTTTACCTTGTTTAGCGGCAGCCTGTAAATACAAGAGGTTGTTCCTAAATAAATGGAAATGAATAATGCCTGAATTATATTATTAGACCCAAAAGAGGGTAAGTCTTTCTTTTTGCTAGTGGTTTAAAGTCGCAAGGCGAAGCAAGGATGGAAAAGGGCCAGGAGTGGGAAGGAAGTGAAAATGGGAAACCACGGAAATCCATCTACCCGATCCTAACCGCTCGGCCAACTCGCTCGGTAATGAGGATAGGTAGTTTCTGTCGTGCATAGTAACTATGCGCTTATATCATGGAGGCAGTTTTCTGGCAGATGCTGGCATTTTAGAGCAGCTCGAACATCCTTCCCCGAGTAAGGGAATTAACCGTTTATAAACAACTACAATACCAAACAATCGAACTTGGAATACCGAAGTCCGAAAGCCAAGACGCTGATCAATGAGATACGCAGCTGAATGTTGAGTACATGATCGTGTGTAATACATTACCTAAAACTAAATCCGAAAGTAAGGATTAATTACAAAACGAATGATTAAATCAATATTCTAAATTAGGCCTATACACCAAATATATTATACTATATACAAGTTTTTGTTCATTTCTAAGCTGAGGAGGATTCCATAAATCCTTGGGGATACAGAAGGTGGTAGTACTCACCTGAATTCCTTTAGTAAATTTTCGTCTGGAAGCAGTCGGGCCAAGGGAGAGAATTCCAGCAGATAATTGAGCTCTTTCTGGAGTATGAGGTTCAGTTTGTACCATAGATCCTCACGAAACTTCTCAACCAGAGTTTTATCTGCAAGAAGGACTTAAATGTTTACAATGTTTGTCTGGTGAAAGTTGGTATATCTATTATATCTATATTACATTTCAGTAAGGCATAATTAATTCAGTTTCTAGTGTAAAGAAATATTTTTTACCTATAAGGTTGATGTGAGAGCGGCACATACAGTATTTTCAGAGTTTATGATATACAGGGTGGTCGAAAACAATGTGAACCGTGTATGCAAGCGTTAGAGGGTTGGTCATGCTGATAAATAATTCCATACTCGCACGGTTGTCATTTTATCAGCTGTTCAAGTTCGCCAATCAGATCGCTTCGCGAGCGAATCCAAAAGGGCTTTGCTAGGCAGTGCTACTAAATCTTTACGTGACTTAAGAATGGCTTAAGAGCCATGCAGAGAAATCAGCGTCAAACACAAACACACCGTTGGTTTCAGGCACTGTCACCGTAGCGCACTTGCTTTGGCGTGATTCTGTCAGCTCGGAGGTCTGTATTCAAACCCCTCCCTTGGCGAAGTTTTATTCTTCGACTGGTGCTCATATGCCGGTCCTATGTCACGTACAGATTTGGCAACACCGCCTTGAAAAGCTCATTTGAATCTATTCGGGAAGCGATCTGATTGGCTAACTTCAGCAGCTGATAAAGTGACAACGGTGAGAAATATAGAGTTATTTCTTTCAAATTATTTATCAGTATGACCAACCCTCTAACGCTGATATACCCGGTTCACTTTGTTTGCGACCACCCTGTATATACAAATATATATAAAACAGAAAGTTATCCGTGAAGACATAGGGACATAGAGACATCTACTTGGCATTCTGGGAGAACAAAACGTTCTAGTAGGAAGTAAGAATATTCAAATATATATAACGAACATTTTGCAAGAATGTTCCCGGATTGTTATGAATTGTAAAGAAATGTACCTATATGCAAGGTTTTTATCAACTGATGTGGAGGGTAGAGTTGAAATATTTTACTCTATAGGCCACTCATAACCCGGTCTAGGAAGCCAAAAATTACGGACGAGAGGATTCGTCGTGTTGATTACATGACACCTTCATAATCTGCAGGGCTTCGGGCTGAGCAGCGGTCGCTTGGTAGGCCATAGCCCTTCGTCGCATTTGCGCCATGGGATTAGTTTTTTTTTATGCCACTCATAAAATGCCTTAGTGTGCTCGGTTATGTAGGCTTAGTGAAGAAAAAAAAAGTGCATTCTTGATGGCAGTGGTACGAAGGTCGTGTATGCCGTTTTAAGAGACGCAGCAAAGGGATAATCAACCCCTTTTAATAGTAACTGCATGATATTTTAGAAGAATTGAGGTATTGGCTAACGAAAGTGAGATGAGATGAGATGAGATGAGATGAGATGAGATGAGATGAGATGAGATGAGATGAGATGAGATGAGATGAGATGAAGGAGTTCTTAGGCCTCGCAAATCTAATACATTCAGTATTTTATGAGGAAAATGATTGGGCAAGAGATGTCAGACATATGATGATGATGATGATGATGACGATGATGATGATGATGATGTTTGTTTAAAGCGGCCTAACATAGGAGTGTTTTTCTCATCTGAGAAGAAGTAATATCAGGCTCGTATATGATCACATAGACATAATATAAAGTCTCACAAGCGTTGATACCCTGGAGAGAAGCAGTGGTCCTTCATAATGTGTTCGTAGCCAACCAAGTGTCTGGACTCACCTAGAGCTTCACGGCTGACTTGGCTGACGGCAGGACCTTCATTAGTCTCGTACGTCACCTGTAATTAGATGATGTCACCTTGATAATGGTTGAGAACACGGGGCCTTGTCAATAACTTTCTAATGGCTGTGGTGATGTCGTTACCGTTATAATCACGTTCTTGGGCGTGTAGGTCATGTCAAAGTTCGTGGCTTGCAGAGATTTTTCTCCCAGTGTCAATCCAACTTGACCTTCTGCATACACCTCGGAGATGATCACGCTGTAACATGACACGTACAGTAAAAGAATTGATTAATAAAATCCTATTCACACCTATTTATCTGAACAAATACAAACAAACCACTTATTCTTAACAAATATTGACTAAATATACTTCAAGTAGACTTTCATTTAATTGGCTAGTGTCAAGTACATGTACTATATGCCGGAGAGAAATGAATAAAAATGGCCCACCAGACACCGGTGGAAACTGAACCCATAGCCTTAAAATTAGCCATCCGACCCTCATCTGATTCATCTTCGGTGGCCTCAAACGTTCTTGTTCTGTTACTATGGCCAGCTAAACTGTGGAGTGCGCGCTAGTCGCTCACTGTAGCTCATTCGAATGTAATATTTTGTTTTCAAGATCACATTGTACTGGAAATAGACATTAACTTATTAGGTCGTGTTGAGTAAATATAGCACATATCGAAGAGAAGTACAGAACAGGAATGACCGAGGTCGCTGTAGCTCAATCGCGATGGCATCGGATGTGAAATCTGAAGGTAAAGGCTTCGGTTCCGACCGGAGTCCCGTTGTTCTTTTCTCCTCTGTACATAACATCTTCTTTTGCTACCACTTTTTCCTACACCTGTGGGGTTGCGAGTGCGAACTGAGTCGCACATGTGGATTTGGCCCTGTTTTACGGCCGGATGCCCTTCCTGACGCCAACCCTATATGGTGGGAAGTAATCACTACTGCGTGTTTCTGTGGTGGTTGGTAGTGTGGTATGTTTTCTGAATATGATGAGGAGAGTGTTGGGACAGACACATATACCCAGTCCCCGAGCCAGAAGAATTAATCAGAAGCGATTAAAATCCCCGACCCGGCCAGGAATCGAACCCGGCACCCTCTGAACCGAAGGCCAGTACGCTAACCATTCAGCCAACGAGTCGGACTATCTGTACGTAACATATGTTTGGATAAATCCCACAAAGCCTCATATGGTGAAACACTATATTAAGTACAATGCGATCTTCAAATACAGTTCAAATATTCAGTTGTAGACTACTTTGGGTTTCTGCAATCAGATTTAGCATTGATAATTTGTCTACAATTATGAATATTTGACAAGTGTATGTCTGTGTTTAATATGCACATATCTGGATAAATAAATAACACTGACAAGAATGTCCGTTTGTTCGTAATCTGTTTACCCTTCAGGGTCGGTTTTTCCCTCGGACTCAGCGAGGGATCCCACCTCTACCGCATCAAGGGCAGTGTCCTGGAGATTCAGACTTTGGGTCATGGATACAACTGGGGAGAAAGACCAGTACCTCGCCCAGGCGCCCTCGCCTGCTATGCTGAACAGGGGCCTTATGGAGGGATGGGACGTTTGTATGGGACAGGCAAGGAAGAGGGAAGGAAGCGGCTGTGGCCTTAAATTAGGTACCATCCCGGCATTTGCCTGGAGAAGAGGGAAACCACGGAAAACCACTTCCAGGATGGCTGAGGTGGGAATCGAACCCACCTCTACTCAGTTGACATCTCGAGGCTTAGTGGACCCCGTTCCAGCCCTCGTACCACTTTTCAAATTTCTTGGCAGAGCCGGAAATAGAACGCGGGCCTCCGGGGGTGGCAGCTAATCACGCTAACCACTACACCACAGAGGCGGTCGACAAATATGTCAAGAAATAAAATAAAGTAATTTATATTTTTCGTTGTAATTGTTACCCGAATGGCGTAGTTTGGTCTTAATATCAGAACTTCCTGTTGCAATATGGCCACATTTTGGATGTTAAAATGTGCCACTTCTGTGTATTGTCTGTGTACAAATATCTGTGCAAATTAAGAATACTGAAAATTATTTGAAGACGTAAACAAATGCACTGTTTAATTTTTCATCGCCTTCATCAACGGATTTCATATCCGCTCCATTATCTCGTCGTTGCGCCTAGAAAAACCGCTGTGTGATATATTTCAGGTTAGAACTCTGACCAGAAAGGTTCTGTCATCTATTGCATGAACTAACTATATCAACAAATTTTCGTTCTAAGTAATACATGTGCTGCGGGTTAGTATTTCTCCCCTTAACATTGCCGCATAACGGTGTTTTGACGCGCAACGACGATTATTTTCATGAATCAGCAACTTAGCAACCTGCATTTTAACAGAGGTAGACTCTCCATCAGTATTTGTCGATGTTGCGTTATCTGAAAATTCACGAAAATAAATAAATTATGGCACTTTTCATGAAGATCGGACAAATATTATCGGCACACTTTATCTGGGTGCATTTGCACCCTAGTGCTGAATCGGTCGACCTCGGCAATCTTCGATATTCGTACTGGCAACCTTTGAAAGAATCGCTTAAGCATCGCTGTGCGTCATCTGGCGTATACTTTACGAACTAGTACTGTTGTTGTTTACACAGCAAAGCCAAACTATCGAGAAATGTAATATAATGTTAAATAATGTATGTGTGACACAGTTGTTGACGTAAGATAATAAATGTTTAGAAAATTCTTATCGATCGATCATATTATCGATTCAATTTACATTTCATTTCCATCCAGTTGGCAGTATAACCGGAACCGGCAGCGCTCCCTCCTTACTCCTCAGCCCGTAAAAATCGGGCTCAAGAAAAGGTTCGCCTACAGTACACGAAGTTGAGGGCGCGGTCCGCCATGTTGGTGTAGCCACCCTAGAGCTCTCCTTATGGGGGAAGCAATGATAATATAATCAACTTTAAATCGCAGTTAATGGCGCATTGGAATAATTAAAAATATAGGGACTTATTCAATCAAAGCATAAGAACATTGGGAACACCGACACGTCATTACCAGGTCAGTAAATCTCAGGGATAGTAATAAAAATGAGTGTATAATAACGGCCGACAAATATTAACTTAGGTGCTGAATACATGCAATTAGAGATGGGTAATACAATACGAGTGAAAAACAGTTTCTGGAAACATGGCTGTAAATTTTATACATGCATGCCACGAAATTATGCATTCTTAAGGGGAGGTACGACTGAATTTTTCGTATTTTGAGTCAAAAACTCGGTTTTTTTATTCATACAAAAATAGCCCTATTCGTCCTCCATCAGAAAATGTTTTTATTTTAGTAATGAGCCCGCAGGTCCGACTCGTTGTCTGAATGGTCAGCGTACTAGCCTTCAGTGCAGAGGGTCCTGGGTTCGATTCCTGGTCTGGTCGGGGATTTTAACCTTCATTGGTTAATTCCATTGGCCCGGGGGCTGGGTGCTTGTGCTGTCCCCAACATCCCTGCA
Source organism: Anabrus simplex (assembly GCF_040414725.1). Taxonomy (NCBI): domain Eukaryota; kingdom Metazoa; phylum Arthropoda; class Insecta; order Orthoptera; family Tettigoniidae; genus Anabrus; species Anabrus simplex. The sequence continues at coordinate 338,366,370 of NC_090268.1, read as the reverse complement.
ACTCACACATCACGCATAACACTATCCTCCACCACAATAACACGCAGTTACCTACAAATGGCAGATGCCGCCCACCCTCATCGGAGGGTCTGCCTTACAAGGGCTACACTCAGCTAGAAATAGCCACACGAAATTATTATGAGCCTGCAGGACATTTAAAAGCAGAACCACACCCACTTCTCCTGTAACGGCATAATGATAGTTTACTGTGTGTTTTTCGCTGGATATTCAAGTAATTCGCGGCGTATTTGCTGTAGAATTATCGGCATGCTGACAGCCACTCGTTTACTAGTCAATCAGTATAATTACGTTATGTTAGGAAATATTGTAATTTGAACTGATGGACAGAATGTTGTACCTCTTCCAAATAGTACTCAATTTATATCTGCCACACATGTATACTTTTATAGCTTAAATATATTATGTATTTGTATTATTTACATTTAGGAATTCGTATTTGTGTTAATCGTAGTAGTACAAGCATGGCTACCTTGTTTGTTTATATTTTACTAACATGGAGAAGTAACATATGGTTTCAATTCAGCGAGTGAAATATCTAAACTAGTGATTTTTCATTGATGTATTTCATCTTAATTCCTTTGTAAATGTGTGGGGTATTGCAATAAAACAACACAGAACACCCATGGAACTACAATCAGGAGACCTGGCATCACTGAACTAAGCATAAACAAAGCAAACGCGCTCCTCGTGGTCTAATGCACTGTGCGCTCGCTGCCGTCTTACTACGCCAGTCATCTTCTATTCGGCTTACTGCTACCCAAGCTACCAGCCATCCATGTACAGAGATCAGAGGGGTGCTCTCAATGTCTGCCATCCGTGGCTGATGGTGAAATTGTCGTAAATGAATATATTTTTTTACTAGTCCGAACAACCAGTCTTCTGTGCCCAGGAGATTCTTAACTAAATGAGCAGTATTCAACGCAAGTTTTAGAAATCTAACATTTTAGTATTTGACTTTATGATAAAGCCAACGTTGGACAAGAAGATGGTTCAGTATATAAAGGATATTAGTGTACGAATTTCACCTGGGTTAAAAAATGTAATCCTTCACCAAGGAGGGCTATGCGACCATATCGAAATAATTTTGTTGTTCTTCGTGTCTATTATGTTGGGTAACATATACAAGAATTAAGGGACATAGTTATTGTTCAGAAGAAAACCAAAGAGTTTATACTATTAATCGTCACTGAGACCATGAAGTGAAGGTTCAATCAATCAATCAATCAATCAATCAATCAATCAATCAATCAATCAATCAATCAATCAATCAATCAATCAATCAATCAATCAATCAATCAATCAATCAATCAATCAATCAATCAATCAATCAATCAATCAATCAATCAATCAATCAATCAATCAATCAATCACCACTGATCTACATTTGGGGCTGTCGCTCTCGCGGAAATTCTGTGCAATCTCTAAAATATATTAAATCACTAAATAATCGATGTATTAATTTAAAAGATTGTTGAGATAGTGTTTTAAAATCTAATTATGAGGTTTTATCCTCACGGTAATTCATATGCAACGGCAACTGTCCTTTATGGATTCTCTCTCTCTCCTACTCCTATTAAGATCTTTCCTTACACCCAAGTACTGTGCTTGGCATTGATAGACAAGGAATAATACATATGGTGCAGGCCTAAAGAGAGTATGCGAATTTGAGACCGAAGTTAGACGCGTTTGAAACACTGATACGATCAACTGTGCTCCAATAACAACTTCAGGATCAGTGGCCGGGCTGAGTGGCTCTGACGGTTGAGGCGTTGCCCTTCTGACCCCAACTTTGCAGGTTCAATCCTGGCTCAGTCCGATGGTATTTGAAGGTGGTCAAATGCGTCAGCCTTGTGTCGACAGATTTACTGCCACGTAAAAGAAATCCTGCGGGACAAAATTCTGGCACCTCGGCGTTCCCGAAAACCGTAAAAAGTAGTTAGTGGGACGTAAAGCCAACAACATTATTATTCAGGATCAGTGATACTCCAATAGCACCTTCTAACACACTGATCAAATTGAAACCTAACTCACTCTATCTTCACCTCCATTGGTATGCTACCGAGCTCAATAGCTGCAGTCGCTTAAGTGCGGCCAGTATCCAGTATTCGGGAAATAGTAGGTTTGAACCCCACTGTCGGCAGCCCTGAAAATGGTTTTCCATTGTTTCCCTTTTTTACACCAGCCAAATGCTGGGGCTGTCCCTTAATTAAGGCCACGGCCGCTTCCTTCCCAGTCCTAGCCCTTTCCTGTCCCATCGTCGCAATAAGACATATCTGTGTCGGTGCGACGTAAAGCCAATAGCAAAACAAATAGCATTGGTATGCTCCGATATAAATCAGCCTATGGTTTTCCACCTAAGCACAGGACCTACAATGAACGCTGTTGTATGTCCGGCGCTCCCGTCTCGCTCCACCAGCCAGCTGCACGCGCGCCTGTGTATCATTCTGCTAGCTTCGACGCGCAGCCCTCAGTGCGCGTGCCTGACCATCGAGTGTACTATAAATAGGAGCTCCCTGCCTGCTCACTTGCCCACTTTCCCCGATGTCCAGCTCCAGAATACACCCTACGTCGAGCACGGAGGCTACTCCTCTTGAAAATGTGCTTCGACCAGGTGGACTGAATTTCTGGCAGTACGAGGTCTCACCTCTGGTCACCGCTCCCTTACCTGTTTCCGCTGCCTATGTTCCGTAATTCTTTTACAAGCCATTTTCATTCCCTAATTTATGCAAGCTCCCTTAGTTTCGCTAGGTGGAATTTCTTCAATCAATTGAACTTGCTTTTTAGGAATTCAGGCACTTCAACAAACAAGGACTCTCAAAGACATTCATGTTAGTGTGCCAGATAGTTCTCGACTATCAACGTGTCAATTCACGAAGACTATCTTTTCAAGATAGGAGTGTATATAAAGACTGTAAACCTGTACATATTGTATAAAGACAGACTTTTCTCAAGATTCAATATTCCTTTTTGCTTCAAAATAAATTTCAGTTATTTGTGTAAATATCATAAAGTGAAGCAATAAAAGTTGTGTTTTGTAAACTTCAACCTTGGTTACAACACAACTCTATGGCGACGAGGTAAAAAAGCATCAACCTACAATTCTTCGACCCCAGTTGCCAACTCTATGGCGACGAGGTAAAAAAGCAACTCTACAATTCTTCGACCCCAGTTGCCAACTCTATGAGACGAGGTAAAACGCAACAAACTACACGTCATCTGCCCCAATCGCCAACTCTATAGCAACGAGGTAAACACGACACTACAATTCAACAGGCCCAGTTGTCAACTCTCCGGTGACGTGCTAAACAACCACGACACTCCAACCAGTTCTGACACACAGCTTACCTTACTCTTTCTTGCACGCATCTCGCAATGGCTACTGCGGAACAACTCGCTACGGTCTTCCAAGCCTTACAGCAGCAACAACAACAGTTTATGCAACAACAACAGGCAGCATTAATTCAGGCTATTCAAGCTATTTCTGTCTCTACACAGCCCTCAGCTATTCCTCCGTTCTCTGCTTTTGATCCGGCTAAGGAAGAATGGTCAGTTTATTTAGCCCGTTTACAACAGCATTTCATCTGCCATTCTGTCACAGATGATCAACGCCGCCGCGCACTATTTCTTAGTTCGGTTGGCAATGCTACGTGTGAATTACTACGTAAATTAAGTCCGGAAGAACACTTATCTGAGGTACCCTTCACGCAGCTCTTGGCCCGTCTCACGGAACACTATGCCAAAGCTCCTCACATAGTGGCTGCTCGCTATAAATTTTTTCAGTGCAGAAAGCAACCCCATCAGACACATACTGAATGGATAACTGAATTACGTGGTCTAGCTAAACCCTGCCAGTTCATCTGCTCTAAGGACGGTTGTGGTTCATCCTACACTGATTCTCTCATTCGGGACATGATAATTTTACATACTCCTGAAGACAAAATACGTTTTGACGCTGTCAAGCAGAGTAACCCTTCTTTAGAAGACGTCCAGCGTATTGCTACGGTTTATGAGCTTACTACCAAGACTGCCGCAGCCATAGCTTCTCCACACGAAGTTGCACAAGTCTCGCCTCAGGCCCGCAAGTCCTCTTCTACTGTGAACCGTACGGATAAGGCGCTCTCCACCAAGCCTTCTCGCCAGGTTCCCTCTCGCAATGCTACACGGAAGCCCAATTCTAAAAGCACCTCGAAACTCCTGCCTTCCTGCCGAGGTTGTTTCAAGCATCATGAACGTCGTGACTGTCGTTTTTTCAAAGCTACTTGTGAACGATGTAATAAACTTGGACACATTAAGACTGTCTGTCAAAGTTCGCTCCGCCCTGCTAAGACTACTGCAGCACGCCGGAAGCATATACAGCCCCGCCAAGACATGGAAGTTGATCAGATCAATCTTATTCTTCCCACAAAGGATTCTCACAAAATCATCATTCCTCTCTCATTCTCTGATCGCTCTGTCGATTTTCAATTAGACACTGGATCACCGGTCTCTATTATTAACCTGTCTACCTACCACGACTTAGGTTCACCTTCATGCTCTCCAGCTGACATCCAGCTCGTGACATTTAACAAGAAGAAAATTGACATCAAAGGTCAAATCAAGCTTCAGGCTAGTTATAAAGGAATTCAGAAAGCCATTCCTCTTCTCGTAGTTAACAACTACACTGCATCAAACATTATGGGCATGGATCTATTTAACTTATTTGGTTTCCAGATACATGACAACATTAACGTCGTATCTACATTGCATCCTACTTCTGACGTTACAGCTCTCCTAGAGCAGTTTCCTGAAGTCTTCGACTCTCAGCTCGGAACAGCAAAAGACTATACGGCTCACATACAGCTGAAATCCGGAGCTAAGCCTCGCTTCCTCAAAGCCCGTCCAGTACCCCTAGCACTTCAAGACCAGGTCACGAAAGAATTAGAAAGATGGATACAAACTGGAATTGTTGTACCAGTTACTTCTAGTCAATGGGCTACTCCACTCGTGGTAATCAAGAAACCTGATGGTAATGTTCGACTTTGTGGCGATTTTCGATCTACAGTCAACGCACAACTCGACACAGATATCTTTCCTATTCCACGTCCAGAAGACTTATTCCGTCGTCTCTCTGGTGGACAATTCTTCTCTCGAGTTGATCTTAAAGAAGCATATCTCCAGCTACTTTTAGACGAAGAATCTAAGAAATTTCTCACACTCAACACTCCTCTCGGACTGCTACAGCTCCAGCGGCTCCCCTTCGGTGTTTCATCCTCAGCGGCTATTTTTCAGCGCTATTTGGCTCAACTCACCGCCTCCATTCCCGGTTGTGCTAACTACCTGGATGATATTATTGTTACTGGAAAAGATCATCAGGAACATCTAACCAATCTACGCCTTCTTCTCCAGAAATTGAAAGACAATGGCCTACGAGCGAATCTCGCTAAATGTACCTTCTTTCAACCTCAAGTTCACTACCTAGGACATATACTTGATAAGAATGGAATTCGTCCTAGTACACAGAATGTCTCAGCGATAGTAAACATGCCAGCACCTCAGAACCTCAAGCAGCTTCAGTCCTTCATAGGCAAAGCGAACTATTATAATAAGTTCATTCCACGCTTCGCTACAGTGGCAGCTCCCTTAAACGCTCTACGTAAAAAAGGTGTTAAGTTTCAGTGGACTCCGCAATGCCAACAGGCATGGAAAACAATCAACAACGCCTTAATTCAAGCTATACAACTCACTCATTTTCAGCCCGACAAGATCATCACGCTAGCTACTGACGCTTCAGACTACGGTGTCGGTGCCGTTCTCTCCCAGAAGGATCGTCATGGACAAGAACGCCCCATCGCCTTCGCTTCGAAAACACTTAATGACCATCAACGTCGATACTCACAGATAGAGAAAGAAGCTTTAGCCATCATCTTTGGTATTCGCCGTTTCAATGAATATCTCTATGGCAACCATTTCCTGATCATTACCGATCATAAGCCTCTCGTACACTTATTCCATCCTGGTAATAAGATCCCTGAGAATTCCCTCAGAAAGCTTCAAAGATGGTCCATGTTCCTTTCTGATTATTCCTATCAGATTGTATATCGAGCCACATCCCAGCATTGTAAGGCTGATGCCCTCTCCCGCTTACCCGTTGGTCCTGATACTGCCTTCGATTCTCAAGAATCTGAATGTCTTCAGTTGGACATAGAACTTGAAGATACTGTATCCAGTTTTCCTATTGATGCTACCTGCATAGCTAAAGCTACGGATAAGGACAGTACACTTGCTACTGTACGTACTTACATCCGCAACGGTTGGCCTCTTCAGAGCACACTTCCTGCCCACCTGGCACCTTATCATCGTATGCAGCATCGTCTCACGACTCGTGCCGGAGTTGTATTACTAGAAGCAGGCGCCATCTTCCGAGTGGTCATCCCACTTAGCCTACAGAAACAAGTTCTCGGATTATTACACCAAAGTCATTGGGGTATCTCCAGAACAAAGCAACTCGCCCGTAAACACTGCTACTGGCCCGGTATTGACGCCGCCATCGAAAAGCTAATACGTCATTGTGAGCAATGTCAAACGAATCAGAACGCCCCGTCTTCTGATCTTGCTTCATGGCCTCCTGCTACTACTCCATGGGAACGAGTTCACATCGATTTCGCAGGTCCTTTCCTCAATTCCATGTGGTTAATAGTCATCGATTCACTGTCAAACTTTCCATATGTAGTGGATATGCATTCGACTACTACAACCGAAGCTACCATTCGTGCTCTCCAGAAAATCTTTACTACAGAAGGTTTACCGCAAGTACTCATTTCGGACAACGGACCTCAATTTACAGCTACTGCTTTTCAGAACTTTTGTACACATAATGGCATTCGTCATATCCTAGCACCACCTTTTCACCCTCAATCTAATGGTGAAGCTGAACGCTTCGTACAAACATTTAAAAGAAGTATGAAGAAAGCTGTCTCTTCAGGCTTAACTAAAGACCAAGCCTTGCTCCAACTCCTAAACACCTACAGAACTCTACCCGGCGCTGATAATATCACTCCTGCGCAGAAGCTCCATGGACGACCTCACAGAACTTTACTTTCTCTGTTACAGCCTCTTCCGACCCAGCATACGACCTCACCAACGAAGTTCTCCCTCAACGACAAGGTCTACACCAGGACATTCAAATCCAACCCACTCTGGATACCTGGAGTCATCTGCAGATCTTTGGGTCATCGTCTATACGAGATACAGACTACGGAGAAACGTATCTGCCGCCATCAAGATCAGATACGTCTGCGCTACCGCCCCTGTCCAGCTATTGATGCTATTGCTAAACCAGATAAATCTATTGCTGAACGAGCCTTAGATCATTTAATCACAATGGGTTCCTTTCAGGACGAGACAGCGCCACTCCGCCCAGTTCCTGCTCCGGACAATACAACAGAGAAATCAGCAGCTCCGCCCCAGCATCGCAGTCGCCGCCAGCGCCGCCGCCGTTTCACGCCGTACCGGCGTATTTAGGAGGGGAGGGTGTTGTATGTCCGGCGCTCCCGTCTCGCTCCACCAGCCAGCTGCACGCGCGCCTGTGTATCATTCTGCTAGCTTCGACGCGCAGCCCTCAGTGCGCGTGCCTGACCATCGAGTGTACTATAAATAGGAGCTCCCTGCCTGCTCACTTGCCCACTTTCCCCGGTGTCCAGCTCCAGAATACACCCTACGTCGAGCACGGAGGCTACTCCTCTTGAAAATGTGCTTCGACCAGGTGGACTGAATTTCTGGCAGTACGAGGTCTCACCTCTGGTCACCGCTCCCTTACCTGTTTCCGCTGCCTATGTTCCGTAATTCTTTTACAAGCCATTTTCATTCCCTAATTTATGCAAGCTCCCTTAGTTTCGCTAGGTGGAATTTCTTCAATCAATTGAACTTGCTTTTTAGGAATTCAGGCACTTCAACAAACAAGGACTCTCAAAGACATTCATGTTAGTGTGCCAGATAGTTCTCGACTATCAACGTGTCAATTCACGAAGACTATCTTTTCAAGATAGGAGTGTATATAAAGACTGTAAACCTGTACATATTGTATAAAGACAGACTTTTCTCAAGATTCAATATTCCTTTTTGCTTCAAAATAAATTTCAGTTATTTGTGTAAATATCATAAAGTGAAGCAATAAAAGTTGTGTTTTGTAAACTTCAACCTTGGTTACAACAAACGCTTTTAAGGATCGAACAGAATTCTACTAAAAATGAATGAAATCATTTGAGTAACTTTGTTACGGGAAAAACTCATGAAAATTCATGGACGGAGAAAATCAACGAACGGAACTCGTCCTAGATTGTTTGAAATATGTGAGTGATCAGACTTTGGCATCATAGCCAGGAAAAAATTGCTATATTCTGGGCATATGGTGAGATAACAACCTTATAACCAGTCAATTATCTTCAATCGGAAGGGGCCGATGACCTTAAAACAACAAGCATCATCATCATCATCATCATCTTCAATCGGAAATCTGATGGAGTTAAGTGCCAAGGGTAGAAAATAAGAAAAATATCATATGATCAACATGAGTGAATGGAGTAGACATAAGGTATATAGAGGCAAAATTTCAGGTGCTGATGACCGGAAGGAAATGGAAGCTATGATTGTCAACGTCTGAATAGAAGATGTCATACAATCAGATCTGATCTGAACTTGAAGACTTTTCAAGGAAAGGCAGAAATAGTTTCGAGTATGAATTATCCAGTAGTTTGAAACTTACCTTATTTTACCAGCATTTGTGAGCGGGATGACCTCCATAACACTGTTGCTTTCCAGACTGTAGTCACCCTGAATGTGAAGCGGGCCCATGGAAAGCCCAAGCCGCATGTTGAGGTACTTGAGATCAGTTGAAACATGGCTGAGTTCGTCGAGCTGTACACCTGACAGTCGGAGATTAGTGAGCTCTCTGAAAACAGTTAAAATATTCCTTCTTAAACAAATTTAAACTAAAATGTTGATGATATCATAATACTATTTGTTAATTTTCATTTATTAATTATGAATAAATTTCATATTGATGAAATAAATAATAATAATAATAATAATAATAATAATAATAATAATAATAATAATAATAATAATAATAATAATAATAATAATTTTCCTCCTCCTTCTTCCATGTTTCCCACACCGTATGGGGTCGTTTGTACGAACTCTGCCACAAATGTGGATTTGGGTCTGTTTTACTGCCGGATACCCTTCCTGACTCCAACCCTACGTGGAGGGATGTAATCGCTATCGGGTGTTCCTGTGGTGGGTGGTAGTGTGGTGCTTTGAATATGAAGAGGAGAGTGTTGTGATAAACACAATGACCCGTCCCCGAGCCAGAAGAATTAAAGAAATATTATTAATATAATTTATTAATTCATTAAAATCCTCCACTCGGCCGGAAATCGAACCCGGGACTCTCTGAAGCGAAGGCCTCAACACTTACCATTCCGCCAAGGAGTTAGCCAACAATAATCTTTGTCATGTAAAATAAATGTAGATCGTTAAATATGTTTTTTTCTATCCATGTCCTGGAGGTTGGTAGCTCGGAATGGTTGTTCGTACAGCGGTTCAATTCACTCGAACGGCATTATTCGTTTACCATTGTAAGATACTAGACGTTCGTTTAATTCCGCAAAATTATAATCATCATTACGTAATCCACGTTAACATACCTGTACTTATACACTGAACCGGACGATCCTTATTTAAAAGGTATTGGTCCATAATAGCACATTATTGTCTGACTCGTTGGCTGAACGGTCAACGTACTGGCCTTCGGTTCAGAGGGTCCCGGGTTCGATTCCCGGCCGGGACGGAGATTTTAACCCTAATTGGTTAATTCCAATGGCCCGGGGGCTGGGTGTATGTGTTGTCTTCATCATCATTTCATCCTCATCACGACGCGCAGGTCGCCTAAAGGAGTCAAATAAAAAGACCTGCACCTGGCAAGCCGAACCCGTCCTGGGATATCCCGGCACTAAAAGCCATACGACATTTCATTTCATTTCAGCACATTATTTTCTAGCATTTTATCATAACATAAATATTCTAAAGAAAAATCATCCCAACTGCAAGGTAAGTCTATTTTTGTTCTAACCTCAACTACGGTCATCTATCAGAACACAATTTATTATACGGTATATTGTGATGTAGGAACTTGAACTAAGAACAACATGTTTTTTATATTCATTAATAATACTGCCCATTAGACAGTTGAGAAAATCAGTAACTCTAGTTTGCATATGAGGGAAACTACTTGAGGATGATAACCCTCCATGAATTTTGCCGGGAGCTCATGAGTTGGGACGAGTCAGAAGGAACATTTTATGAATCATCGTGACTTCGACAAAGTATTTAGAAGCTAATCGGTGTTTATGGGGAAATGTCTACAATCTGCCATGCTGAGCAGTTCGAACGGTGAAGTGCTGGCCTTCTGACTCCAAGTTGGCAGATTTGATTCTGTCTCAGACCGATAGCATTTGAAGTTACTCAGATATGCCAGTATCGTTTCAGTAGATTCACCGGCACATAAAAGGAGCTCCTTCGAGACAATCTTCCTGTACCTCAGCCTCTTCACTAACCGTAGAAGTACTTAGAGGGATGTAAAATTAATAACATTATTGCGTCTACATTCTACTTTACCCAGTCGATCTTGAAGAAATAATATGTCTAAAGAGTTAAGTAAAATTTAAACCTGACACTACGGTAAAGAATGGTTTCATATAGAATAATGGCTAAATATGTAGTTACCATTCCTTTTCCTTCTGTACGCTGAAAATAATTTTTCTCTCTGCTCTGTAAGTTATTGCGATGGTATAGTTTTCATTTTTATCAAACTTACCGTAGCATTGGGTGGCTAAATATTTGGTCAATATTCATCCAGGTTCAGTATGTGAAAGGTGGCCAACAACCGTCCACGCAAAAAGGGCACGAAAAATGTGAACGTTAAGGTGTTAATGTGTGATCAGTTCTGTTATGTGGAACGGAAACATGGGCTGATGCGATACATTCCACGAATATCTGGAATCAGGTTACACAGAAGAATACTCTGAATCTGCTCGATGGATATGATTATAAGTAGGTCTACGAGAGTGCTAAGGATGTTGAGCACAAACAGAGCTGCTAACAACCTTTAAAAGCAGAAAAGAGACACATGTCGAACAGGTTTTGATACAACAAAAATACCATGCGTTTTGTATCATCCTTCAAGTAATGATAAAAGACCGCCGTGAATTCGAAGTAAGAAGAATATCATGGCTACACATATTCACTCATCATATTGATTGCCAAGATCAGATATATCTTATACCGTACGTTGAAGAAACTGAAGAAGAAATATTAAAATGAATACTCTTAAAAATCACGAGTAATTCGTAAACCTTGCCGAAAAGCGTGTTAAATGTTCGCGTATGTAAAATCTATTAATCAGATAAACATGACGGTGCAAATAACTTGGTCTAAACTAAAAATACATCGGTAGGCATAAAAACGGTGTAAACCCCACAGTTCTCAAGTGGAGAAAATTAAGGTATTGCAAATGTTTCAGGAAAGAATATTGGTAGTATCTCTTCACTTTTAATTTCTATCTTTTGAATAATTGTACATTCCAAGTTTATTTATTGGAATAATTCATAGATATCTTCTTCTTCTTAATCTGTTTTCCCTCCAGGGTCGGTTTTTCCCTCGCACTCAGCGAGGAATCCCACCTCTACCGCCTCAACAGAAGTGTCCTGCAGCTTCAGACTCTAGGTCGGGAGATACAACTGGGGAGAATGACCAGTACCTCGCCCGGACGGCCTCACCTGCTATGCTGAACAGGGGCCTTATGGAGGGATGGGAAGATTGGATGGGGTAGGCAAGGAAGAGGGAAGGAAACGGCCATGGCCTTAAGTGAGGTACCATCCCGGCATTTGGAGGAGAAGTGGGAAACCACAGGAAACCACTTCCAGGATGGCTGAGGTGGGAACCGAACCCATCTCTACTCAGCTGACCTCCCGAGGCTGAGTGGACCCCGTTCCAGCCCTCGTACCACTTTTCAAATTTCGTGGCAGAGCCGGGAATCGAACCCGGACCTCCGGGGGTGGCAGCTAATCACGTTAACCACTACACCACAGAGGCGGACCATTCATACTGTAGATATTCTAATTAAATTTAACTAAAAAATTCATGATCAATTTATGATTGGCTAATTACACAGATTCAAACATACACCATGGCATTTCAGCAAATCAGATTCAGCGTTAGGACATACTGAAAGTTTTACAGCTGAAATCTTTATTCGCAAGTTAATAGCTATTGTGAGAATATTTATAACATTTTATTAATTCGATTGTCTGTTTCTTTGTGATGGTAAATGTCTATTGAAACGTCTCTAGTACCATTTAAAGGTTTCAATAACTGTCACACAAATTAAGGAGTGAATTTTAATATAAATTTTGGATAGATTTAGGTAGATGTCGTCGGTGATTTAGACCACATCGTGTTTCAGAATTTTAGCCAATAGGCTACTGACTTCAACGAATATATGGCAGCATTCATTTAAAATGTTCATTTCTTAGGTTTGGGAGAATTTTCCGCCCAGGTCTCCAATTTTATTAACGTTATTCATTCTCTACAAGAAAATTAGAAATGGTAAAATAATTATAGAAAAACATTCATGAAATGAATCAGGTCGCATACTCCCTATTCCTATTTGTACACGATGGACAGTACATTGGAAATGTTTACACTAGACATCTATAGACTACCTCGAAGGATACGCAATCCAGACGGTAGGAGAGCAAACTTTAATAACCATTACCCCGTTTCAAATACACGATGGCAGCATTAATCTCTAAATTTTGAATGTTGAGGGTTATATATTTTTGTGCATATGTCTCCAATTGTAACGTAATTGAGTCTCCTTAGAAAAAATACTAATACCACAATAGCCATACTACAACATTCGCGAAATGAATCACACTCTGCACTTTCCATATACACTTGAAATAGACAGATCGCGTGATATTTTCACACTGATCATTTATATGAATGTCCGGGTCCAGAAACTTGGCTGAAAAGTCAGCGTAGTTACCTTAGATTCAGAGGGCTCCGGATTCGATTCCTGGCCAGGACGGGATTTTAACAATTACTATTTAATTCCTTAAACTCAGGGCTGTTTGTGTTCGTGTTAATACACATCGTCATTTATGTACAACACATCATACCACAAACCATCACAAAAGTACATAATGAATACATCCTGTCACATACGGTTAACGTCTGGAAAAGAATCTGGTCGTAAAACTGAATTTAATCTACACATACTCCTACCCCCAGGTAAGTGAATAAAGTCTAAGAATAAGAAGAAGAAGTATGAATTAGATGAACACCTGGCGTTCCTAGTTACAATATGTTGGAATAAAGATCTTTAAAGTTTATTGTGGCATTCAAAAGAAATTTAAATAATTATTACACAAATTGAACATGGAAATATTAATACAAAAGTGTGCTCTGTGCTGGCTCCGCGGTGTAGGAATAGCGTGCATGCCTCCGACCTGGAGGCTCAGGGTTCGATATTCTACTGTACTTGTTCAGGAATTTTTACCTGGATCTGACGGCGGGTTTGAAGTCAACTGAGCCTACGTGATTACAATTGAGGAACTATCTGAAGGTGAAATAGCGGACGCGGTCTGGAAAGTCATGAATAACGATCGAGAGGATTCGTCACGCCGATCACGCCTTCGGGCTGAGCAGTGGTCGCTTGGTAGGCCATTGCCCTTTGGGGCTGTTGTGCCATAATGTTTGATTTTTCGGATATTTGGTTACGCGTACGGTTATCAGACTACTTCGGCCGGCACGGAAGAAATTCAGGTAGTTGTATTTAGTCACCGAGATCATCTGTGGTATTAGACTCACTACTAATATCCAGAACTCATCTCAACCAGGAAATAGTTGAATACATCTCGAAATGTTCACTTTTGAGGTTAGACATTTTTCTTGCTCATGTCTTCAACTGTAAATTACTCACTATAGAAAAGAATAACTCAATAAATATCTGTTCATGTGCTTGTAATCGAGAGTACGCTTGATAATTTTATATTGGACATTTGCAAATGTTCAGCTACTTATTGGTCACGAATACGCTATAGTTTCTGTTGACAAGTAGAACAAGGACAGTGAACATTCTGTCCTTCGTAAGAATGTGAGCCCTGCCTCATGTGATGCTATTCGTATTCTAGGGAGGTGAAGCCATAATACCAGCTGGTGTCGTGATAGACACCACGTGTGTGTTGTAAGCCAGCCTCGCCTTAACTCAACAAGACCCGACCCCTACCTGTCCTACTTGCATGCATGATAATATTAATGTGAGCTCCACCTCCGTGTTGCCATGGTAACGTTGTGTGCTGTAATCACCTAAATAGTCAGTTACATCTGTATTAAATTGCAGTAACATTTCAATAAGACGCAATTTAAGGACTAAGATAAAACGCGTGCTAAATAGGTCATCTTTGACGACGATTCCCTGGCGTTGCACTTCTGTCACAACGTAATGTTAGGAATGTATATCAATCAAGATGTTCTATATCCTGCTAGCTGTAGTACCTGGCTCTGCTTGGACACTTTCTTTGAATGTTTAATTTTGGGGTTTGCATTAACTGTTTGAAGTAAGTTTTCTTGTATATTTCTTTATTGAGACGTTGAATGATACTTTACGGACTCTTTTTCTCAACCCCCATGCTGATGGAGGTTGAACTTAGATTTAAATGGCATGCAGAGTGTCACAATTCATCTCAGCGACCCCGAGAGCCATGGATTCGGCACTAATATCGGTCGTTTTCGATTTTTTAATATATCAATCCCTACCCTAGGGGTGCTAATGGAGTCTTTCCTCCACAATATTCTTTTCCAGATAGTGAGTCATATCTGTACCAAGTCTGGTTTACAGCTAAGCTGGAACAAACACATATACATCCATAATCTCGGTCATTTTTGGACATTTTTTCTCACCCCGTATGCTGATGGAGGGTGAACTTTGACTTAAATGGCATCGCGAGTGTCATTGTTCATCTCAGTGACCCCGAAAACTATGGATTAGACAATATTTTCGATTATCTTTAAGAACCACACCCTTCCCACTCCCATGGGTTCCCTCTTGAAAAACGGTCAGTTCCCCTTCCCACGCAAACGCTAAGAGTTAGCGTACTTTAGAATGAATGCGACAACACTTGATTAGTGACAGGCGTGATTCCATATTTTATCAAGAAACCTCCCAGACCAACTAGAGCATCACACTGTGCATTCAATTATAAAAGAGGCTCGAATTTTACTGTAGACCTCCAAGTTCGTCGCTTTAGAGATTGGTGCACAAGGTCGAATTCGATCAATTTTCGGGTACTCTCAGGGCATCACACGTCCAGTACACAGGCGGTCTGAAAGGGCTGGAAATTGTGCACGATTTCGTGTAAATTGTGTAACAAATCAGTGATACTACGAGTTCTGAAAAAGGATTTATCTAGGACGACTCGGTATGCACAAACTGACTACAATCCGGAAGTAGAAGGGAGTTACTAATAATACCGTACAAAGATCATTCTCGTTGTAACAATGTTTTACCACATTGTTGTAAGACCTGAGCTGTTAAGTCTTCGGACAGAAAACGCATCGACGTGTTTGAAATGTGGTGCCGGCATACGATACTATGTCTGTCTTCGACCACAGGAAGAACCGATGGGTCTATACTTCAGGAGCTGAAGATTTTAGAACGCCTTTCTTCTCGTATCAGTGAAAGAATACTGCAGTTCTTTGGGCACATTGCGAGACGACCTAGAGAATTTGATCATGGAAGGTTGGTTTGGGGTAGTAGACTACAGGACCGGGCGAGTTGGCCGTGCGCGTTGAGGCGCGCGGCTGTGAGCTTGCATCCGGGAGATAGTAGGTTCGAATCCCACTATCGGCAGCCCTGAAGATGGTTTTCCGTGGTTTCCCATTTTCACACCAGGCAAATGCTGGGGCTGTACCTTAATTAAGGCCACGGCCGCTTCCTTCCAACTCCTAGGCCTTACCTATCCCATCGTCGCCATAAGACCTATCTGTGTCGGTGCGACGTAAAGCCCCTAGCAAAAAAAAAAAAAACGTAGACTACAGGAAAGAACAACAATGAGATGGAGGGGACAAGTGATGACTATCAGCAATTTATCTTTCCAATGTTCCCTGAGGAAAACCGATGATCGTGGGTGATGGCGAAGCTAGAGCAGAGCCATGACAAGCAACGACGAAACCAGTGGGGTCACGATACTGAGAAATAATTGTCTGCTTGTTATTTGAAGGGACCCTATCTCATCGGTCACTCAGAAATGAGCAAATCGATTAGTGATGATAAAGGACTAGTGTACGAGACTCCTATATCACCAAAGGAGGATCTTATCCGCAAGAATCCACGTGATGACTGAAATACTGAGCATATAATCATACGTCTTTGACCACGTTCACTGGAAAAAATCCAAAGAAAAGCAGCTCGATTTGTTCTGGGTGATTTCCGACAAAAGAGGAGCGTTACAAAAATGTTACAAAGTTTGTGCTGGGAAGACTTGGGAGGAAGAAGACGAGCTGCTCGACTAAGTGGTATGTTCCAAGCTGTCAGTGGAGAGATGGCGTGGAATGACATCAGTAGACGAATAAGTTTGAGCGGTGTCTTTAAAAGTAGGTACGATCACAATATGACGGTAAAGTTGGAATTCAAGAGAACAAATTGGGGCAAATATTCGTTTATAGGAAGGGGAGTTAGGGATTGGAACAACTTACCAAGGGATGTGTTCAAAAAATTTCCAATTTCTTTGCAGTCATTTAAGAAAAGGCTAGGAAAACTACAGATAGGGAATCTTCCACCTGGGTGACTGCCCTAAATGCAGATCAGTCGTGATTGATTGATTGATTGATTGATTGATTGATTGATTGATTGATTGATTGATTGATTGATTGATTGATTGATTGATTGATTGATTGATTGATTGATTGATTGATTGATTGATTGACCAAGGGTTTACAGTGTGCTTTTCCTTCTGGTATGGCATAGTTCTTTTTATTTTCCTTGAACTCTCTCGGTCTTATCCTACGTTTTCGTTTTGACGATATGAAAGTAACTTCGAGTGTGAGTTATGCTAGTAATGCCATTACTTACGCAGCGAGTTCTTGTTATGAATGGTGAGGAAATGCCACTTATAGGATCGGTTGTTGCGTGTATTTCAGTGGGATTGGCAAACTGATATGCAATATCAACTTCTGGCTCGGTGAGGAAAGCAACTGGAAACTGCCTCATTCCTCATTTTGCTAGAATGCCTCTTCACTACCGTCTTGGCAATCTATGACAGCTGATGGTGGAAAAGTTGCGGATCAAACCAGCCTGCAAGCTGAATACCCAGCCAATGATTTATAGAAGGAGCCATCCACCGTAACACAGAATCGTACACATGTCCTGAAGTTTAATGGCATACCACAGAATTATTTATACTCTATTGTCTACCGCTGGCAACATATTGATCACTATAACCTGAGCAGGTAGCCTTCCACAGTACTTGACTAAAAGTGGGCAATTTGCGCGAATACCATGTCTTTACTAACATTCACTTTCAACTATTACTCTAATTAATGCGCTGCTCTAAATTCGAATTACCTTAATAAGTCAGCGAGGAGTTAATTACCTTAATAACTTTTACACATAAAGTGTTACCCAGATCACAAACGCGAAAATGCGTTTAATCTATCTCAGAAGGGCGTGGGTTTATTTCCCATCAGGAAGTATTTACAAGCACTGTTTTACCATATGGAAAGAGGGATATAACCCTTGCGGTTCACTCAATCATTAACCGAAATATGTTACTTGCTGGAAGATAAAAGTAACCATCATCGATCTAACTACATACTCCAGTTAGAACCAAAGTTAAGAATAGATGAAAATATTCTAGAGGACGGTGTGATCTATACTGGTGAGGAAGGCGATTTTCTCTCAAATTAATTCCAAATATTTTCAAAATGAAGTAGGTATTTTTCAATCAGTGTCAACGTTCTGTTCTTATCACTGCTTTCAAAGCGGAGATTATCAAAATAATCCCTTTGCTTTATTATAGTTCTGAATATCCTGTGTATCAAACACCCGATCAATCGATGACAATAAGTCAATGATACTGCAATGCTCCCTCGTCCTTATATAGAGTTTATTGGAGTGAAGAGGTCGATGGAATAAAATGAAGGCAGTATTCAATGAAGGCTGACTACATGACCTCAGAAAATGATTAATGCGTTTCTTCAAACATAACAAAGATGGAGAAGCGTCTATCGGCAAAACATGCTTGACAGTCTGACAACCATTGAGGGCTTCCTTTGTAATAGGCTGTAAAATGTTGTGCCCAAGCCGTGTAAGACCGTTATTGATGGTATCTATCGTATGAGTGTACATGATGTAAGAAACGTAGTGCCCTCGCTTGGAATTTTTAGTTGAATATTTGAGATCAAAAATAATAATCATCATAAATTGCGGACTACGTTATTGAAGCAATCAAGATAAGAAAAATGTAGGAGAAAAGATGTATCCTGTCCCCTGTATTTTCTAACTTACATTGTGAAGCCATTCTACGTCTCACTTTTTTTGGAAAAGTTCATGAAGTTATTCAACGGGATGGGAATAATCACTGACATCTTTACCGATGATACCGTGATACTTGGCAAAAAGGAAATCTTCAGTTTAGCTCCGGAAAAAGTATCCATTCCTCCAAAACTGTTTCATGTACGAAGTAGATATTTCATATAATGTTTGCCCATTTGTGTTTAATGTGTCATATTTTGAGAACATTCCGGCTCCTGAAGGGGTTAATGGTCTTAAGATCCGAAAACCAAAGTAATTATACATCCGACTGCTCGACGTATAATTCTCCTTCCTATAAACGAATATTTGCCAAAATATTTCCTTTTGAATGCCAACTTATTCGTCATTGGATGCTCTTTCTTTCTCTTAAAAAGCCCACGCAAGCTTATTTGTCTAATAATGTCATTCCAAGCCATCTCACCATTGACAGCTATAAACATTCCACTTAGTCAAGCAGCTCGTCTCTTTACCTCCAAGTCTTCTCAGCCCAAAGTCTGCAATATTTTGGTAACACTACTCTTTTGTTGAAAATCACCCAGAACAAATCGGGCTGCTTTCCTTTGGATCTTTTCCAATTATCGTATCAAGTAATCCTGGTGTAGTTCCCGCACACTAGAATCATACTCTCATTCAGGTCTTACCTGTGACTTATACGTCCTCTCCTTTACACCCTTACTGCAATTCCTGAATACCCTCATAATCATATCATTATTTACAATCCCGGTTATGTGATTACCCAACGAAGATCTTTCCTGATATTAACACCAAGGTACTTACAATGATCCCCATGAGTTATTGCCATTCTAACAACACAGTATTTAAAAGTGAGAGGACTTGTTCTCTTTTTGAAAATTACAACCTGACTTGTCACCCGGTTTACCATCATATCATTTCCTGTCGTCCATCTCACAACATGGTCGAGATCATTTTGCGGTCGCTCACGATCCTATAACGTACTCATTACACCATAGAGCGTAATATCGTAACTAAGGTTCGGAAGTTAAAGAAAAGTCATATGTCATTCAAAAGGGCATTTTACCAGAAACATAAAAAAAAACTGTAAATGATGGTTTCCTGACTCCGTTTAAAACAATTTTATGTTGAGTATAAATGCAGATGGTTAGGTCAGGAGAGCGTGGAGGCCATGACATGAACTGCTGATGATCAGTTCCACTACGACCGATCCATCGGTTTGGCAATCTCCTGTTTAAGAATTGGTCATGTTTTGCTGATTTTAGTGATATAAGGTCATATTTGATTATATTTTGAGCATTTTCGTTTAAATTGAGGTGTCTTTTTTAACAAGGTACGTGTTTTCTGCGACGATTGTAAAATTTAGGATTTCAGAATACTATAGTAGATGTATTTCTTTTTTCCTTTCCCGAAAGTGATAGGTAGCAGGTTTAGAATACAAACTTCTGAGAGAGAGATGCTGTGCGAACGTACGCCGACACATAGCAAAATGCATACTAATACTTCATATATATATTGATAAAAGAGCGAGAAGTGCGCCTCAGGGCTATGCTACTGAATGAAGTCTAAAGTTTTAATTTACTTACTGTTGCTCTGTCAGTTCGCATGATTAAATATGTCTGTTTCACAGGGTTATTACAAATGATTTGAGCGAATCCAAAGCTCAACAATAACTTTATTTTTGACATATTTTCACAAGACTTTGCACACACATAGAAAAATTTAAAATTTTCTTTTTGACATTTACAAATGTTCGATATATGCTCCTTTAGTGACTCTGCAGACATCAAGCCTATAATAAAGTTCGGGCCACACCTGGCGCAACATGTCCCTATTAATGGATTCGAAAGCACGTTGGTTGCGACCTCGCAGCTCTGGCAGATTTGTTGGGAGAGTAGGCGTAAACACTGAGTCCTTCACGTAAACCTACACAAAGAAATCGCATGGGGTTAGGTCAGGAGGGCGTGGAGGCCATGACATGAATTGATGATCATCAGCTCCACCACGGCACCGATTCATCGGTTTGGCAATCTCCTGTTTGAGTATGACGAACATCATCATTGAAGTGGGATGGAGCACCATACTGTTGGAAGACGAAGTCCATGCTGTCCTCCAGTTGCGGCATGAGCCAATTTTCCAGCATGCCCTGATACACGTGTCCTGTAACGGATTTTTCGCAGAAGAAAAAGGGGCCGTGCACTTTAAACTGTGAGACTGAACAAAACATATTAACGTTAGGTGAATTTCGAATGTAATGCACGATAGCGTGAGGTTTCTCTACCCCCCAGATTCCCACATTGTGTCTGTTCACTGCACCATTAACAAAATGTGTTGCTTCTCACTGAAGACAAGTTTCGTACTAAACTCATTTTCTTCCATACACTGTTGCAACCGCAACGAAAATGCAAACCGTTTGATTTTGTCATCGGGAGTCAGGGCTTGTAGCAATTGTAAGCGGTAAGGCTTCTGCTTTAGTCGTTTCCAAACGGTCGGCTGTGGTATGTTCAGCTCTCTGCTTGCTCTTTCCGTCGACTTCTGTGGGCTACGCGTGAAACTTGCTCGCGCGCGATCAACTGTTTCTTCAGTCACGTCAGGCCGACCCGTTGATTTTCCCTTACAGAGGCATCCTGAAGCTTTAAACTGCACATTCCATCGCCGAATGGAGTTAGCAGTTGGTGGATCTTTGTCGTACTTCGTCCTGAAATGTCGTTGCACTGTTATGACAGGCTGATGTGAGTGCATTTCATGCACAACAAACGCTTTCTCGGCTCCTGTCGCCATTTTGTCTCACTATGCACTGCTCACTGCTGCTGCGCTCTCGTGGCAGAAATCTGAAGTGCGACTTGAGCAGACCAAAATTTTGAGGTTTTCTGCATGACTGTCGAGTTTCCTGACCATATGTCAATTCATGCAGCTACAGTGAATTTATGAAATAGCTTCAATCATTTATAATAATCCTGTATTATCGCTTATCACTTTTTGACAAGTTTCATGTTTTACATATTTTACCATTTAGGTCACATTTGGCATATTTGCTTGGATATTTTGTAGTACCTTAAGTAATAAACTTACGAACCCTAATATAACCCTAACATATGGTTAGTCGATGTTATCACCACTCGAGTTCAATTTTTGAAAAGTGTTTGTTGAGATACAAGTGGGAACTTAAATTATGATTTAGAAGGTAATACTTCTCATCTTCCTGTGTACAAGCGCAGAAAGGTATTAATAAATAATTAAATCCTCTAAAGTACATGGAGAGCCGTATTTAGTGACCGAAACCAGGGAGGAAAAAGTGAAAAGGTCTAGTTCGAATAGGACTTTTTAGAATGCGCTTACTTTCGTAGTATTAAAAAAAGAAAGTTACGTACATGAATAACGGAATTTTCATTCGATAATAATATTAAAAATACCACCACAATGTTGAAACACAGCCCCCTCGGTTCTGGGTACAATTATCAAGATGATTTCGAGCTGCAACTTACTCAAGCGGGGGACGAATCACCGCCACCTAGAGACAGTCGCGTGGTGTTGAGTGAACCGGGAAAACCGCTAATTTCCCATGACACCAAGAGTTACGGAGAAGTCCATGAAAGTGAAGATAATTTTTATTCATTTTGCGGGAGAGTGATTAAGTGTATTTCATGTTGTGTACACAATATGGATGGTCGAAAACGATTATCTTTAAGTGGCGCAAATTACCACAGATTAGCAGAAGGGAAGATCAAGAGGGAAAGTGAATTGTTCTCCCACAAACCAAAATTAGAATTTTTCCCACAGGATCCAAACTATAACTCAAACAGCCTCCTCTCATGCAGTGTCGAAAAAGAAATGATGGTACCGGTACAGAAATCTCTGATGAATGTACGCCTAATTTTAGTTGCATTTCCATAGGTCTGCTGTTGGAACTGTAAGTGAAAATCGTGAATACGATCTAGTTCCCAGAGAAGGTATTCTGAAACCAAACGATTACCCTTATTTTTGGTTTACGAATAATGTTACTAGAGATTACTAATCTAAAGGTGGAGTGAAACAAAATGGACAATAATTTCTGACAAAAGTGCTGTTTGAAAGAAAGCTTTTAAATGGAGACATTATGGAACGTGAATATCTGGTTTATTACTGCAGCTAACGTTCTGTTTTCGTCCTCCTTGTACACCTTTTGGAGGGACATCATAATTTGCAACAACTGGCTTCAACGATTTGAGGTACAGAAATCAGTGGTTAACAAAACAAACAACAAACCCCATGGCGCAACAGACCCGAAGGGCCATAGCCTACCAAGCGACCGTTGCTCAGCCCGAAGGTCTGCAGATTATGCGGTGTCGTGTGGTCAGCACGACGAATCTTCTTGGCCGTTATTCTTGGCTTTCTAGACAGGGGCCGCCATCTCACCGACAGATGGCTCCTCAACTGTAATCACGTAGGCTGAGTTGACCTAGGTAAAAATCCCTGTCCTAGCCGGGAATCCAAGCCGGGGCCACCGGTTAAGAAGCAGGCACGCTACGCCTTCACCGCCGGGCCGGATTCACTGGTTAACGGAACATAAGTATTTCTACTTTCATCGTGATTACGTGTTACTGTTTAAAAGACGGGATATCATCGTCGCCATAAGACCTATCTGTGTCGGTGCGACGTAAAGCCACAAGCAAAAAAAAAAAAAAAAAAAAAAAAAAAAAAGACGGGATAGTGTATTGGGCAGATTCGACGGCTCTCGCAGTTAGAAGATTATTATTATTATTATTTATTGATATTAACTTTTGATATTTTACCTTGGAGGCATTCAACTATACCGTATTACTTAATGCATTATTTTGTCCTATCAAGTGCAAGGAAGGGGGGGGGGGAGCGGCGCAAAATGATTTCACCGAGCCCGATAGCTGCAGTCGCTTAAGTGCGGCCAGTATCCAGTATTCGGAAGATAGTAGGTTCGAACCCCACTGTCGGCAGCCCTGAAAATGGTTTTCCGTGGTTTCCCATTTTCACACCAGGAAAATGCTGGGGCTGTACCTTAATTAAGGCCACGGCTGCTTCCTTCCGACTCCTAGCCCTTTCCTGTTCCATCGTCGCCATAAGACCTATCTGTGTCGGTGCGATGTAAAGCAAGCAGCAAAAAATATAAAAAATGATTTGGGCCCAGAAGCATTGTAGTAGTTAAACTCGGCCCTGAGTACATGGTATTCTTTCTCATATTATTTGAGAACACAGTTATGAAGTATACTCTCTAAAGAACTAACACATGGATTGTGCAGTGGCTCTAACATTCTTTTTCTTCTAAAATAACTTATCATTTCAGGTAGGGGTTAATTACTCTGTTACAAAGAATCTTCTTGCTTCTAGAATGTTGAAAATGATTTTTTGTTTAACATTTTGCATCAGCATTTTTATTATTTTAGAACAGCATTCGGAGCGTTACAGTCCAGCGAGTCTTTTCATTTTTAGTGGAACCAAGCGATGATCGTGTATTTCCTGAGCCAAATTTCTTGAGGTCAAGGCAATGTTTCAAACATGCTCCATTAATAACAAAAGAACGAGACCATTACGTTCGACTAGATAAATCACATAAGCATTTATTTGTGAACTTCAGTGTTAGCCGACACTTCACAAACTGTTTATCAACCACAAATCCTACTTCCATTTACCCAGTTTAGAACTGAGAAGTACCAACTGGAGAAGAGATTGCAGCATCCAATGCCAATTCTCCGCCTCTTGATCAATAATTGAGTAGTGTTCAGCAATTGGAGGTTCGCATACCCTATGAATTATATCTAAGAAAGTGTAACGATATTTTAATCGATAAATGTGTTTAGCAGTCACTCTGAAATTTATCGATTTTTTTACAAGTTGTTTTACGTCGCACCGACACAGACAGGTCTTATGGCGACCATGGGACAGGAAGGGGCTAGGAGTAGGAAAGAAGAGGCCGTGGCCTTAATTAAGGTAAAGCCTCAGTATTTGCCTGGTGTGAAAATGGGAAACCACGGAAAACCATCTTCAGGGCTGCCGACATTGGGGTTCGAACCCACTATCTCCCAAATACTGGACACTGGCTGCACTTAGGCGACTGCAGTTATCGAGCTCGGTATCGAACATTTCGGATATATGACGTTAGGAGGGCAATAATTCGTATTTGCAAATTTCTCCAACCTTTTGTTTCATTATCCAGTATTTCTTATGGAAGTTACAAATATTACACACCTTACAGCTCTTAGCCTTTTTCAATCGTAAAATTACCAGCGTTTCGCCCCCGTTTGGCAGTGGGCTCATCAGTTGGACTGTCACAAAGTAAAGAAAATCCACAGCCTGTTTTCCAGTCATTCGACTCGGTAAGGAATGGAATGAATGAATCTCCCATCTAGCGGCGAGGATAGGAAATGTGTCCGCATTCCTCTGGAGTTATGATTAATGACCGATAGATTAAATGAGATTATTAGGACAGTGTTGCTGGAATGAAATATAACAGGGAAGACCGGAGTAGGCTACTCGGAGAAAAACCTGTCCTGCCTCCGCCTTTTTCCAGAACCAATCTCACGTTGAGTGACCGGGATTTGAACCATGGATCTCAGTGCTGAGAGGCCGGCTCATCTGAATTGCCACACCTTATTTTTTTTACAATATTCTTAACGTCGACCGACATAGATAGGTCTTATATAGACGATGGGATAGGAAAGGGGCAGGAGTGAGAAGGAAGCAGCCGCGGCCTTAATTAAGGTACAGCCCAAGCATTTTCCTGGTGTTAACATAGGAAACCACGGAAAACCATCTTCGGAGCTGCCGACAGTGGGGTTCGAACCCCAGCTCACTGCTTCATTATGGTTTGCCATGCCTTTTAGCGTTCAATCTGTAAGAACTGTGAACTAACAATTGGCTCCACAATGCTCTATTTGCAACTTGCTCCGTGGCCTCACTTAGTTCCACACCTCTCATCATTAATTACTATCAACTAATTTTAACCATTAATACTTTGATCTCCCTGTAATTCTCACACTCTCCATGTTCGAGTTCTTCGTTATTCTCCTCCATTCGCTTCACATGACCCCATCATCGAAGTCGGTTTATACGTACAGTTTATCCCTCGAGTATATTCCTGCCTTAACCTATATCTCCTCATTCCGAGTATTCTTCCCTCACGGCTCCTATTTGTTTGTACCAGCAATCATACTTGCCACTTTCCTGTCCGTTACTTCTAACTTATGAGTGATATATCATGAGTTCACCCATATTTCACTCCTGTACATCAAAGTTGGTCTGAAAACAGGTCGATGGTAGAATGAGTTCTTAGTTTAAAGTAGTTACAAGTGTTAGAGTCACCCTTACTGTCGATCTGTGTCAATTACTGAAAGCTATCAGTTTCGTTCGATTCCTCACTACCAATTTTTTTTTTTTTTTTAACAGAACACCGTTGATCGCAACTGCATGTTCACTGAATTAACTTTGCTTCACTTTCATGTAGTTTCATTTAGTATGCGATTACCCTTTGGGAATACACATATTAAGAACTTAAATTGATCTACCTGGTGCAGTTTTGTATTTCTGAACTGATATCCAAGCCTATTAAGCTTATATTAATGTTGATGTTTATTGGGCTCGATTTTCCGTCAGAAAGTCCAAAATTTTAAGAAACTGGCTTTTCACTTCTCCGGAGGTACATGACCCTAAGGTTCACTTAGCCTACACCAAAAATGAGAACCGGGTTAATTTCTGCACACAAACGCGACCGGGCTAACCGCTCTACCTCACTTACTGCCGAGGTTACGAAAGTTGAAGCCTTTACCTTCCAATCATACAAAGGACATAATTTAATTTGTTTTTATACTTATTTGTTATCTTTATATTTTATTAATATAAATGAGTCCGCCTCTGTGGTGTAGTGGTTAGCGTGATTAGCTGCCACCCCCGGAGGCCCGGGTTCGATTCCCGGCTCTGCCACGAAATTTGAAAAGTGGTACGAGGGCTGGAACGGGGTCCACTCAGCCTCAGGAGGTCAACTGAGTAGAGGTGGGTTCGATTCCCACCTCAGCCATCCTCGAAGTGGTTTTCCGTGGTTTCCCACTTCTCCTCCAGGCGAATGCCGGGATGGTACCTAACTTAAGGCCACGGCCGCTTCCTTCCCTCTTCCTTGCCTATCCCTTCCAATCTTCCCATCCCTCCACAAGGCCCCTGTTCAGCATAGCAGGTGAGGCCGCCTGGGCGAGGTACTGGTCATACTCCCAGTTGTATCCCCGACCAAGAGTCGGAAGCTCCAGGACACTGCCCTTGAGGCGGTAGAGGTGGGATCCCCCGCTAAGTCCGAGGGAAAAACCGAACCTGGAGGGTAAACAGATGATGATGACGATATAAATGAAATGTTCCGAAGTAAACTGTTACAGATATGTTAAAAGAGCTCATGTTTCTGAACTAGGACTGTCTACATCTGTTGTGCTCTGATCTTGGGGAGGTCTGTATTAGCACAGAGATCTTATCATTGAACATTCGTGTCCTATCGAAGTCAAGGCAAAAACATTTCATACATTCGAGAATAAATCAAGAAGATTATTCATGTACTAAGGGTGTTGATCATTGTTCTGCTTAAGATATCTTCACATCCTGCCTTATAAGTCACATGGCTCCGGGGGTGGCAGCCAATCAACTAACCACTACACGACAGAGGCGGACGAAAATGAATTCTATTATTAAAATTAATAACAAGGTATTTCATTTTGTTGTAAGTAAAGGTATATTTTAATTCATTGTCAAGTTCATATAAAGTTAACAATGATATAAATTTTATCAGCGTAAGATTCTGTCATTAGACAGATGAAAATGCCTTCTCATTTCAGCCTCATACAAGGTTTCCACAGAACGAGCATATCTCTTCTTCTATTGTGTCTCTCGTGACGTTGTTTGTCTACCTTTTATAAAAGTAATACGCGAATAGGAATTTGCTACCACGTGCTTCAGAATGATATTTCTCTCTCTGCAAAGAGAAATTTGCAGATAGGAAGCCGTGCAGTTCCTTCATTGCCGGCGGGCTTGATTACATCATTTTGAAATGAGCAAATAAGAGTGCCACAAATCTTGCAGACGAAACCGTACTGGGGCAACGAAATTAACTTCGCCAGAAACATAGCCGAGCTGTTCATATTACCAACAACAATGTAGCCTTTGTAGATACAGTATCCTTACATCTCCCTCCTTTGTTTGTAATATCACATCTGCCTTTCTCGCGAGAAAAAAACATTTGTCTTTTTCATCTATCTACTAACATGTAAAAGGATTAATTACATGATTTCCAAGGTTTTATGACAATGTGCTAATATCTGTCAGCTTGAAATTTGATTTCAAATTATAATGTTGTAAAATAGTAGAAGAAAGAAGTGGAGCAAAAAAAATATTTGTAGAGTCCGAGAGAAATCAATGGAAGATTTTTGAAATAGATCAAACAGCAAGGAAACCTATCCGAATCATAATAAATTATCTTAGAAATGAACGAAATGAGAAATAAATACTGTTTTGGTAAACCAGGTGAACTCATTGTGGATATAAAGGAATCACTGAACAGATTGTCCGGTTCCATGGCTAAATGGTTAGCGTGCTGGCTTTTGCTCCGGAGGGTCCCGGGTTCGATTCCCGGCCAGGCCAGAGATTTTAACCTAAACATGGTTAATTCTCTTAATTCCTCAACATCCCTGCAACTCACACACCATACATAATACTATCCTCCACTGGAATAACACACTGATACCTACTCATGGGAGATGCCACCCACCCTCACCGGAGGGTCTGCCTTACAAGAGATGTAGAAAGTATGATACGAAAATCAGCGTTTCCAAGACTAAAGTTATATCGTTTCAAATAAACCAGAGGACTGGATGTCTAACAGTAAACAAAAGACTGAACAGATGAATCACTACAAGTACTCAGGATTCACATTTTCCCAGGATTGATTGATTCCTTGATCCTTTATTTCAGGATTTTATAGGGCTATGAAGCCTCATTTAGTGCACATAATACGCTCTCGGATGTTATCCAGCACAATACGATACAGTATTACATCATCTAAACAACAAAGACAAAGACACCTCCGTACAGGCCATGAAGGCCCTTGGAGGAGTGGAAGGTAAAGGCTTCCACCATTGTTAACCGCAGCACGTGATGGGGTAGAATGGTTAGTTCTACGCCCGGCCGCCTTTGCCCCCAGGAATTAACCTGGTACACATTTTTGGTGTAGGCTGAGTGAACCTCAGGGCTATATGCACCTCCGGAAGTGGAAATCTCGTTTCTTAAATTTTACGACTTCCTGTCGGGGATTCCACCCACGTTCTTCCGGGCGAACCGAGCACGCCTTTACCGCCTCGGCCAGGCAGCCCCTAATCTAAACAACACATTACTCTATTGCATAACCTGTTCTGGAGTAGATGAGACTGATTGTTAGAAACTATGAAAGTACGATGTTCTCGCAACGAGTTTAGCATATAATTTGTAGCCAACCATGAAAGTGAAAAGTACCATAGTAAATGATCATAAAATGAAGATAAATTTAATTCAAGAAGACTAGTTGGGGCAAATAGTCGTTTATAGGAAGAGGAATTAGGGTTTGGAATAATTCCTCACGGGAGATAATTGATAAATTTCAACTTTGAAACCATTTAAAAAGAGACTAGGCATAGAACTGACAGGCAATCTGCCACATAGGCGACAGCCCTAAATGAAGATCGATGGTGATTGATTGATTGATTGATTGATTGATTGATCGATTGATTGATTGATTGATTGATTGATTGATTGATTGATTGATTGATTGATTGATTGATTGATTGATTGATTGATTGATTGATTGATTGATTGATTGATTGATTGATTGATTGATTGATTGATTGATAGATATCGAATCAAGGCGTTGAAAAGCCAATGCTGTGAACTCGCCGTTGCAATCAACAGAATTCTATAAGATATACTTGAGTTCTAGGACCAATAATTGCTGTCACGTGTAGTCTTAATCTTATCCCTCGCAAAATGCAGGGAAGCAGCTTATTTCGGTCACATGTTGAACTTAAGAAAACCTCAGGCCTTGCTAATATACTAGGTATCTCAACTCACAAATATTGTACACAAATGACAAGATATAGTAAAAACAGCCATCTTTATTATTACAGTGTAGGTAAGGTAACAAAAACACAATACCCACAGTGCATGTTAGTGTTGGCTACTGAATGCATGATTCGAAGCAGTGTATCGATTCATTCAAATGTCCGAGTGAATCGATTCACAGGAACAGCGAGCTCACGGCACACGATTCAGCTTACTCCCAGCGAACAGTGCTGAGTGGCGCACTTACTGGACGTTGACGGGGAGCCGAGCTTCCGCTGCAGCGAGACAGTGAATCATGGCACATCGAAAGAATCGTGAACGAGCGCGGCTCAGTGAGACACAAGATACACACGGCTCCTTATCGGCTCACTGGACACGCGGAGAGCCGAGCTTCCGCTGCAGCGAGACATACAGTGAGCCATGGCACACCGAAAGAATCGTGAACGAGCACGGCTCACTGAGACACAAGATACACACGGCTCCTTATCGGCACACTGGACAGTTGGACACTGGCGGAGAGCCGAGCTTCCGCTGCAGCGAGACATACAGTGAGCCATGGTACAGTACACTGAAAGAATCGTACGCTATAATGGATTCTCGAGCTCAGCTCATTTGAAAATAATACCCATTTGCATTCACTGTCCTCTTCTTACAGGGAGGTTTAAATAATAGATGGATTTATTTGCAGTGTTAGAAAGGTAGTCAAAACATAATTCTGAAGTAGCTAGTAAGTAGGGAGGCTATTAGGTTATACTATTTATTAGTTTAATGAATCTTAGTATTATAACTTAGTTGACATTTGACAATTAAACTCGACTCTAGCCTGCCCTATGACTATGAGTCATGCTTATGACCACTCAAAAGTACCTATTTTATATTGGGAAGAACGGGTCAGTATTCTCTCAGTTCATATGTCACATCGTTGCACAAGACTTCAATCATATGTGGACATACGCAATAACAGTATGTTGAATCAGAAAACCAGCGGGCTACTGTACATCTCGGGTAGCCTATACAAAATATGACGATTTAAAAAAATCCTCAGCTGATAGAAAAATACATATTTTCATAAATGACTGAGGGAGTTGTCGTGCGGTTAATATTGCGTAGCTATGCGCTTGCATTCGGGGGATGGTGGGTTCGAATCCCACCGTCGGCAGCTGTTAAGATGGTTTTCCGTAGTTTCCCTATTTTCACACCAGGAAATGCTGGGACTGTACCTTAATTCAGGCCATGGCTGCTACCTTCCTAATCCTAACCTTTCCCACCCTGCGTCTCCGGAAACCTTCGATGTATTAGAGTGACTAGCATTTGTTTTCTAAGAAAGGAGTTTATAGTATGAAGACCAGATGGCAGCTGCGAGCACTGAATGCTGTTGCTGCTCTCTTACCAGCACATACTACACAGATGCAGTAGGAGCGGTGACTAATGTGCCGTGAATCGGATCACTGTATCGATTCAGTAACGTGAACGGAATCAAATGAATCGATTCAGTAAAATGAATCGAATGTCCCATCACTAGTAAAAGTAAAAGCAAAGTCATCTCCGTACAGGCCATGAAGGCCCTTGGAGGAGTGGAAGGTAAAGGCTTCCACCATCCGCAACCTCGGCACGTGATGGGGTAGAGTGGTTAGCTCTACGCCCGGCCGCCTTTGTCCCCAGGAATTAACCTGGTGTAGGCTGAGTGAACCTCAGGGCCATATGCACCTCCGGAAGTGGAAATCTCGTTTCTTAAATTTTACGACTTCCTGACGGGGATTCGAACCCACGTCCTCCCGGGCGAACTGAGCACGCCTTTACCGCCTCGCCCAGGCAGCCCCTCCATCACTAGTGCATGTGGCAAATACCAAAATGATCAATTACCCCGACATTCTCCCATCTTCCAATTTACATTCCTCCATAAAATTGCAAGATTTGTGTCACTCATGGCAGCGACCGTACAAGGAGTTTCACTACTTTCCCGCTCCGATGTGATCCCCCCTCTGAACCAAAGGTCAGTACGCTAACCATTTAGCCGTGGATCCGAACACCTTGCTAATGCTATCATGCAGATTCCGCATAAGCAACCGTTTCTCGAAGTACTCGTTACGAAATCTCTGACGAAGGGCATTTATTAGTTGCAACAGACCGAGCGAGTTACGGGTGCGCAGCTGTGAGCTTGCATTCGGGAAATGGTGGGTTCGAACCCCACTGTCGGCAGTCCTGAAGATGGTTTTCCGTGCTTTCCCCTGTTCACACCAGGAAAATTTTGGCGATGTACCTTAATTAAGGCCACGGCCACTTCCTTCCCACTCCTAGCCATTCCCTATCCCATCGTCGCCATAAGACTTATCTGTGTCGGTGCAACGTAAAGCCACTTGTAAAAAATAGTTGCAAATGATAGCCAGCTCTCTTCCTAAACCAATTTCCGTCAATCTAATCTAGATCTGGTACACTTATCTCATGATCCTACTGTAGGAACATCGTTGGTGTGATAGGTCTCATGTCATGAGGATTTTCCGTCTCTGCATCTAAGGGACGACTTTTGGTAATAACTTCACATTCGTACAAAAGTCATTAGTTATGAACATTAAAGGTATCTGCGAAATGTCATTGTAATATTTCCCAGATGGAAGATAATAATTGATTTTACTCAAATGAAGTGTAAAATCTGCGGTAAATTAAGGAATAGCACGAAATATTGTACTTGCAGAGAATAATATGGGTACATACTTTACTACTTTACAACTATTTTTCTGCTACGTCCGTATGTGTTTTGTTTGCCTAACACTTTCGTGTGTGATGTCTTTGCTCACTGAAGTTGTTTGAATTAATTAGGTGTCGTTTTCCTCATGTTGCTCATTCGTTTTGTGCCCTAACTCATTAATTATATAATATATTTTTCCTTTCAACAAAAAATTTATTGGTCCAGTGGTCGTGCTATTTTGCTGTTTGAACTGCCCGCGCTAGTCATATGGACAAAGGTAATGAGAATTCACAGACATAGCACTCCCATTCGTCGGTACTAGCCCTGGACCTCAAAAAAGAAACAAAAGAAGACACGAGCAGCGGAATAAAACATAAGGGAGTCCTGTCTACAGCGCGTAAGTACGTATACATATTTCTCTAGGAACGAAGGTATTTCTTAATTTACCGCAGATTTTTCGCTTTAATTGCGTCTTCTTCTTTTCCTAGCGCTTTTTCCCACACCTGTGGGGTCGCGGGTGAGAACTGCGTTGCACAAGTGGATTTGGACCTGTTTTACGGCCGGATACCCTTCCTAACGCCAACCCTATCTGGAGGGATGTAAGTACTATTGCGTGTTTCTGTGGTTGTTACTGGTGTGGTATGTTGTCTGAATATGATGAGGAGAGTGTTGGGACGGACACATACACCCAGTCCCCTAGCCAGAAGATTTAATCAGAAGCGATTAAAATCCCTGACCCGGCCGGGAATTTTTCGACATAAGAGGTAGTGCAAGTGGGCAACCATCCTTTATTACCACTAATCAGAAGGAATATAGAAGAGGTCTAACACCGTGAAGAATGAAGTCAACGGTAAGGGAAAGGAAAGTGTTACGAAGGGCTTGAAATGAAAGATTCCATAAGCATCGCAGACCTAATACCGTCGGGGTTTTAAAAGAGCAACAGTTGATGAAGGGAGGTCGGGTAGAACAGAGGAAAGCGAGGAAGCTCAGACAAATAAGTGGAAGCCATGCCAAACTCTGTCAAGGGGCCCGCGGTACCCCATCTACACTCCCGAGTTGAAGGCCCCTCGGTCCCCGTTTAGTCGCTTTTTAATATAGTCTTCTTTTACGAAATACACGGAATATGGCACCTAAAAGCACATGCCTCATTTACCTAAAAGTGCATAGAAAAATTCTCATTCGTTGTCTTCCATGCAGTAGAAGAAGGAGATAAGGATAACTGAACGAGGTGTTTTCAAATTAATACTTCCGTGTAGCCCTAATAATACAGACATTGAACATCGAGTAATAAATTCGTTTATACTCCGGTGAGAGTTTTACCAGCATTTTCAAGTATCTTTAACACTTATTGTGGCGATATTCATATGGTGTTTTTGAAAGTACCAAAGCTCTTTGGTAACACAAATTTAAAATCTAATGTACTTACATTGTACTTCCCTCATCGACGTGAAAGAAGACGTCACTCAGACGAATCTCTTCTATTACTTGGACTTTTCTTCTGCGGAAAGTCTGGGAAAAAATGATTCAGAATCAGTCTAAAGAACTTTTTTGACACTTTACAATAGAAACACTTGTAGATTTGGAGGGTATAATGAAATGTACTCTTATTGGAAGAAATTAACTGGAAAAGGTACATTTTGATGTTAGTAGCTACATTTAGAAAATAATCAATACTATATCTCTGATTTCCCCGTATCTTACTAACTTAATTAATTACTTTTTTAAGTGGTTGTGATTTATTTCATCTTACCGTATTTTTCAGAGTGTTAAAAGTTCTAAAACCTTAATAAGTGCCAAAGTGATATTAGCCGGAAATATTTCCTTCGTGATTCGACAGTTATGCCTATACGATTTTGAATGAAAATTATCAAGCAGAAAAACAGTGTTTCATGTTAATCTTACATGGCAGACCTATTGCATTTAATAAAAAGTTCAAGGCCAGTGACCTCGAGGTTCACTCAGCGTACAGAAAAAGTGAGCACCAGATTAATTCCTGGAGACAAAGGCGGCCGGGCGTAGAGCTAACCACTCTACCCCATCAAGTGCCGAGGTTACGGACAGTGGAAGCCTTCACCCTATCGCCCTCCAAGGGTCTTCATGGCCTGTACGGAGATGACTGTGACTTTTTTAAACAACAATAATCGCCATAATGAGTAGCGGTGGCAAGCATGATTTGCTAAAAAATTACCTGAAGAAGTGAAGGTACTAGAAGATCCTCAGCTTCTTTCACTGAAGTAGTCAATTTATCGTTCGTAACTGAAAGAGAAGAGTAGCGTTGTTAGTACTCAACAATTAGCAGTATATCGTATGTTGGGAAAAGTAATTTATCTTAAGCGTAAATGAGATGAAAGGAGCATCAAACAAATTCTCATTACCATAAACATGGCACAAGAATGTAAAAAATGTTAACATTATTTCGCTTTCATAGAGGAGGATTTATTCATTTAGCGAGCGACACAACACAGGTTTCTAAATAAAAGTAATAATCTAAATAAAAATGAATACAAGTCATTATGAAAAATCACAAAGAAATATACAATGCTTATTTTATCATTCGTTGTGTTGAGGAGTTCTGTAAAACTTTCAGGACAGGACGGTGTGCCGAATGGTTTGCTTGTCCTATCCGCAATCGAACTCTAAAGAGGGACGAAAATTGCTCACATCCGCAGATTTTATGTGTACGTGTCCCTTGGGTGGTGCAAAGCGAGCAACAATTGTTGGCAACCAGAAAATCCTTGTGAATTCCTAGTTACTCTCATCACATTATCTCAAAGATAAGGGAAGGAGAGTAATAAAAAGAGGAAATATTTTAGATAAAATATACACTGACTGACAGAGCAAATGCAACACCAAGAAGGAGTGGTTCGAAAGAGATGAAAGTTGGGGAAAAAACAGAGACGGCACGGACGAATAATTGATGTTTATTTCAAACGGATATGCAGGTTACACAATGCGCACGGCATCGACTCAGTAGGATGTAGGACCACCGCGAGCGGCGATGCACGCAGAAACACGTCGAGGTACAGAGTCAATAAGAGTGCGGATGGTGTCCTGAGGGATGGTTCTCCATTCTCTGTCAACCATTTGCCACAGTTGGTCGTCCGTACGAGGCTGGGGCAGAGTTTGCAAACGGCGTCCAATGAGATCCCACACGTGTTCGATTGGTGAGAGATCCGGAGAGTACGCTGGCCACGGAAGCATCTGTACACCTCGTAGAGCCTGTTAGAGATGCGAGCAGTGTGTGGGCGGGCATTATCCTGCTGAAACAGAGCATTGGGCAGCCCCTGAAGGTACGGGAGTGCCACCGGCCGCAGCACATGCTGCACGTAGCGGTGGGCATTTAACGTGCCTTGAATACGCACTAGAGGTGACGTGGAATCATACGCAATAGCGCCCCAAACCATGATGCCGCGTTGTCTAGCGGTAGGGCGCTCCACAGTTACTGCCGGATTTGACCTTTCTCCACGCCGACGCCACACTCGTCTGCGGTGACTATCACTGACAGAACAGAAGCGTGACTCATCGGAGAACACGACGTTCCGCCATTCCCTGATCCAAGTCGCTGTAGCCCGGCACCATGCCAGGCGTGCACGTCTATGCTGTGGAGTCAATGGTAGTCTTCTGAGCGGACGCCGGGAGTGCAGGCCTCCTTCAACCAATCGACGGGAAATTGTTCTGGTCATATTGGAACAGCCAGGGTGTCTTGCACATGCTGAAGAATGGCGGTTGACGTGGCGTGCGAGGCTGCCACCGCTTGGCGGCGGATGCGCCGATCCTCGCGTGCTGACGTCACTCGGGCTGCGCCTGGACCCCTCGCACGTGCCACATGTCCCTGCGCCAACCATCTTCGCCACAGGCGCTGCACCGTGGACACATCCCTATGGGTATCGGCTGCGATTTGACGAGGCGACCAACCTGCCCTTCTCAGCCCGATCACCATACCCCTCGTAAAGTCGTCTGTCTGCTGGAAATGCCTCCGTTGACGGCGGCCTGGCATTCTTAGCTATACACGTGTCCTGTGGCACACGACAACATGTTCTACAATGGCTGTCGGCTGAGAAATCACGGTACGAAGTGGGCCATTCGCCAACGCCGTGTCCCATTTATCGTTCGCTACGTGCGCAGCACAGCGGCGCATTTCACATCATGAGCATACCTCAGTGACGTCAGTCTACCCTGCAATTGGCATAAAGTTCTGACCACTCCTTCTTGGTGTTGCATTTGCTCTGTCAGTCAGTGTATCAAGCCATATTCACGTAATTATGATTCCATTAAAATTGCATTTCCCTTCATAAATTATCCCCTCGAATGTCTAATCAAATTTAAAATATGTAAGTCCCGCTGTACCCTGCTCAATGACCATAACGTGGTTATCCTTACAGGTGCTCTGTGTGTCTCAATATTCGTAGTTTAACCACAATAGTTTGCAGAATGAATACGGAAAAATAATATTAACTGTATGATTATATGCACATTTTTTTCTCTCTCATGCTGAAAGCCTACAAAGATATCTCCATAAAAAACCCGAAATTCCTCAACATGTGGAAAATAAAGGCTATTACAAGCTATGATAACCACACTCAAGGGTAATGTTTACCTCTATGTTTAGAAACAATTACGGGTTTTATGAAATCTAAGGCTATATATGTCTGCCCAGAATTTGCTTATGCCGGCACCGTGGTGTAGGGGTAGCGTGCCTGGCTCTTACCCGGAGGCCCCGGGTTCGATTCCCGGCCAGGTCAGGGATTTTTACCTGGACCTGAGGGCTGGTTCGAGGTCCACTCAGCCTACGTGATTAGAATCGAGGAGCTGTCTGACGGTGAAATAGCGGCCCCGGTCTAGAAAGCCAAGAATAACGGCCGAGAGGATTCGTCGTGATGACCACACGACACCTCGTAATCTGCAGGCCTTCGGGCTGAGCAGCGGTCGCTTGTTAGGCCAAGACCCTTCAAGGGCTGTAGTGCCATGGGGTTTGGTTTTAGAATTTGCTTATCGCACTTCTAATATTTTCGACGACTTAACCCACGCCCATCCATGTGAACCAATCCAAACCTAATAGCTGAAATAGAGACCACAGACGAACACAGTTCCTATTTAGATTAAAATCGAAATTATTTGTATATTAGTTCGCAGTGTACAATCTAAATTCATGTTCAGCATTGTGAAAAAATAACGCGTTGAGAATCAAATAACAATTTTTTTTTCTCATGACACATATTCTTACTCTCGGAATGTGAGTAGCTCAACATCACAGTATCTTGTATACGTATACTGAAAGATGAAAGTGAAGATGGTAGATGATAAGAGTCCTCAAGTACCTATGTCGAAGATGTAGTAATAGATAGAACGCTCCGTATTTATTTGCTATCTACAGGTTGATTCATAAGGAGTTACCGCTTCTTGAAGAAGACCGGGCGAGTTGGCCGTGCGCGTAGAGGCGCGCGGCTGTGAGCTTGCATCCGGAAGATAGTAGGTTCGAATCCCACTATCGGCAGCCCTGAAAATGGTTTTCCGTGGTTTCCCATTTTCACACCAGGCAAATGCTGGGGCTGTACCTTAATTAAGGCCACGGCCGCTTCCTTCCAACTCCTAGGCCTTTCCTATCCCATCGTCGCCATAAGACCGATCTGTGTCGGCGCGACGTAAAGCCTTTAGCAACCTTTAGCAAGCAAGCTTCTTGAAGAGCTGATTGTTGAAAACACTTAAAGCAAATGTGGTCATATGAACCTGTACATTGTTCTACATACTTACAGAGTTACAACAATTTGAATGTTGTGTGTGAAACACGATTTTATTCTCCATGACTAAATGGTTAGCGTCCTGGCCTTTGGCCACAGGGGTCCCGGGTTCGATTCCCGGCAGGGTCGGGAATTTTAACGATAATTGGTTAATTACGCTGATACTGGGACTGGATGTATTTGTCGTCTTCATCATCATTTTGTCCTCATCACTACGCGTGGGTCGCCTACGGGCGTCAACTCAAAAGACCTGCATCTGGCGAGCCGAACTTGTCCCTTGGCACTCCCGGAACTAAAAGCCATACGCCATTTCATTTTTCAGTGAGTTAATTAATTTACTTTTACAAACAGTAGTAAAGTAATTAATTCCTATTGTTATCAGCACTACGGAATGAATTACAGCATTTTATAATTTTATCCTTATCTCATTTTTTGATTATGTTTATTGACTGTAATTCTCCGGCATTAAAATATTTAATTCTCTGTAAATCAAGTTTACATTACTTTCCCTTTGCTTCCAATGTTTCCTAACTGTGGGCTGCGTAAAACGTAGACTTCCAGGCCAGTCTTTTCTTACTTTCACAGAATTTCCTCATTGCTTTGTTCTGTTTCTCGGATAATATTGGGTTTGGTCTGCACCTTAGATGTTCCTCCTGGATGTGTTGATAACTTCATTTGCTTCCTGCACTCCTTTCGGTTGCGGATCATTATCCCTCTATTGCTTGTCTTCCATATTGGTTCGTCACCAAAATCTCTCAGCATCTACACTTTAAATTTTGTTTGCTTTTGCATACCATAAAGACAACTAAATGTAAGTAACTCCCTGATCGTTGAATGCATATACACATACAAGGAAAATGAGTAGGTAACTGTCGACAGAAAAGGTTGGTATACACTGAGTTTTTCGAAGAACTAGAATCCAAGAAAATGTTAATCTTTTTTGTGTGACATCCCTTCTATCTATATAACTGTTTAATTATAAAAATTAAAAGTATCTTAGACAACTAATCGTATTCAGGGAAGAATATTTTGAATTAATTATAATACATTTTTGTTAATGCTGAATAATAATTAAATATGTTGGAACTTGGTAGGAAATCCAACAACTATGGTACGAAAATTAGCATCTCCAATACAAATTTGATATCGTTTTGAAAGGAACGTGAGGGAATAATGTCGGATACATAATAGAAATAGTCGGCCGTGCGGCTGTGAGCTTGCGTTCGGGAGATAGTGGGTACGAACCCCACCCTCAGCAGCCCTGATGATGGTGTTCCGTGGTTTTCCATTTTCACACCAGGAAAATGCTGGGGCTGTACTTTGATTAAGGCCACGGCCGCTTCCTTCCCAATCCTATTGATTCCTGGTCGGGTCGGGGATTTTAATCGCGTTTGATTTATTCTTCTAGCTCAGGGACTGGATGTTCGTGTTTGTCCCAACATTCTCCTTTTCATATTCAGACAACACACCACACTACCAAACACCACAGAAACATGTAATAGTTATTACACCCCTCCACATAGGGTTGGCGTCAGGAACGGCACCCGGCCGTAAAACAGGAGCAAATTAACACGTGTGACACAGTTCGAATCCGCGATCCCACAGGTATGGAAAAGCGGAAGAAGGAGACTAAGAAGAAGAAGGAGGAGAAGAAGAAGAAGAGAAAATGGAATAGAAGAATCATTTACAGCACTTTGAAAGTATATTCTCCCAGAATGGTAGTGTATTAGGTGAAATTGCATTAAGGGGCACCAAAACTAATGCAAAGAGTGAGCATGTGCTAACGAGGATTGTAGAAAGATAATTAACAGACGAAACATAACTCTGCTGTCAAGTCGACTTCGTTTTACCTCACTCTAGGATAACTTGTTCATAATCTAGTGACAACAGATACAAGGGTAATGAGAATGATTGCTGGTGGAAACAATGGCAGGAAGGCACTTGTTATGCAGATATGAAGGCTAGGTACTCTAGGAATGAAATATATGCGTGAAGTAGAATATATGAATCAGCTTCGATGGTCGGGATATACGAAGCGAATGAGGAAGGATTTGTTACATACGAGATTAAATAACATAGCCATCGAGGGTAAGAGAACTGGGAGACGATGGTTAACTCACGTTAAAGGATTTCGAGGCAAAATTTGTATAACTAGAGGAATATACAGTTTGTATTGCAAATAAAATGTTACGTATGTTCTTAGCTCATTAACAGAAGTTTTCAGAAATTGTCGAAGTTCATACTCATTTGAGAAGATTTAAAATGGTGGACGAATATTAAGGTCAAGACCTCAAATTAGAGGGATAATGTGGTACAGTCCTCTGTGCTGAAGATGAATATTCCCGTTATTGTAGCTGTTACGGAGGAATAGAAAGTGCAGAAGGTTGATCATATTACAAATATATATAAGTAAAGTTGTACCGTTTTAGGTCAACTCAAGACCGAATCGGTGGTTTTTACTTTTCGTGTCTGTTTGTCTGTTTGTTTGTTCCACCATCACGTCGAAACGGCTGGATAGATCTCAACCAGACTTCATATTTAGAGTATATTCATCCCGGGGAAGGTTTCGATATGCATATCATTTAAAAATCTTTGAATATGCGGGGGGGGGGGGGGTTCATAGGAAAACCAGAACGGTTTCCTCCATATTCTCCTGTACTCTTGATTTTCTGTAAACTCCGTGGACCGTACGTGAAACGTATCCTCATTATAAACAACTTTCGTTATGTTCATAATTTACCTTACCCTTCACATGACGGAGAAATTTACTGACTGCTTGCCAGCAGGGAAATAACGTATTGCCATTTTCCTCATCATGCTTTCAAATTGGTGGTTGTTCTTTGGGCAAAAGGCAAGAGAGGCGTCAATCGGACTATCTGCGGGATATTGGCGGAATATCGTTGGAGGTTATAAAAGCCCTAGAATATATTAAGTAATAACACCACTAGTCATCTTCTTATCTATTTACCTAAGAATCACTGCGCCTAAATTTCTCCCCTGTTACCGCTTTATTATATCCATAATTCACACCAACATAATTTATTGAGGGGCATTTGATTTTCCAATACATTCACTTGGCATTTAAATATTATCGTTAACCGGCTGTCCTCAGTTATAATCCATTTTCTACTAATTTCAACTTTCTTAACTGTATTATTTTCTTCCTTAATTAATCCGTACGCGAGTGCTAGAATCTACTGGATATATTTTCATCAAACTTCATATTTAGAATCCACCTGTCCTTGGGTATGTTTTAGGGCAAATATTGTTTCTAAATCCCTGAACTGACTGGGGGTTTATACGAAACCGAAACCGTGATTTTGCACTCCCACAAAATATACATAACAAAAACTTAATGGAAATCTACCTGCCTTAATGGAAATTAATTTCTAAACCTTTTTTCTCATTTCCATCATTTCGATACGAATATTAATAAGGGAGATGTCATTAACGGAGCGTTTTTCGGTACAAGTCCCATCGGACTTAACTCAAGAGCGGGTGCGTGTAAAGCGTATTTCGTACAACTTGAAAACTACTGAAGATATTCGAACCAAGCTTTATATTTAGCATCCACCTGTCCAAAGGTAGGTTTTAAAGGTCAGTAACATCTCATGTTCCCGGAATGGAATGGTGGTTTATAGGGAACCGAAATGGTGATTTTACTCTTCCACAATATACAGTACACAGTACAAAACCAACCTGACTGGAAATTGACCAAACGTAATGGAATTCCATCTCTTTTCTTTCATATGCATTTTTTCGTCAGGAGGATTAATAAGGGAGATATCATGAATGGTCAGTTTTGCAGGTTAAGTCCAGCGGACATAGCCCAAATGGTGTTGTACGTGGAGCAGATCCATTATCTATCTTTATAAATAATCGTAACGACTGTGTGCCTCTACATTGACTATTTGGGTGAAATTTTCGCACAGCCACCCGTTTAAGGAGTAATAGTGCCCATCTGCATTTTCTTGGTTTAGTTTCCTGAAAGTCCTAATTTTTACCCTCCTCGCC
This sequence comes from Anabrus simplex, assembly GCF_040414725.1. NCBI lineage: Eukaryota > Metazoa > Arthropoda > Insecta > Orthoptera > Tettigoniidae > Anabrus > Anabrus simplex. The sequence continues at coordinate 338,324,237 of NC_090268.1, read as the reverse complement.
CAAAATCCAGATTGCAGCATAATCTGCCAGACTATAAAGAAAATTTAAATTTGACAAAATTATACGTTTTAGCCTGTAACGGACGGTAAAATCTTTACATTTTTCACTTTTTATCCTCGAAGAATATCGAAATATGGAGGCAATTTTAATAATGGCGCAGACCTTCAGGAAGTCATATCACATAACGGATTGCACAATCTCCGTTCAGTTTGGAATGATCTACAACCTTGGTCTTTTGTCGTATCTGTATCCCTTTTACATTTGATTTTGCTCTATTAATCGATGTTAAGTAAATTTGGACTTTTCACATGCATAATTCATGCTTTCAATCACTTATGGTAAATATAGAATCATCAAACTCTTCACGAAAATTAGCCCACCCAGTAGCCATATGTGAGCCAAATACTATGTATGTAGCTGTCACATAATTATTCGAAAATAATGCAATGTGAGATAATCTTACAAAATCTTTACTCTGTTCAACGTTTCTAACCCAATCTGACCCAAGAATAGATGAGATATCATAGGACCAGCAATTTAGGCCACTAAAACCGGCGTCTTATGGTATAATCCTTTGTCGATATGACGTACGTTTAGCAGCATTTAATATGTAAATGAAGGTCTGCAATATTGTCAACATGCATATACTTTCGTATGTCGATCTATGTATATTCACTGATGTCGATTTGTAGTGATCGAGAAAGGGTGTGTCTGCTATTGTAATCAGTACTCCCCACACCGACTTTGACTGGCAGTAGGAATGGGGTCCTTCTCCAACTCCTGTGTAACTGGCATTAGTAAGGAAGGCCTACCATTGTAATGAATAGTTCACTTCTCGATTTGACTTGCAGAAGGCAAGGGAGCATGCAGTTTTGTTTAAAACTCCCCTACCCGATTGTGTTTGGCAGTAGGCAATTGTGCCCGCAATTATAAACAAATGTCATCATCTAAAATGTGAGTGGCATTAGGCATAGTGGCCTGCTATTTTGATGGAAACTCACCAGCTTGGTGTGACTGGCAGTAAGCTGGCTGGCAGTAGGAAAATGGGCCTGACATTATAATGATAACTGCACAACTCAATTTCGACTGATAGTAGGGCAGTTGCCTGCCATTATAATAGAAACTCCTCAACTGTTATCTGTTTGGAAGTAGGAAAGGGGGCTCCCATTTTAACTAAAACTCCCTACATCGATTGTGACCGCGCAGTAGGCAATGGGGCCTGCAATTATAATGTAAACTTCCCAACTCGATTGTGAAAGGCAGTAGACAGTGAGCCTGCCATTATATCACAAATCCGTAACAAACACTTTACATTAGAAAGAGCGTATGGGGACCTCCCGATGCTGTTTCTCGGATAACGCTAAGAGACATGTAATTTTAAAACAATCCTATTTACTGCATGTACAGTATTCGATATTCGAATACAATGTAGAATACCGTAGCCAAGCACGGGTACATTTGCTAGTGAAGAGATAAAATTGGTTGAACGATCCGGTGAATTTTTGCACTGAATATAGAAAAATTGATAGCACAAATTTTCAGACAGGCAGAACTTGTCCAGTTGCCACTAGAGGGCAGTGTGGAGATCGGAATGGTAGGGAAGGCCAAGACGTGATTATTGCAAACTAATTGAAGTGGCTGCAGTATGGAATAATTATATGGAAATGGTTAGCACAATATATAACAGTATGCAGAGCTGTTTCAAATCAGTCAATGGATTAATATGCTAATGATTATTATCATCAGTATCAACACCATCATTATAATGTTCAGCTCTTTCATTGAATGATCGGTTTAGTGGGCCCCGGTTTCGACTCCCGGCTGGTTGAAGGATTTTCATTTAAAAGTTGTTAATTCCTTTGCACTAAGGCTGGGTGCTTGTATTGTTCCTAACATCCCTACAATCCACATAACATATATAACGCTATCATATACCACAATAACACACAGTTTTACACACACGGAAGGTGTCAAGTGCTCTATCGGAGGGTTTGCTTTACAAGTGTTTCACCAGACTATTAATACTATTAACACACGAAATGAATTATTATTATTACTAACAACAAAAACAATGACGTAAATATTATAGAAGACTGGTGTTGATTAGGTTAAGACCACATGATGGAGACAGAAAATACCTCCTAGAGAAATGTCAGTACACAGTACATACCATGTTTAGAGGAGAGTTGTTGCTTACGGGATTTTTATCCAAATATATATATAAAATGCTAACTTGTAAGTTTCACAAAATTCAACCTCATAAACCAGAGGGCGTTAAAAATGCGAGTTGTACCAAAATCTTCCAAACTGTCTCAGTAGTAGAGGAAAAATGTTGCATTTTTTGAAAAGTGTCCGGCTCCATGGCTAAATGGTTAGCGTGCTGGCCTTTGGTCACAGGGGTGCGGAGTTCGATTCCTGGCAGGGTCCGGAATTTTAACCTTAATTGGTTAATTTCGCAGGCACGGGGGCTGGGTGTATGTGCCGTCTTCATCATCATTTCATCCTCACCACGATGCGAAGGTCGCCTACGGGAGTCAAATCAAAAGATCTGCATCTGGCGAGCTGAACTTGTCCTCGGATACTCTCGGCACAAAAAGCCATACACCATTTAATTTCATTTTTGAAAAGTCAACGGAAATATATTTTATTTAATTAATATAGGAGGATGTGAACACGCCGCCATGTTTTATGAAGTACCTTTCTTGCAGGGGGTTCATGTAACTAGGCAATGAGTTGCCTGTTATTTGAAAATAGCAATCCAACATGGCGTGTTCGAGATGTATTTTCATGTAACTAGGTAACTTATTGCTGAGGAATGTGTTCATTTTCGCACCAGATGGAAGAGCAATGCCATGTACCTACTCGTGTTGCAATGAATATCACGCAAACAATTCGCCATTTATGTAAGCGTATAGAAATAGTTTGATCAAATTAATAGACATAGGAATCTAAAAAATAGAACATATGTACAGTAATTATTTGTTTTGTAAGAGAAATTGTAAGTAAACGTAATAATAAATATATAAATAAGGAGACGACCAGAAATAATGAAGAAAAATATTATTAAAAATTGCATTAAGTAGAATTACTTTTAAAACATTATAACATACTGAGGCGTAACAGAGCACGCCAGGTATCAACTAGTATAAAATAATTCATTAAGTATAAAATATTTGGAAGTGAAGTACAGAGTTCTACACAGAGTGGCCCGCCGAAGTTGTTCACATCAAGTACATTCTGATTAGTATGTGTGCACATTTTCAAATATGGCACCGATAGGGCTTAGTAGCCCGAAGGTGAAGGAGACAAAGTCTACGCGTGACTCATACTTCGAAGAGAATGAACATACAAGAAACTTCGCCACATACCGTCACCCTGAATACAACGTTCAGAATGTTGGTGCTACAATTGAAAATCTGCAAACTTTACTACTCCTTTTCACCAGTGCCTCATTACTGCCAGTGGAAATAATTAATACCCCGAATGTGGCTGCTACGGTCAACTACAGTACGTGTGTGTTTGGTTCATGAGTCTATAGACCGGTTTGATGCAGCTTTTCATGCCATATGAGTGCCTGTGGTAATAATTAATACCCTGGATGCGGCTGCTACGGTCAGCTACAGTACGTGTGTGTTTGGTTCATGAGTCTATAGACCGGTTTGATGCAGCTTTTCATGCCATATGACTGCCAGTGGAAATAATTAAGACCCTGAATGTGGCTGCTACGGTCAGCTACAGTACGTGTGTGTTTGGTTCATGAGTCTATAGACCGGTTTGATGCAGCTTTTCATGCCATATGACTGCCTGTGGTAATAATTAATACCCTGGATGCGGCTGCTACGGTCAGCTACAGTACGTCTGTGTTTGGTTCATGAGTCTATAGACCGGTTTGATGCAGCTTTTCATGCCATATGACTGCCAGTAGAAATAATTAAGACCCTGAATGTGGCTGCTACGGTCAACTACAGTACGTGTGTGTTTGGTTCATGAGTCTATAGACGTTTGATGCAGCTTTTCATGCCATATGACTGCCAGTGGAAATAATTAAGACCCTGAATGTGGCTGCTACGGTCAACTACAGTACGTGTGTGTTTGGTTCATGAGTCTATAGACCGGTTTGATGCAGCTTTTCATGCCATATGACTGCCAGTGGAAATAATTAATACCCTGAATGTGGCTGCTACGGTCAACTACAGTACGTGTGTGTTTGGTTCATGAGTCTATAGACCGGTTTGATGCAGCTTTTCATGCCATATGAGTGCCTGTGGTAATAATTAATACCCTGAATGTGGCTGCTACGGTCAGCTACAGTACGTCTGTGTTTGGGCATGAGTCTGTAGACCGGTTTGATGCAGCTTTTCATGCCATATGACTGCCAGTAGAAATAATTAAGACCCTGAATGTGGCTGCTACGGTCAACTACAGTACGTGTGTGTTTGGTTCATGAGTCTATAGACGTTTGATGCAGCTTTTCATGCCATATGACTGCCAGTGGAAATAATTAAGACCCTGAATGTGGCTGCTACGGTCAACTACAGTACGTGTGTGTTTGGTTCATGAGTCTATAGACCGGTTTGATGCAGCTTTTCATGCCATATGACTGCCAGTGGAAATAATTAATACCCTGAATGTGGCTGCTACGGTCAACTACAGTACGTGTGTGTTTGGTTCATGAGTCTATAGACCGGTTTTATGCAGCTTTTCATGCCATATGACTGCCTGTGGTAATAATTAATACCCTGGATGCGGCTGCTACGGTCAGCTACAGTACGTCTGTGTTTGGTTCATGAGTCTATAGACCGGTTTGATGCAGCTTTTCATGCCATATGACTGCCAGTGGAAATAATTAAGACCCTGAATGTGGCTGCTACGGTCAGCTACAGTACGTCTGTGTTTGGGCATGAGTCTGTAGACTGGTTTGATGCAGCTTTTCAGACCATCCTGTCCTGCGTTAATGTTTTCTTTTCTACGAAACTACTACATCCTATATATGCTCTGATCTGTTTGTAATATTCATACCTTGGTCTACCCCTACTGTTCTTACCACCTACACTTCCCTTAACAAGCAACTGATCAAGTCCCGAGTGTCTAAGGTGTGTTCTACCATTCCATACCCCTTTCTGTTCAAAGTTCGCCAAATCCTTCTCCTCTCACCAATTCGATTCACTATCTCTTCATTCGTGATTCGATCTAACCCTATCACCTTCTCTCCGAACTGTGATTCAATTCCATACAATGCCATGCTCCTGACGACAGTCTTCAAAAATATTTCTAATTCGTATGTCATTGTTCAAATGGAGCACTTTTTTTTTCTAATGAAAGCCTGCCATTGGTTATGATAGTCTGCATTTTGTGTCCTCCAAGCTTCTTCCAGCATTAGGCATTCTACTACCCAAGTAATAATATTCATCTACTTATTTTATGATTTAATTTCCTAATTTAATATTTCCTGCAACATATAATTTCGTTCGACTCCACTCCATCACTTTTATGTATGTGTCCATACAATTCATCAATTTCTTCTGATCTTCAGTAGACTCAAATAAAATAATATCGGATATTTTATACCTTATACTTCGATTGTAATTCCCTTTGGTAATTCTGCCTTCATTTCGCCAGATATTTCATACACACATTGAAGAGAAGATGGGTACACACTTCAGCCTTGCCTCACTCCGTTCTGGATTGCTGCTTCTTCTTCACAGCTCTCGAATCGTATCGATGCAGACTGATTTTTGTGCAGATTGTAAATAATCCTTTTTTTCTCGAAATCTGATCCCGATCACGTTGTGAATCTCAAATAGCTTGATCGAATCAAAATCTTTTCTAGATCTACGAATACCATGTACGTGGGCTCGTCCTTCTAGTCCACTTCCAGACATACGAATGGGGGACTATTTCACCTCCGGAATATTATACCCGGAAGGAAGCCATCATCAGTGCATCATTCATTCATACGTACGGAGAGAGGTGCATGTCCTCGGGAGTCAGCTGCGACTGCAATATCCCATTGCTTTCAACCGTGTAGCAGTATCCACATACCAAGCCATGTTAGGTATGTTTACAAGGCCAGATTGTCACCCTTGCAAACTTTCGAGAGGCTGCTATCCCCCTTTCGATGAACCATTCGTCAGCCTGTTCTCTCGACAGATGCCCATTCGACATCGTTGTACCTGCTGCTCGGCTGTCTGCTTTATTGGAACGCACAAGCCTCCCCAACGCGCCGAGGTCACATGGTTCAACTACTTATGCGACAGAAATGGATGTAGTTCCATAAAAGGACTTAGTTTGGTGTATCGATGTCGTTCACCAGAAGGAAAACTCCCGTCCACTACACTTACAAACTAGGTGACAGTGATTTGCGATCAGTTTGCGAGATGAAAGACCTCGGGGTTTTATTCGACCACGAGCTTACATTCAATTCGCATATACTGAAAATGGTAGCTGAGTCGTACAAGACCCTAGGATTCATTATCAGGAATATAAAACCCTTCAAAAACACACAAACTTGCATTCGTCTGTTCAATACCATAGTAAGACAAAAAATAGAATATGCCAGCATAGTTTGGAGCCCTAGGTGTCAAACATATGTTTATCAGATTGAAAAATTACAAAAACGATTTTTAAAATACTTACAATATAAAAAAACTGGCTGCTATCCCCGTATGGTACCCTATAGTGATATCCAATTTCGGAGTGGAGAGTTTAGAAATTCGCAGACGGAAGGATGCAGTAAAATTTCTTTTTAAAGTTGTAAACTATGCTGTTGATAATCCTGAATTACTTTCTATCCCAAATTTCCATGTACCTCGCTTCAATTCCAGAAATAACATAACATTTTTAAATGTAAAATTCAGGACGTGTGCCCATGATAACTGCCGGTAAACAGACTCTGCAGTATCTTCAACAGTGCCATTCAGAAAAATAATGGCCTTGACTTCAGTTTGCCATTGAGTGAGTTTGTAACTGAACTTCATCGCGCACTTATATGAAGTCCTAAAAATAGGGGAAATTGTAAGGTGAAGTTCTATAATATTATGCAATATAATGTATTGCTTTATTTATTCTATCATTTTACTTTGTCGTGTGTTGTTCCACCGCATTAATGTAAGGTTTCTTTAGTCTTTAGAAAAATACTTTCATATTTTATATCAATATAATGCATTGCTTCATTTACTTTATCATTTTACTTTGTCGTGTGTTGTTCTACCGCATTAATATAAGGCTTCTTTAGTCTTTAGAAAAATACTTTCATATTTTATATCATTATTATGCAATATAATGTATTGCTTTATTTATTCTATCATTTTACTTTGTCGTGTGTTGTTCCACCGCATTAACATAAGCCTCTTTAGTCTTTAGAAAAATACTTTCATACTTTATATCAATAGTATAGGAGATTAGATAAAATTGTAGAATATAGTTTAGATATAAGTTTCACCATGTTAATTGTAGCTTATCTGTCGTAGTTGCCACTGTAATTGGGACACTAAGTCCTGTAGTGTGCAATAAATAAATAAATAAATAAATAAATAAATAAATAAATAAATAAATAAATAAATAAATAAATACATAAATAAATAAATAAATAAATAAATAAATATTTCCTGAATTCGAAGTCTCGGTGCTAATTAAAGCAAGGACACACACTTGATGTTCATGCATATGCCTCTTATTATTATTCCTAAATAAAAACAGCATACTGTTCACCTAAACTATTCAGAAGTTAATTTAGGATGAGAAACTTAGGTGCTCGACCGTGTAAGTATTGTAAATACTCATTATGAGATACATTCTTGTATCCTTACCTCAATATTACAGATATTAATGGTTTTAAGTTATTTCAAAAATTAATTTTAGAACTACTTAAAGTGACAACACAACAGGTATTACTTACATAAGCTGGAAAAGCTGTGAAGGAGAGGGCTATCATTGCTGGCACTGACCAGGGCCGGTACGGACACCAACAATAGGATCAATGTAGACACGTGCATTGTCAGCTGCACCTGTGGACAGAAGAATGGGTCCTGTCCCATTAGCTGCGCCTTGTTCGATCAGCCGCCAATTAGAGCGCAATGGGCGAGCAGTGTCGTGGTTTGCCAAGGGTGGATGTCTTCCTTCCCCCTCACGAGTTTACACTACCGAGTATTTCTCTGAATAAGTGGTTTTCAAGTTTTTCTGGAAATCACGTCATATCGCGGGAGCAGGGAATTAATGTACAGTGGAGCGTAGATTAGTCGGATTGTTAGGGACCAACGTTACCTCGATGTACGCGCATCCCTAGAAAATGGCTGAACAGAACTGCATTGAAATCAGTGTGTAAAGGCGAGGAATAAGTCACCACAATCTAAGTTATAATTAATTTTATTCATGCCGGGTGAAATGGTAGTTTAGGGGAAGGACTAACATATCATTTTCAAATATCTATATTATTACTTGTCCTATAGATAAATAGTACATAACGAAAGTTAAAAAAAGTACAATTTCCGATCATTCATGCCTTATACGGTTTCTTTTTTTTTTTTTTTTTTTGCTAATGGCTTTACGTCGCACTGACACAGATAGGTCTTTTTTGGCGACGATAGGATAGGGAGGGCCTAGTTGGAAGGAAGCGGCCGTGGCCGTAATTAAGGTACAGGGCCGATGACCTTCGATGTTAGGCCCCTTTAAACAACAAGCATCATCATCATCATTAAGGTACAGCCCCAGCATTTGCCTGGTGTGAAAATGGGAAACCACGGAAAACCATCTTCAGGGCGCTCCTAACCGCACGGCCAACTCGCCCGGTTTATACGGTTTCACCGTACTGGCTATGATAACAGAGATATTCATGAATTTACTTTACTGCTTAGTCCATACCAACACCAAGCGTCGCTAACGCGGAAGTATGGTTCAATCTGTTTAAATGGTGATGGTTTTGTCGTAATCCTCGTAAGGTGAAAATCCGCATGGTCAACAGCCCATATCGGCAAGGAAAATTGTGAAGATGACTGAAAATAAGAAAAAAGTCGTGTAGGAATCATTGCTTTAGGAACAAGACAAGAGGGAGCCCTAATATCACAGAGTCGGAAGGAAACTAAACGCGAAGGCCTTCAATATCAAAAGATCCCTTTCATTTTTCCGTCTGATTAGTGTTAGTAGAGGATAGTTGCCATGTTGTACTTCCTCCTAAAACAATAATTACCACCACCACCTACAGTATCGAAAGCCAATAATATTGATCAACAGTAACATTACATTGACTACTGTTTGTTGTGATGTGCTTTGTCTCTTTGCCGCTACAAATCTCCGATGGAATGGTAGTATGCCATTCTGGTTGATATATGTTCTGATAAATACTGGTAGGTAACACAACGATTCATCATAGTATTCTAGCTATATGATCCCTGCTATGGTGCGCTGATAGGAATACAGAATGTGCACACTTAAAGGAAAACGACAGAGTAGTGCTCACCGCTGTCTGTAGCCAGCTCATTCCAGCTCCGGAACTTGGCGTTATTAATGCTGCTCGTGAAAAGTAAGAAAATGTGCCATTTTACGCTTCATCGAGCGTTTGATATTATTGCATTGGTTTTAATGGCTACATTTCAGTCAGTAAATATTGTATTTTGACAAGGATACTGACATCATTATAATGACCTATGTCGAGATCGGCATAATATTTTTCTGTGTCTATTAGAGCTTCACGGAAAAATGCATGGATGGATTTTAATGTAACTTGGTTGTTCAAGAAAGTTCAGGATAACGGGGGTGCTTCAGAAAGGGCCTAGAATATTAACCTTGATGTATCTTTCTTACGGATGATTTTACACTAAAATAGCTCATGTTGAATTTTTGTTTTGTATTAGGAGAAATATCAGTGGCAGTTCCTACAGCTTTCAATGGACAATATTAAAAGAAATATATTTACTGAAGGAACTATGCCAATTGAACGGAGATATTTTTTCGGGGCGTCGACCTAGAAATATCTTTTTCCCCTACTTGACCATATGTTAGGATCGTGCGTGTATTTGGAAATTGCGGAAGTGTAAACTATTGAATGTGAGGAAAGGAACGTTAAGGACGACACAAACACCCAGTGCCCAGGCCAGGGATAATTATCATTTACAATCAAAATCCCCTGACCCGGCCGAGAATCGAACCTGGGGCCGCCGGGTGACAGGCGGACGCGTTGCCCCCTACACCGCGAGACCAGACAGCGGGAAGTTGCTGTATTAACCTATGTGTATAAAGGGAAAGGGTATTAAATATAAAGCTGACAATTAGAGGCTAGTCAGTTTTGCATGCGTTACATGTACGGTAAGCTTTGGGAAAGCATTATTTCTGATTATATGAGACATGTTTGCCAAATTAATAACTGATTCAATAGAAGGCGGTTCTGGTTTAGAAAAGTTTATTCCACCGAAGCTAAACTTGTACGAGCTGCTCGACTAAACAGTCTGTTCCGAGGTCCGGGTCCATGGCTAAATGGTTAGCGTGCTGGCCTTTGGTCACAGGGGCCCCGGGTTCGATTCCTGGCAGGGTCGGGAATTTTAACCATTATTGGTTAATTTCGCTGGCACGGGGGCTGAGTGTACGTGTCGTCTTCATCATCATTTCATCCTTATCATGACGCGCAGGTCGCCTACGGGGGTCAAATCAAAAGACCTGCACCTGGCGAGCCGAACTTGTCCTCGGACACTCCCGGCACTAAAAGCCATACGCCATTCCATTCCAGTGGAGAGATGGCTTGGCAAGAAATTAGTAGACGAGTAGTTCAAGTGGTATTTTTAAAGTAGGAAAGATTACAATTTGAGGATAAAGTTGTAATTCAAGAGTACAAATTGGGACAAATACAGTTATGAATAGTTTCTGATTTCCACCTCACTACAATAAGTAAATCCAAATATAAACTAAATTTCAGAGTATTTTTTAATGTGATATCTTCGAACAGATTTCTAAGAAAGACATTTGTGTATAAAATGGACTAGTTGCCTAAATTTTGAAAGATTTTTGAATATTATACCTTACTTCATAAACTCTTGTTTATTTCCTACGTTGTAAACTCTAGAGATAAAAAAAAAAAGATGAACTCTTACCTGATTCTGATATGACGGTAGACTCTGCTGGTCTGATTATACCATACCTGAAGAAATCTGAGTCTTATATAGTTGGGGAAGACAATAGTCTTCAATAGGATACATGTTACCGTGATAAGATATCATCAACATGAATTCAGTGATAAGGTATTCTTAAGAGATTTATCACAGATACAAATAGCACACAGCAACTGTGTCCCTTGTCCACGGCTGATTGATCACAAGGGTTAACCCGTAGAGGGGATGGGTTGACATGTCCGCCTGATTACCTGGTAAGTGGGTAACAGCGCGCGACCAGCATGAACATTCAGAGTTTCTACCACAGGGAAAGAGAAAACTCCTTTTTTGTAACAGGGCTGATATCTGTATTGTCTAATTTAGTGCTTAGAAATATTGCGGTAATCATCCCAGCATAGACTGAGTGTATGTTAAATATTCGAAAGTCTTTGATCAAGTTGCTTCTCAGCTTTATTTAAATCATTTCCTAAAAGCTTCAGAAAGACCTACTCCGTTATTCGTGGTAACAATCTCCTATAATTAATGATAAGAGTACTCCTAAAAATCGTAATGACAAAAGCAATAATAATTTTTATGGCTATTATTAGCCTTATACAGCCCTTTTCATAAAGACACTCCGACAAAGGTGGGCGACATCTGCCTTGTGCAAGAAGCTGTGTGTAAATGTGATGGGGGGGGGGGGTTGTACTATGTGAGGTACGTGAGTTGAATGGTGGAAAAGTACAAACACAAGTCCCCGAGCCAAAATAATTACCCGTTCAAAAGTAGAATCTTGGAGACAAGTAGGCCATGCAGCCGGAAATAATAATAATAATAATAATAATAATAATAATAATAATAATAATAATAATAATAATAATAATAATTGTACCAGGCGGTACACCTCCACGCCGCTAATTTAAAATTTGCGCCAATTGAAACTCCTCTGCTGGAGGAAGTCTGAACTTTGTCTACGGAATTAATTTTCAAGTTTCTCTGAAGATGTCACTACTGGGAAATGTTGTAGTTTCTGAACTGGGTCGTTTTCGACGCATTTTTGTTTCCCTATTGTAAGAAGTGTGAACTTTCTCTTCTAGAGGACACTACTGAAGATCAACAATAGTGCACCCTAGTGCGAAGTGAAAGAACTGTTTTTTGGAGAAAATTTTATTTCAAAAGTTTGTTTCTTGTTAAATTTCTTTCTGTTATTGTTTAAGTTGGCTGTATACCCCTTTCTTTCCCCTTGTTTTGTATTTAGCCAATCCCGAATTTTTAAAATTAATTTCTAACCAATCAGGTGTATCTTCTCCAAAGGGGATATGTTGCTGTACCCTAGCCAATAAAGTGATTGTGGGCGGGTGTTTTCTTACCTGAAACGCCTCGAACTTTCCGCGAGAGTATATAAACTGCTGATTTTAGGGTCTCTGCGCCACTTCAGTACCATCTTTCAGTGTGTAAAGTACATAGCAGGGGGCGGGAAGCGCCTCTTTCTTCGGGGAGCAGTTCTACACCAAGGTAATGGCCTTTTAATAACTTCTTTTCTTGCTAGCTCAGCAGTTTAACTCTCGGGGCGGGTCCGAAGCGTTTCTACCATGTAACATTTTCCTAAATGTAACTACTCTTAGCATCTATTATCTTTTAAGCTACATATTGGGATAGAGAGTACTTAACCCTCTCGAGCTCCCACTCATTTTGTTTTGAGGTGAACTTATTTCTCACAACCGATTCTTCCTTAATGTAAAGTAAATTGTTCTTTTCTAAAGTCACCTCAGTAGTATGGGATTAGCCCTTGCATTAGTGGCCTAGAGCCAGATTAGGTTTGAAAACAAATGCATTAGGAGTGCAGATCGCCTCCTCTCATATTGTTATTTTAGAGGTCATGTAATTAACCTTCTTCTCATTTAATAGACCTCAGTAAGTTGGGTATTTTACCCCTGTGTATATGTCCTTAGAGGACAGCTTGAAGGTGGAATTAGGTGTGGCCTTTGACAGGCCTGAATTTTGAGAGCAAGTTGCTCTTTCTTGAAAATTTTGTTTTCTGCGCGCCTCAAGGAGGCCTTACTGTGTAATTTGGAGCACGTGCTCCTAGGCATGAATGGGGTTTTCTGCCCCTCTGTTGAAACTTGTGTTTGGGGGTAAAACTGGGCTAATGGCTCAAGAATTATGAGGTTGGGGCTCGAAGCCCAAATCCTGTAAATATTGTAATTGTACTTTTATTGCCTTGCTACTCTGTACCTGTCTTTCGTGTTATTTCTGAATTTTGGAAAGAGAATATAACCTTGTTAAATTTTACATTAACTTTAATTTCGTAGTTTGAGACCCGTTCACACCCGCACCTTTTTTCACCTCTACCTACCACAAAAATACGGTAACAAGTGGTAGCAGAGCGTGGTTTGAATGGGTCTCAATTTAGCCCCTTTTGACGGCTAAACATTGCTTTGATCCGAACTCTAACAATTTTCTCAGTTGCTGGAATTTTTTGATTTTTCCTGTTTCAAAGTTGTTCTGTCATCATGCCCGGCCCTCGCGATGTTCTCCATCTTAACTATTTGCGCAAGGAGGAGTTAATCTATGAATTAACTATTAGAAATGTGCAATCTGGAGGCACGGTTGCGGTAGACACAAACAAGTTTAGAGAGTCCCTTGATTTGCCCATTTCCATCCCCACTTTGGGAGAGAAAGAAATTGACGACTCTCTTTCCACGATCACCGAGAATACTACTGGGCTAGCATCGGTAGTTAGTTTTTTGATGAAAATGATCCTTCTCCTAATCAAATTAAGCGTGTGCAAGCCAGGTTATATCATTTTTCAAATAGAGTTAACGATCTGTTGTCTCTGAAGTTGAATGACGTTCAGAGGAAGGAAGCTAGTATGTTGCTTGAAAATATTTCTGAATTATCCAGTAAGGTTACCCAATTGTTAACTGGGGAAGTTCCTCCCAAAATCGATCAACCCACCACGATGAATGCAGGTAGCGAGGAAGAGCCTCCTAAGGGAGAAGTCAATAGGATAACCGTTGCTGCTCAAACTATCCCTGCCCCATTGGACAACGATTCTGAACGCCGTAACTCATTGAATAATGTACGTTCTGAATTAACTTCTTTGCCACTTAAACCTTTACCGACTATGTCACCTGGGTTCAGCAGTTTGCCTCATCCATTGGCAATGTTGCTCAGAGGTATCTCGAAGTTTTCTGTCAACACCACCAGTGAAGTTATTTCCTTCTTAAGGTTTTTAGTTGAATTTCAGGATCATGCCCTTGTTTTTTCTCTTTCTCCATGTCAAATTTTGCAAATCATCTATCCTTATGCAATTGGCATTCTCTCTGACAAAATAGTAAGAGCCATAGCTGAACAGTCATCTATTGAAGATTTTCATGCCCACTTGCTTGCAAATTTTATTCCTGCCCTTGCGAGGTCATCTCTGATTCAGAAGTACTATTATCGAGTACAGAGATTGGATGAAAATCTGGCTGATTTCATACAAGACATTAAGTTTTATACTAGGGTGTTTGCTCTTCATTTTCCTGAAGATCAGATTGTACAGGCTATTGTAGAAGGAATTTCACCATCCTATAGGTCATATTTGTGTTTCGCGGCGTGCCCGCAAACCTTCTCTGAACTTGAAGCATTGGCCGTCTCAGCGGAAGGAGTTAGATATGCCGATTCTTTGCGTGTCGCGAAAGAACCCCCGCCTTCTTTTAGTAATACTCGGCCTCCACCTCGCCGATCAGTCACACCCCGTAAATGTTACGCTTGCGGGTCGCCTGACCATCTTCGGAACAAGTGTCCATTGATCAAATCTAGTAGGGCAAATAATGGAGCTGGCTCATCACAAGGCTGTTTTAAATGTGGGGCTTTCTCACATATCGCCAAAAATTGCCCAAATTCAAATAACACCCCCTCCTGCTCAACTTCTGGTGCAAATTCCACCAATGCCAATAATAAAAAATGACTAGTGTTTTCGGCTGAGTCGACTAATCCATCTTTCCGAGGCTCAGCCCCTGGTAAACAGATCGAAAATTCAGGGAACGTTCAATCTGAAAATCCATCTTTTGAATGCCCCAAAGAGTGTCTTAGGATCGCGGCGGATTCCCCCGCACCTGTTCCTTTTCTTAAGATTGAGTTAAATAACGAGCCTATAACAGCTCTATTAGATTCAGGCAGTGTTTGTTCAATTATTTCGGACCAATGGTATACAAAATTGAAATCTGTTTGTAAACTACCTGACTATGGCTCATCTCCTGTTCAAAATGTTTCGGCTAATTCATCTCCATTAGACATTCTAGGTTCTTTACAGGTCAAAATTCGTATTTTTATATTTACATGGAAAATCAAATTGTTTGTGGCCAAGCACTTGTCTTGCCCCATTATATTGGGAGCTGACTTCATTTCCCACACTGGTCTTGTGCTCGATCTTCAGAGTAAGTCGTGCACATTCAAATTTGCTTCCAATTGTAAAATCCCCTTGTTAAAATGTAATTCTGCATCATGTTCATCTATTTCGCCTACCCAGGATGAGTTGTTGTTAGACCTTAGACATCTTCCTGAGGAGCAGGCTGATAGTATTCGTAAGTTGTGTCAGTCGTTTCCAGAGGTGTTCTCTGATACTCTTGGTGTTACTGACCTTATTGAATACAAAATTGAGGTCACGGATTCGATTCCTGTCCGTTCTCCACCTTATAGGCTCTCTCCACCAAAAATGAAGGCTCTGAAAGAAATCATCGATCAGATGTTGAAGGATGGTATTATTAGGCCCTCGAAGTCGGCGTATTCTTCGCCTATTTTTCTAGTCCCGAAACCCCAAGTTGGCTTCAGACCTGTCATTGATTATAGGGCTCTCAATCGGAAGGTGGTGTTACAATCTGTGCCCCTTCCTGAACTTCATTCTTGTTTTTCATGGTTTCGTAAGGCCAAGTTCTTTACTATCTTGGACCTGAATCAGGCCTACAATCAAATTCCCCTTGCGGAAGAGTCTAAACATCTTACAGCGTTTGCCACGGACTGGAATTTATACGAATACAACCGCGTGCCTTTCGGGCTCCCCACGGGAGCAGCTGTACTCACTAGGCTGCTAGATAGGGTCTTCTCTGACATCAAATTTGAGTACTTGTATCACTACTTGGATGACGTCGTCGTATTTTCGGAGACCTTTGAAGAACATCTAGATCATCTGCGAGAAGTTCTCAATCGCCTTCGTAAGGCGGGGTTAACTGTCAAGTTGTCCAAGGTTGCCTTTGCTAAGCCCTCTATGTCATTCCTAGGGCATATTGTGTCACCTGATGATGTTGCCGTCGATCATTCTAGAACACAGGCCATCCGTGATTTTAAACCTCCCAAGGACATTAAAGGTATCGCCAGGTTCATTGGTATGGTGAATTTCTTCAGGAAGTTTATTCCTAACTTTGCTAATAGAGCGGCGCCCTTAAACCTTCTTCGTAGGAAAGGCATCAAATTCGAGTGGGGACCTTCTCAACAAGCCGCTTTTGAAGATCTTAAATTAGCTCTCTGTAATGCCCCTGTCCTTGCTATGCCTGATTTCTCAAAGAAATTCATCGTCCAAACCGACGCGTCGTCGTCAGCAGTAGCTGCAGTCCTTCTTCAAGAGACTGAACTAGGGAGGCGACCCATCGCCTATGCATCTAGGACCTTGTCGGCTCAAGAAGCCAAGTATTCCATCTATGAGCTCGAAGGTTTGGCAGTCTTATTTGCCTTAGAAAAGTTCCGTCTCTATCTGGAACATGTCAAATTCGACCTGGAGACAGATAATCAAGCCTTAAGCTGGGTCTTAGGTAGGCCGCGTCGTACTGGTCGTATAGCCCGTTGGGCCATCCGTATTTCTGCCTTCCAATTTGATGTTAGGCATATCCGAGGTACCGAAAATGTTGTCGCTGATGGACTCAGCCGTATGTTTTCCAACGACGTCGAGACCCATGAACCGGTCGACAGTTCATCACCTCCCGAGTCCATACCATCGGATGTTAATGCCATCTTAACAGATGCTCCCATGCTCTTTAGGGATATCGAGAAATACCAACGTGAAGATCCGACGCTGGCTCCGATAATGGAAACCCTTTCTTCTGGGGAACATGTCGTCCCTTATGTTCTGAGGAATGGTGTTTTATGTTGCCCATCGAGGCATGATAAGATGATGAAAGTTGTCGTTCCAGCTGTTCTTGTACCTATGATCTTCAAGTATTATCATGATACCCCATTAGGAGGGCATCTTGGTATCTTTAAAACAAGTGAGAAGATTCGTGAAAGGTTCATCTGGAAGGGTGTGGACGGTGAAATCCGTGAACTAGTAAATGCTTGTAAATCTTGTTTGCTTAGTAAACCCACCATGTCCACCAAGGTAGGCCTTTTGTCTTCCCATCAAGCGTCGCGCCCCATGGAATGCCTGTATATTGATTATGTAGGACCCTTCCCTCAGTCGAAGGGAAATGCTAACAAGTTCATCTTTGTATGCGTAGATGGTTTTACAAGATTTTCCTGGTTATTTCCGACTAAGCTGGCTACCGCTCATTCCACCATTACTTGCCTAAATTCTATTTTTGCGTCTTTTGGTCCGTGCCAATATATTGTGTCTGATAATGCTAAGGCGTTCACATCAAATCTTTTTCGTAAATTCTGTTTTGACTTGTCCATCTCTCATGTAACTACTTCTGCTTATTATCCTCAACCATCTCTGGCTGAACGGGTTAACCGTAATCTCAGGTCCGCGCTTATTGCCTATCATCATGAAGATCATTCCAAGGTGGGACACGTCCCTGCATTGGTTAGCTTTTGCTTTGAATTCGGCGGTTCATGAATGACATAAATTTACTCCAGCCTCTTTGATGTTCAAGTTTGTTCCCAACACGCCGCTCTCTAACCTCTGGTCTCTGAGTGACATTCTACCTGAGACAATAGATCCGGATAATATCAAAGATCTTTGGAAGAAAGCTAAAGCCAATCTTAAGGTGTCTCATGAAAAGGTTAGGGAAAGATATGATCGTGGACGGAGACCCACCAATTTGAAGCTTGCCCCCAGATTTCATGGGCCGTGTATCATTCTCGATTTCCTTACGCCGGTTACGTTGTTATTAAGTAATCCAGCCACCGAGAGGATATTTAGGGTTCACCTGTCACAGGTGAAACCGGTGTAATTTCTGTGTTAACTTGCTTCATATTATTTTGAAAGAAATCGGAAGGTTATATATTTTTTTTCTCTTTCTCTGAGAGGTTTCTCTTTTAGGCCTTCTGCCCTTGCAATATGTTTCACTTATGCGTAATTATTTTTGTAAACCTCCCCCGATCTGTTGAACTGCCATCCTGTCCTTGCCACGGCCATTACCACGCTCCCGTCCCCTGCTCCACTATACACAGTGGCTTGCTTATATAAAATGCCATGGATATCTGCACGCCGCTGGCCCCTCAACCTCTCCACTAAGCCTGTGCCCTCAAAAAAGATGATGGTCCAACAAAATTCTGCCGCCTAGCTTTAATGTTTCAGTGCCCCCGCAGCCGCGCGGCGCCGTACCGCTACTGGAATAGAGGAAGGGCCCCCTCTCCTCCAGCGAGGCCAACCTGTGTATGGCGAGCCGGAGCCCTCCTCCCGGCCAAGGCTGATGTGCGGCGCACGACCTGCTACTTGCCCGCAGCCTGTATATGTTCACCGCGGGTGCGGCGTGCTTCAACACCACTGCTCCCCTCATAGTGCGGGCGAGCGGTATCTCAGGGTACTTGAGGGGTCCGAGCGGCCACCTTTGGACACAAGCTGCAGCGGCCGGTCTGGCCATCCAATTTAATCAACTATATGGACATTTACTATCAGCAATTACTACACTTGGGAATTCTACTGCAATATTTGGTGGACTTAGAAAATTTTTCTTCACTTTCAAGTATTAAAAGTTTTTCTTCTGAATTCAATTCCTACATAAAGACATTACTTCAACAGTTACTACAAGTATTTTGAAAATGGATCAAATCAAATTTCTACAATTTTGATAAATGCTTCTGCAATTAATCACCATATCAACATCATAACTTGGACCTGGTTTTCAAACAAAAGGTTATGTTCTTCTGTGTTACCCCTTGGAGGAACTTTTGGGGGGGGAGGTCTGTACCGGGCGGTACACCTCCACGCCGCTAATTTAAAATTTGCGCCAATTGAAACTCCTCTGCTGGAGGAAGTCTGAACTTTATCTACGGAATTAATTTTCAAGTTTCTCTGAAGATGTCACTACTGGGAAATGTTGTAGTTTCTGAACTGGGTCGTTTTCGACGCATTTTTGTTTCCCTATTGTAAGAAGTGTGAACTTTCTCTTCTAGAGGACACTACTGAAGATCAACAATAGTGCACCCTAGTGCGAAGTGAAAGGACTGTTTTTTGGAGAAAATTTTATTTCAAAAGTTTGTTTCTTGTTAAATTTCTTTCTGTTATTGTTTAAGTTGGCGGTATACCCCTTTCTTTCCCCTTGTTTTGTATTTAGCCAATCCCGAATTTTTAAAATTAATTTCTAACCAATCAGGTGTATCTTCTCCAAAGGGGATATGTTGCTGTACCCTAGCCAATAAAGTGATTGTGGGCGGGTGTTTTCTTACCTGAAACGCCTCGAACTTTCCGCGAGAGTATATAAACTGCTGATTTTAGGGTCTCTGCGCCACTTCAGTACCATCTTTCAGTGTGTAAAGTACATAGCAGGGGGCGGGAAGCGCCTCTTTCTTCTGGGAGCAGTTCTACACCAAGGTAATGGCCTTTTAATAACTTCTTTTCTTGCTAGCTCAGCAGTTTAACTCTCGGGGCGGGTCCGAAGCGTTTCTACCATGTAACCTTTTCCTAAATGTAACTACTCTTAGCATCTATTATCTTTTAAGCTACATATTGGGATAGAGAGTACTTAACCCTCTCGAGCTCCCACTCATTTTGTTTTGAGGTGAACTTATTTCTCACAACCGATTCTTCCTTAATGTAAAGTAAATTGTTCTTTTCTAAAGTCACCTCAGTAGTATGGGATTAGCCCTTGCATTAGTGGCCTAGAGCCAGATTAGGTTTGAAAACAAATGCATTAGGAGTGCAGATCGCCTCCTCTCATATTGTTATTTTAGAGGTCATGTAATTAACCTTCTTCTCATTTAATAGACCTCAGTAGGTTGGGTATTTTACCCCTGTGTATATGTCCTTAGAGGACAGCTTGAAGGTGGAATTAGGTGTGGCCTTTGACAGGCCTGAATTTTGAGAGCAAGTTGCTCTTTCTTGAAAATTTTGTTTTCTGCGCGCCTCAAGGAGGCCTTACTGTGTAATTTGGAGCAAGTGCTCCTAGGCATGAATGGGGTTTTCTGCCCCTCTGTTGAAACTTGTGTTTGGGGTAAAACTGGGCTAATGGCTCAAGAATTATGAGTTTGGGGCTCGAAGCCCAAATCCTGTAAATATTGTAATTGTACTTTTATTGCCTTGCTACTCTGTACCTGTCTTTCGTGTTATTTCTGAATTTTGGAAAGAGAATATAACCTTGTTAAATTTTACATTAACTTTAATTTCGTAGTTTGAGACCCGTTCACACCTGCACCTTCTTTCACCTCCACCTACCACCCAAAATACGGTAATAATAATAATAATAATAATAATAATAATAATAATAATAATAATAATAATAATAATAATAATAAATTTGCAGACAAAACCAACACCAGAACCATAAACAGCTGGACAGATGAACGCCGGAAAAACTTACTGAGAGGGTGAAGAGATTTTTGGGGAAGAAGAAAGCAAAAAAATCAGCTAAATGAGATCAACCGCGCTTCTCATCCGGGCAAAACGATGTAAACAAAACGTATTAACGAATCTGTGCCCCGTACAGCCCATTAAGAGCCTAGGCCTGGCATGATGGTTGCTATGCAGACCGATGGCCATCAGTAATTGGACTCTCATTTAGACACCGTGTCGATGTCCTCAGACTTAGTTATTATTATTATTATTATTATTATTATTATTATTATTATTATTATTATTATTAAAAATGCAATTGGCTTTGTGTCCCCATAACTACTTTTACGGTTGTCAGAGATGCCAAGGTGCCGAAATTTAGTCCCGCAAGATTCTTTTACGTGCCAGTGAATCCTCTGACGCGAGGCTGACGTATTTGAGCTCCTTCAAATACCACTGGTCTGAGCCAGGATCGAACCTACCAAGTTGGGGTCAGAAGGCCAGCGCCTCAACCGTCTGAGCCACTCAGGCCGGCTTTATTATTACTGTATTGTTCTTATTCTTATTCTTATTCGTATTCTTATTCTTATTCTTATTCTTATTCTTATTCTTATTCTTATTCTTATTCTTATTATTCTTATTCTTATTCTTATTCTTATTCTTATTCTTATTCTTATTCTTATTCTTATTCTTATTCTTATTCTTATTCTTATTCTTATTCTTATTCTTATGATATCTTTTACTTTTCTTGTTATGGTCTACTTCGTGTAAATTTTCTGGGTGACTTTGTAAGTGAATCTCTGTTAGTAAAAATGCTACTATACGACAGAATTGGGCATTTCTTCTCGTTAATTTTTACTTCCCCTTTTAAGTTAATTATTTTTGCAGAATTCTACACATATGATGTACTTGTATTTAACACGCATTATTTACATAAGAATGGAAAAACAAATTGTAGCTCTATTGGGAGAAGATCAGTTTAGATTAAGAAAACATGTAGGAACAGGTGATGCAATCCTGACTCACATCTGATCTTAGAGGATCGATTAAGAAAGACAAGCCCACGTACATTGGTAGATCGGAAGAAGTCATTCGATAATGTTGGTTGAACCAAGCCAATTGAGATTCCAAATGTGAGGGGGATAAAATATCGAGGAAGGAGAATGATTTAAAATATGTGCACTCTGCAGGGAAATGAATCAAGGGCTATGAAAACGAAGCAAAAAATCAGAAAGGAGTGAGACAGGGCTGCAGTTTGTCCTCCTCTCCTCTTCCATGTTCAATATGAGTCAATCATCTAGACTGCCATCCTTGCAACTTCCGAAAGGCCGCTAACCCCTGCTCTCGGCAGATACCCAGCCAATATGGTTGCACCTACGACTGGGCTATCAGCTTCACTGGGGCACAAAAGCCTCCCCAACCGCGATAAGATCACATGGTTCGCAGGGGAGGATATATTATTATTATTATTATTGTTAAGGAGTTTTTCCGTGGTAGGTAGAGGTGAAAGAAGGTGCGGGTGTGAATAGGTCTCCAGCTACGAAAGCAAAATTAATTTAAAATTTAACAAGGTTATATTTGTTACGGAGTTTTTCCGTGGTAGGTAGAGGTGAAAGAAGGTGCGGGTGTGAATAGGTCTCCAGCTACGAAAGCAAAATTAATTTAAAATTTAACAAGGTTATATTTTCTTTTCAAAAACAAGAAATAACAAGCATGGCAGGTACAAAGTAGCAAGTCAAAAGGGGTAGTTACAATATTTACAGGAATTGGGCTTCGCGCCCTGATTTTACACAGCTTGGGCAATCAGCTCAGTTTTACCCCAAACACGAGTTTTAACAGAGGGGCAGAAAACCCCATTCATACCTAGGAGCCCTTGCTCCAAATTACACAGAAAAGCCTCCACGAGGCATACAACACTTAATTTTCAAAAGAGCCACTCGCTCTCAAAATTTAAGCCTCTCCCAGGCCACACCAAACTCCACCTTCAAGTTGTCCTCACTGGACATAGACACAGGGGTACAATACCCAACCTACTGAGGTCTATTAAATGAAAAGGGGCAATTACATGACCTCTAAAATAACAATTTGAGAGGAGGCAATCTGCACTCCTAATACACTTGTTTTTTAAAAAACCTAATCTGGCTCTAGGCCACTAATGCAAGGGCTAATCCCATACTACCGAGGTGACTTTAGAAAAGAGCAATTTGTTTTATATTAACGAAGAATAGGTTGAGAAAATAAGTTCACCTCAAAACAATAAGAGTGGGAGCTCGAGAGGGTTAGCACTCTCTATCCCAGAAGGTAGCTTAAAAGAGAATAGAAGAAAGATTGTTACATCTTAGGAAAAGGTTACATGGTGGAACGCTTCGCACCCGCCCCGAGAGTTAAACTGCTGAGCTAGCAAAGAAAGAATTTATTAATCGGCCATTACCTTATTGATGACCGCTGCCGAGGAAAGAGGCGCTTCCCGCCTCCTGCTATGTACCTTATACACTGAAAGATGGAACAGAAGTGGCCCGGAGACCCTAAAATCAGCAGTTTAAATACTCTCGCGGAAGTTTCTAGGCGTTAGGGGAATGAAAACACCCGCCCACAATTACTTTATTGGCTAGGGTACAGAAACATATCCAAGATGGGGGAAGATACATCGGATTGGTCGGAAATTACTAAAAGAAATTCGGGATTGGATAAATCTAAAGCAAGGGGGAAAAGAGGGGTATACAGCCAACTTAAACAATAACAGAAAGAAATTTAGCAAGAAACAAACATTTGAAATAAAAATTTCTCCAACAAAATAGTTCTTTGACTCCGCACTAGGGTGCACTATTGTTGATCTTCAGTAGTGTCCTCTAGAAGAGAAAGTTCACACTTCTTACTTCAAGCGAAACAAAAACACATCAAAAATGACACAGTTCAAAAACTCAAAATTTTCCACGTGGTGACATCTTCTGAGAAGGTAAAGAATTAATAGCGTAGATAAAGTTCAGACTTCCTCCAGCAGAGGAGTTTCAACTGGCGCACATTTTAAATTAGCGGAGTGGAGGTGTACCTCCCGGTACAGACCTCCCCCCTCAAAAGTTCCTCCCGGGGTGACACATGAAATTGTTTGAAAACAAGGTCCAAGTTTTGATGTAAATATGGAGATTAATTGCCAAAAAAAAAAATTATAAGATTTTCTTAATTTGGTTTGATTTAGTTTCAAAATTTTGTTGTTGCAGATGAAGTAAAGTTTTTAAGTTTGTAGAAGTAGAATTCCGAAGATAGACTTTTAATACTTAAAAGTGATGAAAAATTTTGCAATGTTCACCAAATATTGCTGTTGAATTCCCGAGTGTAGTCATTGCTTATCGGAACTGTCCATGTAGTTGAGGTTGATGAAGTTGGATGGCCAGACCGGCCGTTGCAGCTTGCGTCCAAAGGAGGCCGCTCGGACCCCTCAAGTACCCTGAGATACCGCTCGCCCGCACTATGAGGGGAGCAGTGGTGTTGAAACACGCCGCGCCCGCGGTGAAGGAATACAGGCTGCGGGCAAGTAGCAGGACGTGCGCCGCACATCAGCCTAGGCCGGGAGGAGAGCTCCGGCTCGCCGTGCACATGTTGTCCTAACTGGGGCCGAGGGGGCCCGTCCTCGAACCCAGCCGCGGCACAGCGCCGCGCGGCTGCGGGGGCACTGAAACATTTAAGCTAGGCGGCAGAATTGTGTTGGACCATCATGTTTCGTTTGAGGGCACAGGCATGTAGAGAGATTGAGGGGCCAGCGGCGTGCAGATATCCATGGCATTTCATCTAAGCCAGCCACTGTGTGTAGTGGAGCAGGAGACGGGAGCGTGGTAATGGCCGTGGCAAGGACAGGATGGCAGTTTAACAAATCGGGGGAGGTTTTACAGAAATGCTTACATATAAAATAAAATAGAAGGAGCAGAATGCCTTAAGAGTGGAACTCAAAAAAAAAAATATAACCTTCATATTCCTATCAAATTATATGAAGCAAGTTGACACAAAATTTACACCGGTTTCACCTGGGACAGGTGAACCCTAAATATCCTCTCGGTGGCTGGATTGCTTACTAACAATGTAACCGGCGTAAGAAAATCGAGAATGATGCATGGCCCCTGAAATCTGGGGGCAAGCTTGCCCGCGGGAACAAAATTCTTGACCATCACCTGGTCACCAACCTTCAAAGTGGTGGGTCTCCGTCCACGATCATACTTTTCCCTAACCTTTTCATGAGATACCTTAAGATTGGCTTTAGCCTTCTTCCAAAGATCTTTAATATTATCCGGATCTATTGTCTCGGGTAGAATGTCACTCAGAGACCAAAGGTTAGAGAGCGGCGTGTTGGGAACAAACTTGAACATCAAGGACGCTGGAGTGAACTTATGAGATTCATGAACCGCCGAATTCAAAGCAAAAGCTAACCAATGCAGGGACGTGTCCCACCTGGAAGGATCTTCATGATGATAGGCAATAAGTGCGGACCTGAGATTACAATTAACCCGTTCAGCCAGAGATGGTTGAGGGTAATAAGCAGAAGTAGTTACATGAGAGATGGATAAGTCAAAACAGAATTTACGAAATAAGTTAGATGTAAAAGCCTTAGCATTATCAGATACAATATATTGGCACGGACCAAAAGAAGCAAAAATAGAATTTAAGCAAGTAATGGTAGACTGAGCGGTAGCCAGCTTAGTCGGAAATAACCAAGAAAATCTGGTAAAACCATCTACACACACAAGGATGAACTTGTTGGCATTACCCTTTGACTGGGGGAATGGTCCTACATAATCAATATACAGGCGTTCCATGGGGCGCGACGCTTGCTGAGAAGACGAGAGGCCTACCTTGGTGGACATGGTCGGTTTACTAAGCAAACAGGATTTACAAGCCTTTACTAGTTCACGGATTTCACCGTCCATACCTTTCCAGATGAACATTTCACGAATCTTTTCACGAGTTTTAAAGATACCAAGATGCCCTCCTAATGGGGTATCATGATAATACTTGAAGATCATAGGTACAAGAACAGCTGGAACGACAACTTTCATCATCTTATCATGCCTCGAAGGGCAACATAGAACACCATTCCTCAGAACATAAGGGACAACATGTTCCCCAGAAGAAAGGGTTTCCATTATCGGAGCCAGCGTCGGATCTTCACGTTGGTATTTCTCGATATCCCTAAAGAGCATGGGAGCATCTGTTAGGATGGCATTAACCTTAGATAGTATGGACTCGGAAGGTGATGAATTGTCAACCGGTTCGTGGGTCTCGACGTCGTTAGAAAACATACGGCTGAGTCCATCAGCAACAACATTTTCGGTACCTCTGATATGTCTAACATCAAACTGGAAGGCAGAAATACGGATGGCCCAGCGGGCTATACGACCAGTACGACGCGGCCTACCTAAGACCCAGCTTAAGGCTTGATTATCTGTCTCCAGGTCGAATTTGACATGTTCCAGATAGAGACGGAACTTCTCTAAGGCGAATAAGACTGCCAAACCTTCAAGCTCATAGATGGAATACTTGGCTTCTTGAGCCGACAATGTCCTAGACGCATAGGCGATGGGGCGCCTCCCTAGTTCAGTCTCTTGAAGAAGGACTGCAGCTACCGCTGACGACGATGCGTCGGTTTGGACAATGAATTTCTTCGAGAAATCAGGCATAGCAAGTACAGGGGCATTACAAAGAGCTAATTTAAGGTCTTCAAAAGCGGCTTGTTGAGAAGGTCCCCACTCGAATTTGATGCCTTTCCTACGAAGAAGGTTTAAGGGCGCCGCTCTATTAGCGAAGTTAGGAATAAACTTCCTGAAGAAATTCACCATACCAATGAACCTGGCGATACCTTTAATGTCTTTGGGAGGTTTAAAATCACGGATGGCCTGTGTTCTAGAATGATCGACTGCTACACCATCCGGTGACACAATATGCCCTAGGAAAGACATAGAGGGCTTAGCAAAGGCAACCTTGGACAACTTAACAGTTAACCCAGCCTTACGAAGGCGATCGAGAACTTCTCGCAGATGATTTAGATGTTCTTCAAAAGTCTCTGAAAATACGACGACATCGTCCAAGTAGTGATATAAGTACTCAAATTTGATGTCGGAGAAGACCCTATCTAGTAGCCTAGTGAGTACAGCTGCTCCCGTGGGGAGCCCGAAAGGCACGCGGTTGTATTCGTATAAATTCCAGTCCGTGGCAAACGCTGTAAGATGTTTAGACTCTTCGGCAAGGGGAATTTGATTATAGGCCTGATTCAAGTCCAAGATAGTAAAGAACTTGGCCTTACGAAACCATGAAAAACAAGAATGAAGGTCGGGAAGGGGCACAGATTGTAACACCACCTTCCGATTGAGAGCCCTGTAATCAATGACAGGCCTGAAGCCCCCTTGGGGTTTCGGGACTAGAAAAATAGGCGAAGAATACGCTGACTTAGAGGGCCTAATAATACCGTCCTTCAACATCTGATCGATGATTTCTTTTAGAGCCTTCATTTTAGGTGGAGATAGCCTATAAGGTGGAAAACGGACAGGAATCGAATCCGTGACCTCAATTTTGTATTCAATAAGGTCAGTAACACCAAGAGTATCAGAGAACACCTCGGGAAACGACTGACACAATTCGCGAATACTATCAGCCTGCTCCTCAGGTAGATGCCTAAGGTCTAACAACATCTCATCCTGGGTAGGCCAAATAGAAGAACATGATGCAGAATTACACTTTAATAGAGGTATATTACAATTAGAGGCAAATTTGAAAGTGCAAGACCTACTCTGAAGATCGAGCACAAGACCAGTGTGAGAAATAAAGTCCGCTCCCAATATAATGGGGCAAGACAAGTGCTTGGCCACAAACAATTTAACTTTCCATGTGAATTTAAAAATACGAATTTTGACATATAAGGAACCGAGAATTTCTAATGGAGAGGAATTAGCCGAAACGTATTGGATCGCCGACAAACAATAGTTAGGAAGTTTACGAACAGATTTCAATTTTGAATACCAATCAGCCGAAATAATAGAACAAACACTACCTGAATCTAAGAGAGCTGTTATAGGCTCGTTATTTAACTCAATTTTGAGAAAGGGGACCGGTGCGGGGGAATCCGCCGCAATCCTAAGACACTCTTTGGGACATTCAAAAGATGAATTTGAAAATTGCTCGTTCCCTGAATTTACAACCTGTTTACCAGGGGCTGAGTCTCGGGAAGATGGATTAGTCGACTCAGCCGAAGCCACTAGTCACTTTTTATTATTGGCATAGGTGGAATTTGCACCAGAAGTTGAGCAGGAGGGGGTGCTATTCGAATTGGGACAATTCTTGGCGATATGTGAGAAAGCCCCACATTTAAAACAGCCTTGTGATGACCCGGCTCCATTCCTTGTCCCACTTGACTTGATCAGTGGACACTTGTTGCGCAGATGGTCAGGCGACCCGCAAGCATAACATTTACGGGGATTGACTGGTCGGCGAGGTGGAGGCCGAGTATTACTAAAGGAAGGCGGGGGTTCTTTCGCGACACGCAAAGAATCGGCGTATCTAACTCCTTCCGCTGAGACGGCCAATGCTTCAAGTTCAGAGAAAGTTTGCGGGCACGCCGCGAAACACAAATATGACCTGTAGGGTGGTGAAATCCCTTCCACAATAGCTTGTACAATCTGATCCTCAGGGAAATGAAGAGCAAACACCCTAGTATAAAACTTAATGTCCTGTATGAAATCAGCCAAGTTTTCATCCAAGCGTTGTACACGGTAATAGTACTTCTGAATAAGGGAGGACCTGGCCCTAGCCGGGATGAAGTTAGCTAGCAAATGGGCATGGAAATCTTCAATAGATGATTGCTCGGCAATGGCTCTTACGATTTTATCTGAGAGAATACCAATAGCATACGGATAGATAATTTGCAAAATTTGACATGGAGAAAGAGAAAACACAAGGGCATGATCCTGAAATTCAACTAGAAATCTTAAAAATGAAATTACATCACTGGTGGTATTAACGGAAAACCTAGAGATGCCTCTGAGCAACATTGCCAATGGATGAGGCAAGCTGCTAAACCCGGGTGACATAGTAGGTAAAGGTTTCAATGGCAAGGAAGTTAATTCAGAACGGATGTTACTCAATGATGCACGACGTTCAGATTCGTTGTCCAATGGGGCAGGGATAGTTTGAGCAGCAACGGTTATCCTATTAACTTCTCCCTTGGGAGGCGCTTCCTCACTACCTGCATTCACTGTGGTGGGTAGATCGCTTTTGGGAGGAACCTCCCCTGTTAACAATTGAGTGACCTTGCTAGATAATTCAGACATATTTTCAAGCAGCGTACTAGCTTCCTTCTTCTGAACGTCATTCAACTTTAGAGACAACAGATCGTTAACCCTATTCGAAAAATGATATAGCCTAGCTTGCACACGCTTAATTTGATTAGGAGAAGGATCATTTTCATCAAAAAAACTAACTACAGAAGCTAGCCCAGTAATATTCTCCGTGATCGTGGAAAGAGAGTCGTCAATTTCTTTCTCTTCCAAATTGGGGATGGAAATGGGCAAATCTAGGGACTCTCTAAGCTTGTTTGTGTCTACTGCAACCGTGCCTCCAGATTGTACATTTCTAATAGTCAATTCATAGATCAACTCCTCCTTGCGCAAATAGTTAAGATGGAGAACATCGCGAGGGCCGGGCATGGTGACAGAACAATTTTGAAAAACTCAAAAAATTCCAGCAACTGGGAAAATAGTTAGAGTTCGGAACAAACAATGTTTAGCCGTCAAAAGGGGCTAAGTTGAGACCCATTCAACCACGTTCTGCTACCACTTGTTACGGAGTTTTTCCGTGGTAGGTAGAGGTGAAAGAAGGTGCGGGTGTGAATAGGTCTCCAGCTACGAAAGCAAAATTAATTTAAAATTTAACAAGGTTATATTTTCTTTTCAAAAACAAGAAATAACAAGCATGGCAGGTACAAAGTAGCAAGTCAAAAGGGGTAGTTACAATATTTACAGGAATTGGGCTTCGCGCCCTGATTTTACACAGCTTGGGCAATCAGCTCAGTTTTACCCCAAACACGAGTTTTAACAGAGGGGCAGAAAACCCCATTCATACCTAGGAGCCCTTGCTCCAAATTACACAGAAAAGCCTCCACGAGGCATACAACACTTAATTTTCAAAAGAGCCACTCGCTCTCAAAATTTAAGCCTCTCCCAGGCCACACCAAACTCCACCTTCAAGTTGTCCTCACTGGACATAGACACAGGGGTACAATACCCAACCTACTGAGGTCTATTAAATGAAAAGGGGCAATTACATGACCTCTAAAATAACAATTTGAGAGGAGGCAATCTGCACTCCTAATACACTTGTTTTAAAAAAAAACTAATCTGGCTCTAGGCCACTAATGCAAGGGCTAATCCCATACTACCGAGGTGACTTTAGAAAAGAGCAATTTGTTTTACATTAACGAAGAATAGGTTGAGAAAATAAGTTCACTTCAAAACAATAAGAGTGGGAGCTCGAGAGGGTTAGCACTCTCTATCCCAGAAGGTAGCTTAAAAGAGAATAGAAGAAAGATTGTTACATTTTAGGAAAAGGTTACATGGTGGAACGCTTCGCACCCGCCCCGAGAGTTAAACTGCTGAGCTAGCAAAGAAAGAATTTATTAATCGGCCATTACCTTATTGATGACCGCTGCCGAGGAAAGAGGCGCTTCCCGCCTCCTGCTATGTACTTTATACACTGAAAGATGGAACAGAAGTGGCCCGGAGACCCTAAAATCAGCAGTTTAAATCCTCTCGCGGAAGTTTCTAGGCGTTAGGGGAATGAAAACACCCGCCCACAATTACTTTATTGGCTAGGGTACAGAAACATATCCAAGATGGGGGAAGATACATCGGATTGGTCGGAAATTACTAAAAGAAATTCGGGATTGGATAAATCTAAAACAAGGGGGGAAAAGAGGTGTATACAGCCAACTTAAACAATAACAGAAAGAAATTTAGCAAGAAACAAACATTTGAAATAAAAATTTCTCCAACAAAATAGTTCTTTGACTCCGCACTAGGGTGCACTATTGTTGATCTTCAGTAGTGTCCTCTAGAAGAGAAAGTTCACACTTCTTACTTCAAGCGAAACAAAAACACATCAAAAATGACACAGTTCAAAAACTCAAAATTTTCCACGTGGTGACATCTTCTGAGAAGGTAAAGAATTAATAGCGTAGATAAAGTTCAGACTTCCTCCAGCAGAGGAGTTTCAACTGGCGCACATTTTAAATTAGCGGAGTGGAGGTGTACCTCCCGGTACAATTATTATTATTATTATTATTATTATTATTATTATTATTATTATTATTATTATTATTATTATTATTATTATTATTATTATTATTATTATAGCCCGCCTGGTGGCCATGACCGTTAAGGCGTCAAGTATTAGTTCGACACAGTCGTTATCCGGTTCGAGGTCTGTTGTTGGAAAGAAAAATGTTGGCCGCCAGAGTAGGAGAGATGGTGGTATACTGTTCCTAATTAGCACATTGCATTGGTGTTGGTGTTTGTCCTAGTGGTGGTAGTGTTTATTGGTTTAAGAGGAAATACAACTGGACAATATCATCTATTAACAATAACCAGAGAGGAAAAAGGAAGTGGTGTAATCCTTCAAAAATGAGGATATCGGTAAAAGAAAAGGATGACCATGGAGGGCGTGATAATGAACGAAACCCTAGGCTTCGTATGCGCCATACGATCGGATTCGGAAGAGAACAAGAGTTCCGAGAGAGGTCGGATAGAACAGATTTAACTGAGCTGACTTAAGTAAGTGGAAGCACTGCTAGGAATCAGCTACGGGCCCCGCGGTCACTAACCCACTCTCCAAAGTTGAGAGACCTTGGGGCCCCTTTCAGTCGCCTCCTACGAGAGGTGAGGAATATCATGGGTGTAATTCAACCGCTCCTACACACAGCGGGAGCCAGAAGCCTGGATTCAATTCCAAACCCGTCCCCAGTGTTTATTTGGAGTGGGGAATTATAACGCTGTTGATGGCGATTCATCCGTCGGATGGGGACGTTAAGTCTCGTACAGACCCCTTGGTGTTATTCGACATGGGTAGGGTAAATGGCGACATCGGATTTAACAGTCTCCCTTCCTCATTATCATAATTCTGCATCCAGATACGCAGGCCGCCATGCGCGTCAAATAGAAAGACCTCCACTAGGCGATCCAAACATATCCTGGGACACTACCCGCACTGATAGCCATATGGAATAAATAAATATTGATTACAAATTATTATTATTATTATTAGTATTATTATTATTATTACCAGCCATTAATACCATGCAAGTTGAAAAAGTGCAGTATATGAACTGCATGTCTCATTTTTTAGAGCAACATATACCTGTGGAAAATGGCCTTCGGATAATACAGTATTTCGATTCGTTCAGTAACGCTACTAGTCAACGTAACGTTAATCTGGAAAGTCACCATCGAGCTAAATCAATATTCAATGAACTGTATTTCCGATCTAAACACGCAGAATTGTTGTATCCATTGTTTTAAGGGAACGTATTGACGCTAAATCACCAGGTGTATCACGAAATAATCGCAAGCAATATACTATACAGAATGAACCCCAACTCTACCGACAAACTTTCGGAGTTTATTCAAGGATGCCTTCTGAGTACACGGTTGTATCATAACTGTACTTATGTCGCGCATTACCTCTGTATCCCACTTCCCACTTCCCACTTCCCCTCCCTTCCCTTCCCTCCTCTGACGCACAGCAACAGGCAGTGGCTGGTTCTCTTGGTTTTATATTAAGAACGATGGCACAATCGGATTGGCGGTGAAAAGTTTTTTGTTTTCGATAAAATGAAATTCGAATTGTCGAACTCGCCGTATTTGCTATGCCAGAGTTCAGTTTTCTATCGTACTTTAGGGAAGTGAAGTGGAGGGAGGGGAAATGGGGTATATGTTGGAGACAGAGAACAGCCGTAACTGCATAAACAGAACAAGAACACACTGTAATTGAGAGACACTTGTCAGTCAAGGAAGGTATCAGATCGTTTCTCCTCTCGTCTGTTGGTGGTAGTAACTTTCTTTATTGTTTAACTTGCTCGACGATGCAACGCTGCAGCTCAACGATTGTGTATATCTTCACTCACTACGTTGTAAATGGATTAAATAATTTAACGAAAGCAAAGAATACGCCCAATGGTTTGATTACAGTAAATGTTGAATATGTCCCCCTCCTACTTCGGTACACAGTTCACAGCGGTGTAGGAGTGGCATTTGAACTCTGATCAGGATGTGTGGTGTGTCGCGCATTACCACTGTCTCCCACTTCTCACTTTCCTTCCCCTCCCATTCCTCCTCCAACCCACAGTAACAGTCAGTAGCTAGCTCTCTGACACAAAAAACACGGCAAGTTCCTCAATTTGAATTGCATGCCCATCCGATTGCACCACCGTCTTTAAGATAACACGAAGAACATCCCTGATATTTTTGTTGGTATAGTTACGATACACCATACATATTGGTATAAGGGAACCGTGGTCTCCCGTAGTTCATTACAGATTAATAATGTAATTATGATTTATTCTGTTTATGACCCCAATCACCCTTGTTTCTGTGAAAATGCCTTCACAGCAGCGATAAAGCCTGTAATATACTTCTAAAGGGTGTTATAAAGGTGTCAAGTCCGTATCGTTGGCTTCCGGTACGTTACAGAACTCCTGCAGGACAAAATTGCTGGCGTCCGTCAATAACTAGCATTTAGGACGGACGTAAATCAAATAACATTATTATTTTTAGTGCAATGCGGATATAAAACTAATTGGGGCAAGGAACCAAACGAAATACAGTTATCATGTAAAGAGCCTTTGGAGATCACGATTTCTTTATGCAGATATACTCAGATG
The DNA here is from genome assembly GCF_040414725.1 of Anabrus simplex. Taxonomy (NCBI): domain Eukaryota; kingdom Metazoa; phylum Arthropoda; class Insecta; order Orthoptera; family Tettigoniidae; genus Anabrus; species Anabrus simplex. Next base: position 338,290,564 of record NC_090268.1, on the reverse strand, counting down.
GTATCCCTGAACAACGTCCGAAAGTTTCCCGGTGGAGTTCGGGTTCACACTGTATACTGTAGAAAGCACATGATTGGAGGCAGGTTGTTCTACCGTAAGATACCATTTCACATGGCAGTGTTACGTTCTGTTACGTGCATTGCACTCACCCGTAACCATCGATTCACGCATTTTATGAACCCTCTTATGATCTTCGACCAACTCAGTTCTCTATACATCGTAGCAAGCTGAAGGGAAAGTGTAAGGGAAGCAGTTAGCCCTTAACAATTCATATAGATAATCTGTAACACGTAAGTTCTCAACGGCCGGCTTAATATTGTTCTTGAAGATAAAATATTAACTAGAGGATTCAAAGCCAACTCCTATTTTGAAGATATAAGAAATAACATTTTTTTACTGTGTTCCTGCTTTCTTTCCCCCAACCAGACAGTTTTCCTTTCTTCTGTTTCTTCCAAAATTCCCACCCCACCAAACACTTTATTTTCCATTTTTGTAAAAAATCTCTATCGTAATATCTCGTTTCTTGTGATACCCAGCTCAGCCATATCCCATTATTATTATTATTATTATTATTATTATTATTATTATTATTATTATTATTATGATTATTATTATTATTATTATTATTATTATTATTTTCTTATGAACCCTGTTAGGGGCTGCCTGGCCGAGGCGGTAAAGGTGTGCTCGGTTCTCCCGGAAGGACGTGGGTTCGAATCCCCGTCAAAAAGTCGTAAAATTTAAGAAACGAGATTTCCACTTCGGGTGGTGCATATGGCCTTGAGGTTCACTCAGCCTACACCAAAAATGAGTATCAGGTTAATTCCTGGGGGCAAAGGCGGCCGGGCGTAGAGCTAACCACTCCTCCCCATCACGTGCCGCGGTTAACAATGGTGGAAGCCATTACCTTCCACTCCTCCAAGGGCCTTCATGGCCTGTACGGAGGTGCCTTTGTCTTTTTTTTTTCTATGGACCCTTTTGGATCATGCAGTGCCTTTATGATTCGCTTTTCTGGTCTTCCATATGGCTTTAATTTTTTCTCCGCGGGCTCTCTTCCTTTCACCAGTCCGCTTGGCTCCTGGTCTCTTTGGAACTTAATTCCGTGGCTGTAATGTCCATCTATTTGCCTTTTAACGGAACAGATTTCTGTCTAATATTTCCTATATATCTATTCAGGCTTTCTCCAGGTCATTTCTGACTTCTTGGATCCTAGGTAGACTCTTTCGTTTTCTGCTATATGTCATGATCATGCGTGTAAGCCTTGTTGTTGGGAGTCTTTGAACGTGTCCATACAATTACAATCCTTATCTTCTAATATCTGCTGCCAGGTTTTAAACTGTTGATTTGCGGGATATTAGTCTATATCAGTCTTCACTTTTTTCTGGACCAGGAATTTTCCTCATGATCTTCTAGATAACCTCTAGATCACCTTGTCTAATCAGTACCAGAGTTTCGCTCGCGTATAAAACTTCAGGTTTGATCACAGTATGGTAGTGCCTAATTTTTGTGTTCATGGACATGCATTATTTGTTGTAAATGTAGCATTTTCTCCATCACGTTCCCTTGAGATTCTGTAGGTGAACTTTCTGTGCTTCCTTTTCTAACTTTCTTGGTTCCACAATTTCAGCAAGGCATTTGGAGTGTGGAACCCATTTTATCCGTCCGTATTTTGCCTTTAGTTTCTGAATGTCGAATCTAGTACAAATTAACCTAGTTTCTTCAAATTAAACTTTTTCAGCACATTCTTTTAGGACTTCCGTCACATCTCATTATTATTATTATTATTATTATTATTACCGAGTTTTGTGGATGTGCAGAGGTGAAAGAAGGTGCGGGGGTGAACAGGTCTCAAAATACGAAATTAAAGTTAAGATAAAATTTAACAAGGTTATATTTTCTTATCAAAATCGATAAATAACAAGAATGGCAGGTACAGAGTAGCAAAAGCAACCAAGTCGAGAGTGTACAATTACAGTGTTACAGGATTTGGGCTCCGAGAGCCAGACACACAATTCTTGAGCTATAAGCCCAACATTACGATATACAGGATTCAACAAAGGGGCAGAAGACCCCAATCATGCCCAGGAGCTCTTGCTCCCAATTACACAGTAAAGCCTCCACGAGGCACACAGAAATCAAAATTTTTGGAAGAGCAACCCGCTCTCAAAGTTCCAGCCTATCAAAGGCCACACCAAATTCCACCTTCAAGCTGTCCTCCAAACACAAATAACACAGGGGTAAAAATACCCAACCTACTGAGGCCTATTCAGTGAAGAAACAGAAATATTACATGGCCTCCACAATAACAACTTGAGAGGAGGCAAAACTGCACTCCTAATACACTTTATTTAAAACCTACTTGGCGCTAGGCCTCTAATGCAAGGGCTAATCCCATACTAAAGAGGTGACTTATAGAAGGAGACAATTTACATTACGTTAAGGAAGAAACGGTTGTGGAAATAAGTTCACCTCAACGCAATATGAGTGGGAGCTCGAGAGGGTTAAGCACTCTCTATCCCAATATGTAGTTTAAAAAGATAGAATTGATACCAAGTGTCTTTACATTTTAGGGGAAAGTTACATGGTCAAAAGGCTTCGGACCTGCCCCGAGAGTTAAACTGCTGAGCTAGCAAGAAAAGAAGTTATTAAACGGCCATTACCTGGTGGTTGAACTGCTGCCCGAAGAAAGAGGCGCTTCCCACCCCCTGCTACGTACTTTACACACTGATAGATGTTACTGAAGTGGCGCGGAGACCCGAAAATCAGCAGTTTATATACCCTCGTGGAAAGCTCGAGGCATTTCAGGAATGAGGACACCCGCCCACAATCACTTTATTGGCTAATAACGAAAACCCCTACACTAGATGAAGAAGAAACACATTATTGGTGGAAAATTATTTACAGAAATTCCTTATTGGTCGAATTCAAAACTGGCGGAAAGAAAGGGTTAATATTGCCAACTTAAACAATAACTGAAAGAAAGAAAGAACAAACTTATGAATTCAAAATTTCTCCAAAAACACAGTTCTTTCACTTCGCACTAGGGTGCATAATTGTAGTCCTTCAGTAGTGCCATCTGGAAGAGAATGTCCACACATCTTACTACAGGCAAAACAAAAATACATCGAAAACGACCCAGTTCAGAAACTTCAAAATTTACAAGTAGGGACATCTTCTGAGAAACTTGAGAATTAACACAGTAGATAAAGTTCAGACTTCCTCCAGTAGAGGAGTTTCAACTGGCGCAAAGTTTGATTTAGCGGCGTGGAGGTGTACCGCCCGGTACAATTATTATTATTAATGGTATATATATATTGCATTATTATGACCATTTTTAATACACGATAAACAGCATGACATTCGATAATAACAGTCAAATTTCTTTGATCAATCTTCTGACGAGCATATTTATTTAGAATGGAATTTATTGCAGGTAGACGAAGTATAAATATCTGAATTTAAAATTGAGTTATGCAGCAAGTGCGGTTGGGAGAGGAGTTCCACGAGGCTGTGATGTAGTTGTTGTAGAGATACGGTCGCAGTCACGAACCGCAAACATAACCCTCAGTGCCAGTACAAGTACATTTGCGTGTTGATCCACTTAGTTTATTTGTCGCGGCCACTGTGTGTTATGTCTGCAACAGGACCGAAATACGACTGATGAACTAGGGCATTATAACCAAGATAGAATACAATATGTTATAATGATAGACCACTGACAATATTATCTCCTCGTTCTGTTTGACCCCATTAAGACAAAACACCATTTTAGCATGGTCGCATAATAATAATAATAATAATAATAATAATAATAATAATAATAATAATAATAATAATAATAATAATAATGTTATTGATTTTACGTCCCACTAACTACTTTCTGACGGTTTAGGAGACGCCAAGGTGCCAGAATTTTCTCATACCACTTTTCAATTGTCGTGTCCGAGCCTGGAATCGAATCCGGGCCTCCGGGCGTGAGAGCTAATCACACAAACCACTACACCACATCACACCTTCTATATCCATGTATGATTTTGCTTTCAGTATGGATTTGAGGTTACTTTGAGGAATAAATGAGCTCTTATAAGCCAGTCTGGTTCGAATTTGTGATTAATGTTAAGTCGTTTTTCTATATTCCAAGAGCTAACAAATTTCAAGGTCAGGAGTATTTGTCTCTAAATACACAGTTCAAAAAAATTAGAGGACCATGTTTTTGAAAGTATGCCATGCTCCACAAAACAATACCTCGCACCTAGGTACATTACCAAGTAAACCTTCTTTACCGTTGAAGTATACAAAAGAACATTGATGGATTCGCGTTCATTTTCAGAACACAAACGGAAATGTCCAAATAGGGACGAAAACAAAGTGATAACAGTCCTCCAGGGTATATTTTCATCACTGTTGGACAGCTTCAGTACGGTGTATGTCCTCCACTAGCATTTATCACAGCTTGGCCCCTACGTGGCATGCTCCGTGTAAGTCGACGGAGGTCATGTTGCGGTATCAGGTCCTATTCTTCAATGAGAGCCTGTTCGAGGTCTTGGGGAGTCTTTGGTGGAACAGGACGCCCACGAACACTTCTGTCAAGCCTAACCAATACATGCTTGATGGGATTATGGTCGGGACTCACTGGTGGCCATTCCATCTCTTGAATGTCCAGTTCTCGCAAGACAGCTCTGGTGATGCGCGATATGAGCTCTCGCACTGTCGTGCATAAGTACGAATTCAGGGTCAACACCGTATGCAGCAACCAACACATGCTGTAGCAGTATCTGCTCGATGTACCCCGCAGATGTACCACGGACGACGACAAGGCCTGTACGGTCAGCGCCTCCTAGGAGGCGCTGGTACGGTCATCAATATTGATGCCACCCCACACCATCACAGAAACTTGTCCGAATCGGTCGCCTTCCTGGACAAAATTTGGCATGTACTGCTCACCACGGCGTCTCCATACACGTTGGCGTCCATCACGCTGTGTCAGGGGAAATCTGGACTCGTCTGCGAACAACATTGATCTCCATTGGCGAAGTTGCCAGTTGACGTGGGTACGGGCAAACAGAAGACGAGCTGCACGATATTGCTGCGTAAAAAGGGGCACTCGAACAGACGTCTGGATCGTAAGGACACTTCTCTTAACCTGTTCCTTATTGTCTGGACAGACACCGTGACTCCAGTGACCCTCCTGAGGTCTTGTAGCAGTTCTCTGGCAGTTGCTGAACGACGCCGCAACGCACAGATGGTCAGATATCGGTCATCCTGTGGGATTGTTATACGTCCACAACCTTGTCCAACCCTCCTTGTGAACTGGCCTCATTGTAGCGATTCCACAAGCGTTGAATAAACTGGCGGAGATACATTGAGATCCACAGCAACACGACGAAAAGTCCATCCTTCCTGGATCGAAGTGACGGCCCTTGTGTCTTGAACCTCGTCAAGGTGTCTCATGGGGTGTGCTGGTTTACGTACAACATGCTCAAATGACCGCAGTAGTCTGTGTGCCTCACAATGACACACGGACGCACCGCTTTTCACTTTGTTTTGAGGGTTCACCAGACATTTTAACGCATGGTTACGCCTACAAATGGAGTATAACTTCGATTTGACATACCCCGAGTAGCTAAGGTCTCAAGATATGCTGTTCGACCATTGGAACTCCATCTACCAAATTAACGTTCACATACCAGACGTTACAAAACATGTCCCATATTTTTTTTTAACTCTGTAGGCCTATATGAAGAAACTACACCAACTAAATGCAAAGTTGCTATGTTATCCCCAGTGTACAAGGGAAAGGGTGACAAACATAAAGCGAATGTGTTGCATGTAAGCTCTGGGAAAGCATTTTTTCAATTGCATTAGACGCGTTTGCGAAATTATTAACTGATTTCATAGAATGTAGTTAGGGTTTACGAAAGATTATTCCACTGAGGATCAACTTCCAGCAGCACAGAGCAGATATTTTAGATTCAGGAGGACAAATGGACTGTTTTTGGACTGTTTTACTATTGACCTGTAGATCATGGGAGACCACTGACTAAAATAAATAAGGGCAGTTGGATTGGTTGGAAGGGAGGCTAAACTGATATAAAATAGAATACGTGAAACATTATCTAATCCTATAATAATTAAGAGGAGAATTCCTCAAGGCAGTATTATATATTTTTTTACTATTTGCACTGCGACGCACTGACAGCTAGGTCTAATGGGGACAATGGGATAGGAAAGGGCTAGGGGTCGGAACGAAGCGGACGAGGCCTTAATTAAGGTACAGACCCACTATTTTCCTGGTATGAAAATGAGAAACCATGGAAGACCATCTTTAGGGCTGCCGACAGTGGGGCTCGAGCCCACTATCTCCCGGATGCAAGCTCTTGGCTGCGAACCCCTAACCGCACGGCTAACTCGTCCGGTGGCAGTATTATTGGACGTTCATGTTTTATTTCATACTTCATTTAAGTGACATGGAAAAAAAATTGAAATACGGTTAAGGCTGTTTGCAGATGATGTTTTACTGTACATTGTGGTGAATAAGTTACAGCATTGTGAGCGACTGCAAAGAGCCTTCGACAAAGTTGTGAAATGATGGCAAACGGGATGAAGAGTCAAGTTCTAAGCTTTACTAAACTAACGGGTATGTCGGATTTTTTATTATGGACACTCGAGTTTAGGCTTTAATTACAAACGAACCAATAGGCCTATTGCAATGTGAGTTATACCAATATTTTCCTTTACAATGGCGAGAAATGAAAGTATCCTCCTATTCAATACATCATATATTCCGTCATTAGACGGAGTAAACAAGTTCAGACATGTTTCGGCTCGTTTGAGCCATCTTCAGTGAAAAAATTAGGGGGGTTGGAATAATTTACATAATATGAGTTGAAAAAATGCTAAAAAACATAATGAAAGCGCAAATGAAAAAACAAACAAAAGAGGGCCTAGACGGAAACAAAATAGCACAAATATACAATATTTACATCAATATGCAGAGCAAAAAACAACTTATTGCAACAAAATACAGTGAAACAGGAGTTAATTTGAAATAATAATTGATACTAAAAAACTGCGTTAACCTAAGAAACAAGGGAATGAGAAAACAAATGATGCAGATGGAAATGAATAATAGTAGCACATGGTGAGGTTGTGGACCTCATAGTTTACAAATTATTAGTTTATAAAAACGACAAAACAGTTTGAAATCGCTGTCAAAATCCTAGTGGAAACCCATCACATCAAAATGGTCAGGAGGAGAGCGGGAGCAAACATTTTGAGAGAAACCAAGCCTGAATTAACCTGCAGGCGAAAAGCCTGTGATAAGGAGAAAAAAACACCTTAAATTTAAGGCTTCAGAAATAGCAGCATTCTTAATATCTTCTCAATCTAGCGGTCCCTTTCTTCATTATTGTTTCATAATGTTGGCTGATGTTTTGCCTTATTATAGAGGGGTCGGAAGGGCCGCATATAAAAAATATGAGAAGCTGTGTTAGGTAGAAGACAGATGCATAGTAAATTGTAGTAATCTAGTGGAAACCGTCAATGAAGTTCTAGTCTGTAATGGAAAAAATGAGGTTGTATGAGAAACATGGGTTGATAAGTAAAAAGTGTGGAATGGTTGGGAAGAAAGCTTAAACTTACGGTGTGCACCATAACCATTCCACACTTTTTACTTATCAACCCATGTTTCTCATACAACCTCATTTTTTCCATTACAGACTAGAACTTCATTGACGGTTTCCACTAGATTACTACAATTTACTATGCATCTGTCTTCTACCTAACACAGCTTCTCATATTTTTTATATGCGGCCCTTCCGACCCCTCTATAATAAGGCAAAACACCAGCCAACATTATGAAACAATAATGAAGAAAGGGACCGCTAGATTGAGAAGATATTAAGAATGCTGCTATTTCTGAAGCCTTAAATTTAAGGTGTTTTTTTCTCCTTATCACAGGCTTTTCGCCTGCAGGTTAATTCAGGCTTGGTTTCTCTCAAAATGTTTGCTCCCGCTCTCCTCCTGACCATTTTGATGTGATGGGTTTCCACTAGGATTTTGACAGCGATTTCAAACTGTTTTGTCGTTTTTATAAACTAATAATTTGTAAACTATGAGGTCCACAACCTCACCATGTGCTACTATTATTCATTTCCATCTGCATCATTTGTTTTCTCATTCCCTTGTTTCTTAGGTTAACGCAGTTTTTTAGTATCAATTATTATTTCAAATTAACTCCTGTTTCACTGTATTTTGTTGCAATAAGTTGTTTTTTGCTCTGCATATTGATGTAAATATTGTATATTTGTGCTATTTTGTTTCCGTCTAGGCTCTCTTTTGTTTGTTTTTTCATTTGCGCTTTCATTATGTTTTTTAGCATTTTTTCAACTCATATTATGTAAATTATTCCAACCCCCCTAATTTTTTCACTGAAGATGGCTCAAACGAGCCGAAACATGTCTGAACTTGTTTACTCCGTCTAATGACGGAATATATGATGTATTGAATAGGAGGATACTTTCATTTTTCGCCATTGTAAAGTGAAAACCGTCAATACGGAATGATTCTAATATCTTGTAATATTTTCCTTGTTTAATTCTACATTAGCTTATATAAGATACATTGTTTTCGACGTTCATTAAATATTTTTTATTTCTGGTTGTAATAAATATTGCTCAGGTTTTTGGCTTCTTCTCTAAGAAGCGCTCACTTAGGATTATATACAAGGAAAACTACTTGTCTGATGGTAATGAAATTTGTATATGTTATAACCTCATGTATTTGTAGTGTAATACTCAAGTTACAATTTTTTCAACCACTCTGAAAAAAGTTCTTGTCATTTTTCTAAAAAACTCTTTCTCAGCCAAGGATAAACGTACAGCAGCAGACTTGGGCTTGTTTTGAAGCACTCAGTCATGGTTATCAGAAACTACAACAACCGTAACCGTACAGTGTGGTACCGAGTTTAAGAAGAGTAATATTGAAAGGAGGTTTTGTGTACGCCGGACCGTGCGATTAACAACAGGCGCGCAACGAACACAGGTTTTCGTTTACTTTCAACCTTCAATTTTATTTCCTCTAATAAATTACACAGTTGCTGCATCCCGACATACCTACCTTAGACGAATTAGAGACGTAAGAGCACAGGGCTACAATGTATTCTTTGCAGACTAGACCTGGTGCGGACAGAACCATACTATGAAATATGGGTGGAAAGAAAACGAGGTTGAAGCTTTAGAAAACTACTTTGACAACTATAATCTGTACAGAGGGTGCATTCAGCAAATTTATGGATGGCGTGGAGGGTACAAAACACCGTCTGGAGCTGGGAAACGCATCATAATTTTACACATCGAAAGGGAAGAAGGATGTCTTGACTGTGCAAGACTTTGTTTTATTGGCAAAAAAGGAAGTTGTGATTACCACCATGAGATGAACTTGACTCATTATGAAGAATGGTTCACGGAAGTCCTGAGTGTATTGCCTCAAAGATCGGCTGTCGTTACAGATCAAGCTCCATATCATACGATGGTCGATCCTTCATCTAAACACCCTGAAATTATCTTGGATAACATCAAATAATATTTCACTACCACCTGGAGTTGACGATTATAACAAATTAACTAAATCAGAGCTGATTGTCCTTGCCAGGCCTTATTTTTTCAAACGCCGGTAAAGAAGCTGGAACAACTTACTAGGCCTAAACGACTTCGACCAGATGAACATCTTGTTTGGCTACCAGTGGCCCATTGTGATATAATAATAATAATAATAATAATAATAATAATAATAATAATAATAATAATAATAATAATAATAATAATAATAATAATAATAATAATAATAATAATAATAATAATAATAATAATAATAATAATAATAATAATAATAATAATTTGTTGTGGCTATTTCTAGCCGAGTGCAGCCCTTGTAAGGCATACCCTCCGATGAGGGTGGGCGGCATCTGCCATTTGTAGGTAACTGCGTGTTATTGTGGTGGAGGATAGTGTTATGTGTGGTGTGTGAGTTGCATGGATGTTGGGGACAGCACAAACACCCAGCCCCCGGGTCATTGGAATTAATCAATTAAGGTTAAAATCCCCGACCTGGCCGGGAACCGAACCAGGGACCCTCTGAACCGAAGGCCAGTACGCTGACCATTCAGTCAATGAGTCGGACATTGCGAGATTAATCCAATCAAGCTCATTTGGGCTTACGTAAAAGGGAAAAATAGCAAAAAACAAATATGGCTAACACATTAGAAAATGGTAGAGGTATGGAAGCAATTAACGCTTTATGGCGAGAAGCCTTACGTACCGTGACCCCTGAACCCTGGAAACAATGTATTAAACACGCTAAGAAAATGGAAGACCACTACTGGGAAAAAAATGGACCGTCTGAAAATGTCCATTATTTCGAGCCAGTCATAATCAACATGAATGACAGCAGCACCGATTCATCGGAACACAGTGGCTTTTCAGACGAAGAAAATTGATAGAATTAAATATTGTAAATATATATAAATAATAATGCAACTAACTCTTGTAAAAATTGTGCGGTGTGATATTTCTACATTAGGAAATCAACCATTTTTAAACCTGCCATTGAAGGTCCAAAGCCCTTATGAGAAAAGGTGATGGGAAGTGGAATTTTTAAGAGGAAATAAAACTGAAGGTTGAAAGTAAACGAAAACCTGTGTTCGTTGCGCGCGTGATTACTACTGAACGCGGCAACACTGCGCCCGATTTCACCACCCAGCCTGCTGTTAATCGCACGGTCCGGCGTACACAAAACCTCCTTTCAATATTACTCTTCATAAATTCGGTACCACACTGTACGGTTACGGTTGTTGTAGTTTCTGATAACCATGACTGAGTGCTTCAAAACAAGCCCAAGTTTGCTGCTGTACGTTTATCCTTGGCTGAGAAAGAGTTGCTTTAGAAAAATGATAAGCACTTTTTTCGGAGTGGTTGAAAAAAAAAGTAACTTGAGTATAACACTACAAATACATGAGGTTATAACATATACAAATTTCATTACCATCAGAAAAGTAGTTTTCCTTATATATAATTCTAAGTGAGCGCTTATTAGAGAAGAAGCCAAAAACATGAACAATATTTATTACAACCAGAAATAAAAAATATTTAATGAACGTCGAAAACAATGTATCTTATATAAGCTAATGGGGAATTAAACAAGGAAAATATTGGTATAACTCGCAGTCCACTAAGCCTATTGGTTCGCTTGTAAATAAAGCCTAAACTCGAGTGTCCATAATAAAAAATCAGACAGGTGTTAATTTTTCTTTTATAATTGCTTTAGGTCACATCGACACCGATAGGTCTTATAACGATTGTGGGATACGAAAGTGATACAGCCCCAGCACAGGCCTCGTGTGAAAACGGGAAACCACAGAAAATAATCGTCAGGGCTGCCGACGGTAGGGTTCGAACCCACTATCTCTCAAATACAAGCTCTTAGCTGCGCGTCCTTAAGCACACGGCCGAACGAAAATTCGTTGATAATAATATATGATAGTTCGTGCATTACTGAACCTTAGATGACAGAGCCTTTCTGGTCAGTGTTCTAAGAAGGAATATTATTGAAAATGAAAACGTACAACCGGTTTTCCAATCATTGACCGGGTCAGGGATGTAATGAATGAAACATATATAGGCTGTTATTACAGTGGGGTCGCCACTCATTGATGAGTGATAAATGCTATGAAATGATAATGGAGAGTGTTGCTGGAATGAAAGATGACAGGGAAAACCGAGGTATCCGGAGAAAACCTGTCTCGCCTCCGCTTTGTCCAGCACAAATCTCACATGAAGTGACTGGGATTTGAACCACGAGATCCAGCGGTAAGAGGCCGACGCGCTGCCGTCTGAGCCACGGAGGCTCTTAAGGAATATTATAATATTATTCTAGGCGCAACGACCCTATACTACTTTTTACCCCAATAATTTTGCAAATAGGCCTAAAATATTGTCAGGTCAATATCTATCTATATATAACTTGTCCTGACTGACTGGCTGACTGACTGACTGACTGATTCATCAACGCCGATCCAAAACTACTGGACATAAAGAAATGAAATTTTGGGGATACATTCATATTACAATGTAGGTGCTCATTAAGGCTGAATTTTTCGATCTTCCGTCGCTAAGGGGGTAAAAAAGAGGTGTGAATTTTTAAAATTAGTGTCTCTATATCTCTAAAAATGAACAGTTTAAAGACATAAACATTGGTATTTGGCATCTCCTTTAAAAATAAAGAAACACATCTATTTTTTGTTTTCGGGAAATCCACTTAAGGGGGTGAGGTGGGTGAGGAGAAGTGAACTTATTTGAATTTTGGGGGGGATAGTTAAACTTCAAAAACTGAAGATGTTAAAGACGTGAAAATTGGTATTTGGCATCTTCTTTAAAAGTAAAGAATTGCGTATTTTTTAGTTTTCGGAAAAATTCTCTAAAGGAGGTGACAATTTTTTTTGCTAGTTGCTTTACGTCGCACTGACACAGATAAATATTATGGCGACGATGGGACAGGAAAGGGACAGGAGTGGGAAGGAATCGGCCTTGGCCTTAATTAAGGTACAGCCCCAGCATTTGCTTGGTGTGAAAATGGAAAAACACGGAAAACCATCTTCAGGACTGCCGACAGTGTAGTTCGAACCTACTGTCTCCCGAATACTGGATAGTGGCAGCACTTAAGCGACTGCAGCTATCGAGCTCGGTGGAGGTGAGAAAAGACGAGAAAGGGGTTGAATACCTTTGTGAGGATACTTATATCTAAAAAAACTGAAGATATTACAGTCAAATTTTATTCGAAATCTCTTTTAAAAATAAAGAAACATGTATTTTGTTTGTTTTTGGAAAACCTAGTTAAGGAGGGTGAACATTACTTACAAAGGGAGCGAATTTTTAAAATGAGTGTATTTCAAAAACCGAACTTGTTACAGACGTAAAAATGGATACATTTAATCCCTTTATAAAATAAAGTAACACATACCTTTTTGTTTTAAAGAAATCGTTTGTGGTAGGGGTGTAAAAAGCACCGAAAGAAGTGTTGAATTATTTTTACTAGGATGTATCTCAAACTCTGAATATATTACAGGCGCAAAAATTGGTATTTGGAATCTCCTTTAAAACGGAACACATACTTGTTGTTTCCGTAAAATCAACTTAAAGGGACTGAAAAGGGGTTGACATATTTTTATGAGCATACCACAGTATGTCACAAAAACGAAGGATGTTACGGACGTGAAAATTGGTGTTTGGAATCTCTTTTAAAAATAAAGAAAGACGCATTTTTTGTTTGGGGGGTTATGGAATCAACTTAAGAGGATGTAAAAGAAGTTGAATTCTTTTTGTGAGGAAACAAATAAGAACTGGATTTAAAACAATACACCCCTAAGGGGTTTTAACTGGGGGATGAGGAATGATGACTAAAATATACGTTTATATGAAACCGTTTGAAATACGAAGTTAAAATATCAAATGATATCTCAGGTGTTAAATAACAGAAGGTTAAATGGAGTGTTAAATGGGGGTTAAGATCCTAATACAAATATATTATTTCCTTTCTCCGAAATGGTTTAGCGTACGAAGACAAAATTCCAAATAGCGGTATATATCTTTAATCCTAGGTGGGAAATGCGAAAGTCCACCTCTGTGGTGTAGTGGTTAGCGTGATTAGCTGCCACCCCCGGAGGTCCGGGTTCGATTCCCGGCTCTGCCACGAAATTTGAAAAGTGGTACGAGGGCTGGAACGGGGTCCACTCAGCCTCTGGAGGACAACTGAGTAGAAGTGGGTTCGATTTCCATCTCAGCCATCCTGAAAGTGGTTATCCGTGGTTTCCCACTTCTCCTCCAAATGCCGGATGGTACCTCACTTCAGGCCACGGCCGTTCCCTTCCCTCTTTCTTGCCTGTCCCATCCAATCTTCCCATCTCTCCACAAGGCCCCTGTTCAGCATAGCAGGTGAGGCCGTCTGGGCGAGCTACTGGTCATCCTCCCCATTTGTATCCCCCGACCCAGAGTCTGAAGCTCCAGGACACTGCCCTTGAGGCGGTAGAGGCGGTATCCCTCGCTATGTCCGAGGGAAAAGCCAACCCTGGAGGGTAAAGAGATTAAGAAGAAGAAGAAGAAGAAGAAGAAGAAGAAGAAGAAGAAGAAGAAGAAGGGAAATGCGAAATATTTGTAAAGGTTCCACCGCTGAAGTGTCAAATGAGGTTAGCTCCGTAAACTAAATTATTCATCCCTCCAAAACCTTTTGCGTGCAAAGTTATAATTTTACGAGAAGGGTCTTCTTTTATGTTCTAGGTGTAAAATACCGTATACTTCTAAACATTTCTCCCGTAAGAAGTTTAGATGGTAGTTGACTCTCAATACCACAATATCCATTCTTCCAAAACCGTTGCAGGCACGAACATATATTGTATATACACTAACTCACAGAGCAAATGCAACACCAAGAAGGAGTGGTCAGAACTTTATGCCAATTGCAGGGTAGACTGACGTCACTGAGGTATGCTCATGATGTGAAATGCGCCGCTGTGCTGCGCACGTAGCGAACGATAAATGGGACACGGCGTTGGCGAATGGCCCACTTCGTACCGTGATTTCTCAGCCGACAGTCATTGTAGAACGTGTTGTCGTGTGCCACAGGACACGTGTATAGCTAGGAATGCCAGGCCGCCGTCAACGGAGGCATTTCCAGCAGACAGACGACTTTACGAGGGGTACGGTGATCGGGCTGAGAAGGGCAGGTTGGTCGCTTCGTCAAATCGCAGCCGACACCCATAGGGATGTGTCCACGGTGCAGCGCCTGTGGCGAAGATGGTTGGTGCAGGGACATGTGGCACGTGCGAGGGGTCCAGGCGCAGCCCGAGTGACGTCAGCACGCGAGGATCGGCGCATCCGCCGCCAAGCGGTGGCAGCCCCGCACGCCACGTCACCCGCCATTCTTCAGCATGTGCAAGACACCATAGACACCCTGGCTGTTCCAATATCGACCAGAACAATTTCCCGTCGATTGGTTGAAGGAGGCCTGCACTCCAGGCGTCCGCTCAGAAGACTACCATTGACTCCACAGCATAGACGTGCACGCCTGGCATGGTGCCGGGCCAGAGCGACTTGGATGAGGGAATGGCGGAACGTCGTGTTCTCCGATGAGTCACGCGTCTGTTCTGTCAGTGCTAGTCACCGCAGACGAGTGTGGCGTCGGCGTGGAGAAAGGTCAAATCCGGCAGTAAATGTGGAGCGCCCTACCGCTAGACAACGCGGCATCATAGTTTGGGGCGCTATTGCGTATGATTCCACGTCACCTCTAGTGCGTATTCAAGGAACGTTAAATGCCCACCGCTACGTGCAGCATGTGCTGCGGCCGGTGGCACTCCCGTACCTTCAGGGGCTGCCCAATGCTCTGTTTCAGCAGGATAATGCCCGCCCACACACTGCTCGCATCCCAACAGGCTCTACGAGGTGTACAGATGCTTCCGTGGCCAGCGTACTCTCCGGATCTCTCACCAATCGAACACGTGTGGGATCTCATTGGACGCCGTTTGCAAACTCTGCCCCAGCCTCGTACGGACGACCAACTGTGGCAAATGGTTGACAGAGAATGGAGAACCATCCCTCAGGACACCATTCGCACTCTTATTGACTCTGTACCTCGACGTGTTTCTGCGTGCATCGCCGCTCGCGGTGGTCCTACATCCTACTGAGTCGATGCCATGCGCATTGTGTAACCTGCATATCGGTTTGAAATAAACATCAATTATTCGTTCGTGCCGTCTCTGTTTTTCCCCAACTTTCATCCCTTTCGAACCACTCCTTCTTGGTGTTGCATTTGCTCTGTCAGTCAGTGTGTATATGAAGGATGGCCTTCTATATCCTAGATGTTAATAAATATTTCAAAATATTCACCACTTAAGAAAGTATTCATTCCTCCGTTACTGTTCGACGTACATAATCAAAATTCCACAGGTTGGTCGCTTTTACGTCCTAGATGTTAAATCAGATATGGTTAATTTTTTTTATTTTTTATTTTTTGCTAGTTGCTTTACGTCGCACCGACACATAGGTCTTATGGCGACGATATGACAGGGAAGGGCTAGGAGTGGGAAGGAAGCGGCCGTGGCCTTAATTAAGGTACAGCCCCAGCATTTGCCTGGTGTGAAAATGGGAAACCATGGAAAACCATTTTCAGGGCTGCCGACAGTGGGGGTCGAACCTACTATCTCCCGAATAATGGATACTGGCCACACTTAAGCAACTGCAGCTATCGAGCTCGATAGGTATGGTTAAAAACATTCATATTCTTCCGTACGGGTTCAAGTCAGTGGTTGATTATAAAAAAATAATCATTCCCCCAAAACTGCTTGACGTACTGAGGACGAATTTTACAGGCTCAGCTGACAGTGGACTCTCCAAAATGTAAAAAAAAAAAAAAAAAATACTTTGAATAATAACTTTCATTATAAAGCCATAGCGAAGCACGGGAGGCCTATCCTGCTAGTTATGAAATAAATCTTGCCATATGACAGTTTCGTTCGAAATGCCATGAAATTTCATCCAGAGGTTTGGACACAGATAGAAAAAAAGACAGACAGACGTCATTTCCTTTTTTGTATTTTGAGATTTCAGAAATCCCACGTACATTGATCTGGATTCGAACCGTGATCATCTTGGTAAGAAGTCAGTGACTATGTCACTCAGCTATAACGCCGATACTTACAACTAATTTGGTGTCCATCATCCCCTTGACTGAATGATCAGCACAGTGGCTTTAGGTTCAGAGAGCCCTGAGTTCGATTTCTGACCGCGTCGGAAATGTTATTCTTAAATTTTTAGTTCGGGGACTGTGTGTTTGTGCTGTTCCCAGAATCCCTGCAACTCATACAGCGCTATTGTTCACCACAGTAACACACAGTTTCCCATACATATGCCACCCACTTTGGAGGGTCTGCCAGAAAAGTGTCGCACCACACTATCAACAGCCATACGAAATTACGAACTGACATTCTCATATCACATAAAATGTAACTTGCACGAGTTGTTTTCGTATGATTAAATCTTCATGCATTCTTTTCAGCGAGGATTAGTGGGTGTTAAATATAAATCGTGTGTTGGTTTAGCTGCTGATAACCTGATTCTGACAACCTGGATCATAGCTTTGTTATCAGATGTAGAAATTGCATGTGAATGTCATTGCGGCAATAACGTTTGGTCGGGACAGTAACAATATTATCATAGCGATAACGTGATTGATTGTTTGCTATTGTGTGATCTGTGTACGCGTCGCTATCATTTGTTGTCATGATTTGTTCACAACGAACGGATATTCGTGAAGATTTGTTTGGATGAGATTAACAAGCAATGACCACGGATCAACAAAGAAGAAAATACCAGGTCTTTGAAATCAGTATATCAACCTACATATCATATTGACAGCTTCACCTTGAATAACCTTTGTTTGTTTTCTCTTTTGTTTACATTTTCATATCCACGTGCTTCATATGTGTTATCTTGTTCGTGCAGAGTAGTGCACTATTCTCATGCAATAATCCTTGATTCCTCCTGGTAGGAGAATTAATATACAGTGGAAATTCGATATCTCGAATCAGCTCGAGGTGTTTTCGTATGATTAAATCGATATCTCGAATCAAGTTATCGAAGTTTCGAGATATAGATATAGAGTATACCTTTTTTGAGCATGAAGAGCATATAATTGAATCATATGTATCTACGGGTTTATACTAAATACATTATTTTTAACAGTACTTAAAAATATACCAACAAACTCTATTTTACGGCATCACTTTAATTATAACACTTATTATAGTAACTTTTCAGAAGACAAGGTACAGTACATACAGTAGTGAAACAAGAACTATACCTCCGATAACAGCTTTGGAAAAAAATCCCTTAAGTCTCTTCTGTTTGTTACTGTTAACCTTTCCTCCCTTCACGTTGAAACTTCTCGTCAATACCACGCAGCGGAGATTCGTAAATGGAACTTGTCATCTGCGTCTTCGGGGGTTGCTTTCATACATGACCGGTAAATAATTCATACCTGAGGAACAGCGAGGCTTCGCCGAGTTTCCGATTACTAGAAGTTTTAATTTTTCGGTTTCCGTCATTTTATCTCCCAGAACCAATGTAACACTTTCTTAACTTCTTAACTGTTCCTCACAAACTAAAAATAGAGTATTTCACAGTTAATGTTGCACAAAATTCGAGTTACAGAGTACTTTCTTGCTTCAAGGGAGGAAATGTTTGCTTCGAGAAATTAAGAAATTCGTGTGACCGAGTTTCGATTAATAGAAGACTAACGTCCTGGAAAATTATGTTACTTCGAGATACTAAAAATTCTAGTAAGGGATATTCGAGATATGAAGATTCGACTGTAATATGTCATCGGTAGGCTTAGGAGGTTTATAACCTAAAGAAGTACAAGATATGCCCTAAAACTAGCTAAATTTGATCCAAAAAGGCAAAATATGATATAAATATTTTAGGAATAGGTAGCAAGTATTACTAACATTAAACCTACCAGAAAGTGATTAGCGATAATACAGCAGAAACATTTAATCATTCACACTGAGCTACAGTAGGTGCGTTAATACTTTATACACTCATTCAGTATCAGCTTTGAGATGCGGTTCTCACATTAGTTTCCTAATAAAAGAACAAATAAACCCAGAAGTATTAGCACGCTTTTTAGTATATGTTGGCGTTCGTTCGTACAGCACCTCCTTTTCTCGTATTCATGTCTTTTAAACCTGCTACCTATCTGTTTCGGGGACTGGATGTTTGTGCTGTTCCCAGCATCCCTGCACCTCATACAACACTATTCTTCATCACAGTACAACACGGTTTCCCATACAGATGCCACCCAGATCGGAGAGTCTGCCAGAAAAGGACTGCACCACACTATCAACAGCCATACAAAATTGTTATAACTGACGTAATTAATAAAATTAAAAATCATTCTCATATCACAAAGAATGTAATTTGCACGAGGTGCATATAGTATACAGCGAGCCACCTGGTGACTAACGAGCGTACCACTTCAATTCTCCAACGGTGATATATTCTTAAATTCAAACCCTCATTTTTGTAGAAGACTTCCTCGTGGACAGTCGATATTTCTTCTGAAGACGCGGAGCGTAAAGAGTTTTACCTTGTTTTCTAGACACGGCATAAGACCAAAAGCCTATATCATATCTATTTCTTTGTTTCTGTATTAAAAATATAAGCCAACAGCTGAGACATTCAAGTGACGTTATAAACAACAAGAACATACTGTGGTCTTAATTGAAGTACAGCCCTGCAGTTTCCTGATGTGAAAATAGGAAACCACAAAAAATCTTCAAGAATGCCAACAGTGGGTTTCGAACCCGCTATCTCCCGAATGCTGGCTGACAAAAATTACGGTCTACTATCAGGGGTGTAGGCTAAGAAATGTGGCGTAATGAACTGCGGTAGGAGTTTGAAACTTTCTTTCGGTAGGAAGTTACTGATGGATTTCTCTGGGTGGGTGAGGTAAGGGACGGTTAATGGAGTGGAGGATATACAGTAGTTTGATTACAACTTCGGGTGAAGAGTAAAGTTTATGAACGCACTGTGATTATGTGTTTCGTCCGACTGAAGTGCAAGAAATGACATTCATTGGTTAAGAAATACTAGTTTTGGGGACTAATAGTGATATTTCATCGAAAGTTTCGACAACACAACACAACATAACACAATAAAACACAGCACAACACCACAACACCACAACAACATTTCAGAACAATATTCGAAGCGAGCCTGCTTTTATATGCCTGGTGATGAAGGTTTAGGGGAGCGGTTAAAAGTTTCACAGCTACACCAGACGAAAGGCAGGTCAATCTGACTCACTTATTCCTTTCAGGAGCTACCGAAGAATATTTCAAGAGAGTTGACAGTCCCATTAACACATAACGTATCGTAATAGCACTGTATACTCATTACAGTAAATGTGGGAGAAAGTTGGCTGTTAGTTGGTTGCCAACCATTTTTTGAAGAGACATTGAAGTTGCTTCCCAAACTCTTGAAGGGTCAGTACAGGAGTTGATTTCCCAGTGAACATTTTCCTTCGCATTTTTAACAGACTGAGGATTGCCTACTACTCCGGCAGTAAGTATGGTTAAAAATATTGTTAAACAGTATCACAATCAATTCCCTAGATTTAGTACGACATGAATAATAGATTAACTACAATCAAAATTGATTTATAAGTCGATAATAATTTAATACAGGTACATTGCAAGAATATATCTGGACATAGTGCTTCTTGTAAGCTCTCATTTAAATGTGGAGGAAACAAACACTCAGCTACGGGTGAAAAAAGTCGAAATAGAGATTTTTGGCGTTTTTATATACACTTATGTCCATAAATTAAGTGATCTTCGAGAAATCATTGCGTCATGGAAAAAATGTGCGTACTAAACTGGCTAGACAAAACGAAAACTCGTGACAAAACTGGCAGCTCAGACCAATTAGTGTGCCTGAAACCGTCCGTGTGTGCGTGTGGTCAGAGATCTTGTGTACAGCGGTTCTGACTTCGTGTTATGTGCATTTGGCACACAGTATTGGAGTCGCTGGGAAGGGGGTTGGCGCAGAGAACACATCTGGATGACATTACGCCGGGTCGGATCATCGGCAAATTAGAGGGCGGCCACAGTCAGCGGTAGGTGGGTCAGGAGATGAATGTCACACGCAGCGTCGTTTCACGGCTATCGAGAAGATTCAAGGAGGGAAGAAACATTCAAAGGCAGTACGAGCAAGATCGATCACATGCTACAACAAAGCGTCAGGATCGTTACGTTGCCTAAAGTGCTAGAGGAAGTCCAATCCGCACAGCATCCGCACTGGCTAGATATATTACAGAAGCCTATGGGACACACATCTCCCGTGAGACTGTGTATCGTCGGCTTCGAGATGTTACTCTGTATGTTCGGCGACTGTACATATGCATTCCCCTCACGCAAAAGCACCACGTGGATCGCCGAATGTGGTGTCTTGCTCATCATAGTTGGACCCAGGAACAGTGGATTAGTGTCCTGTTCACGAATGAGTCGCGGCTTAGCCTGGAGAGTGACTCTCGCCGTCTGTTCATCTGGCACACCCCTGGTACACGTTACAACTCTATCAATATTGCGGAAAGGGACCGATATATCAGCGCTAGTATTCCCGTCTAGGGCGGCATCACCATAGAGCACGTACCCCACTGCATGACATCCTAAGGGTAGTCTGACAGGAGCTATTTTAAGGATAACTTATTGCAACAGTAAGTACGGTACTGCTTTTTCGTGGTACATATGGAGCTGAGTTCCATCTGATGGATGATAATGTCTGCCGCACACGGCTGGCCTGCTGAAACGGGTACATGCAAAATGAGAAAATCACACGCCTAGAGTGGCGCTCCCCGGAATTAAATTCCATTGAACATGCAAGGGACGATCTAGACCGAATAATTGCATGCCTAACACCGCCACCACGGACCACTGTTGACCTCCAAAGGGTGCTTGTCGAGCAATGGGATGCGTTATCTCAAGCCATGCTGGACGGCCTGATCCAGAGAGCAATGATATGCGAGGTAATTAAACCCCGTATAGACCGACGGAGGGACACCATACACGTTCAGTACCACCCTTGTCCATGTCTGGTTTTCCTGTATACCTGGAATCAGTAACACTGCTTCAAGAGTCAAATTATTGTTGCAGGGCACATTTTAGTGCACACTTTTATCGCCGTGTAAGTCATCTCGGTACAGACAATGAAGGCCCTGGGAAGGGTGAAAGGTAAAGGCTACCACTGGGTTGGTGGAGTGGTTACCTTTGCCTTTGCCCCCAGGAATTAACCTGGTACTCACTTTTAGCGTACGCTGAGTGAACCGCAGGGCCATGTGCATCCCCGGAAGTGGAAAACTCGCTTCTTAAATTTTTCGTCTTCCTGACGACGAATTGAACCCACGACCATCCGGGCGAAACTTACACGCCTTTAACACCTTGGTCATGCCACCCCTACACTATCACCATGCCCAACGCATTTCAACAGATCCCTTAAATTATGGTCATGAGTGTATTTACAGTGTAGGGAACACAAATACGTTTAAAGAATGTCATTATTATGAGTGTTAAAGGAGATTTTAGTCACGATGGTGCTCTTTGGAAGGACACACTCACTTTTACAGAGTTTGACATTTTGACCTATAATTTTGAAATTATTAGATTTCTGAAATCACTTCCATTCTAATCACCGGGCGAGTTAGCCGTGCGGTTAAGAGCACGCAGCTGTGAGCTCGCATCCGGGAGATAGTGGGTTCGAATCTCACTGTCGACAGCCCTGAATATTATGTTCCGTGGTTTCCCATTTTCACCCATTAATTAAGGCCACGGCCGCTTCCCTCCCATTCCCAGGCCTTTCCCGTCTTATCGTCGCCATAAGACCTATCTGTGTCGGTGCGACGTAAAGCAAAACAGCAAAAAAAGAAAAAGCATTCTAATCAGTAAAGTGCAATCTTTATGTTGCTAATAATGAAAAATGCTTATGTAGTTTGCTTGCATTTACAAAGTGTTATTGCATGTCGTGGTGTTGTAATATTGTGATTTCCTAGCATTGGCCTACAATGGCTTGATCGAAAGCATATGGTAAGAGGAAGTATGAGGGAAATCGTCATACATGGACATTTTTTTTTGCTAGGGACTTTACGTCACACCGACACAGATAGGTCTTATGCCGACGATGGGATAGGAAAGGCCTAGGAGTTGGAAGGAAGCGGCCGTGGCCTTAATTAAGGAACAGCCCCAGCATTTGCCTGGTGTGAAAATGGGAAACCACGGAAAACCATCTTCAGGGCTGCCGATAGTGGGATTCGAAACTACTATCTCCCCGATGCAAGCTCACAGCCGCGCGCCTCTACGCGCACGGCCAACCCTCCCGGTGGACATTTTATCTTGTAAATGGGATAAGTTTTGGCAAAAATGCGAATGATTCAAGTGTGGTAGAGGATATCGTTGCAGAAAAAACCACCATGTCCTCACAACATGTTGAACTGGACGCGTGTATTACAGTTCCATCAAGTTCTTCAAATAAATTGTTTATTTTTCAGCAAAGATCAAAGAGATGGCAAATAGAGGCAGAAGAACCCACAAGTAACCACAAAGGACAAAAATAATCCAGAGTCTGGGGCAGGAATATTCTAAGAATTGTCTGAAGTGAAAAAATGCGTTGTAGAACTTTAGCATTGTTTTTCTCATTTACATACACTGGCGGGAAATGAAATCTTAACACTGAGGAGTGGTGCTATGTTAATGAAACAGTATTCCTCTTATGACAACAGGGTTGACATATCGAACGGCTCCGCTCAGCACCATCAAGGGAAAACGGCGGCACATAAAATTGTAAAATTCAGTATTTAAGTTCAATATAAAAAGCGGAAGGATCCAAACTGCAAATTATTCTTATGAACTATAGAGGACAGAAAGGAGATGTTTACAGGGGCTATTTTTGGTTTGTACAGAATCACAGGTAAAATGCGACACATAAAAAAACCTCATCGTTGAAGATTAAGGCAAATTGGGTTTGAAAACAGAAAAATAATATTTTTATGGGTTCGAATGGTGAGGGATGCATTTAATTGCATATAATAAATATCTACAGGCGACGCTGGGTACTTCTGTGCTGTCGTATCGCTCACACAAACAATAGTAAAAAAAAAAAATGCGGTCATGAAAGAAGTGGTAACACTGAAACGTGCTTAAAAAGAACACCTGAATAAAACCCAAGCACAAATATAACACACGGGAATTTTTTTATCAGTACAATTTATGCCATGACGTATCGCTGCACCCCACAACACCAAAATTTTCAGTAAAAACTACTGTACAGTACGAAAATAATAGAACCGACACAAATACTATGCAACCAACTCTCACTCAGCACAAGAAAAGTACGCACTGATCTGAAACCTAAAAACACACACGCAACGAATAGGTACTGTAGATGACCTCACTACGGAAGTGAGCTGTCGGTGGCAACACAGAAGAAGGAGAACAAAGGAAGACGACGAAGCGATGGCTGTTCCTGCCATTGGGCTTCCTTCCTACGAATATATTTATGAAAAATAAAATATTATGTAGTTAACTCACGGGCAAAAATGCCTCATCTTTTTTATCTGTCTTTCATAATACATAACAAAGCACAGTATAATATCACTTAATCACAAGGAATTGTGGGTGTCTCAGAGGGAGTATATTCACTCCTTGTAGGTGCGTAAGAGCAATACTGTTTTCGTAACATGGAATGAGCTATAGATAAAGGAATTTCGCGAGGAGTGTCTTGCACGGCTGAAAGATGACGCCTACTCAAATTTGCATGCTAGTCGACGAAGAATGATGCTAGTAGTGCCACTATGACCTTGCAAATCAAGTTTGCTTTAAATACGCGCTGTATACTTCGTTGCGTTAGTTTTCTCCCGGAGTTGACGTTGTGAGTCAAATATGCCTTTAAGGAGATGAAGAAGACAGTACCAGCACCTTACTAAGTTTGAACGAGGTCGTGTAATATGTCTACGAGAAGGAAGATTTTCTTCCCGTCATATTACAGAAAGACTTGGCTTGGATGTACCCACAGTGCATCGGTGTTAGCACCAATTTTCACGGGAAGGCACTGTCTCAAGAAGACCGGGGTCCGGTAGCTCAGGGGCCATTTCGGAGAGCGAAGACCGCAGTATTCGCTACATGATTATGATGGATCGTATTGCATGTACAGCAGCTATTAGAGCTTCAGTTGTCACCACAGTGACACAGCAAACTGTAACAAATCGATTACATGAGGGACAAGTCCAGGCCAACTAACTTCTGCCAATATTTTTCGTTTGAGATTTGTTATTTGGCTCCTTACCTTTCCTCCTTAATTTGATGTAACTTTTACACTGATTTTCCTTCGGGAAGTCTATCAGTTGGAGTTCAATTTGCTGTGAAAATATTCTCATAAATTTGTGTTACGTTATAAATAATTGGAACTGGATACAGGCTGTCTTCAGAAGTATAAGTGTCCATGAGGTAATCCTACATTCCATTTAACCTCACATTCATGGATTTGTATCTTTTTATTGCATTTCTATCCCAGAGAGCTCGCAACAGATCGTTTATATTACACAACTGAATTCATTTTGTTCCAGTACTTCAAAAGCATGGGGTAATATAATTGTATGTTACTTAATAATTACTATCGGTTCTCGATTAAACTATTAATCAAGGTGCAAAAACTACAGGGACCCAATCGAGTAATGTTAAATTATTTCTTAATCTGTTTACCCTCCAGGGTTGGTTTTCCCCTCGGACTGAGCGAGGGATCCCAACTCTACCGTTTAAAGGGCAGTGTCCTGGAGCGTGGGACATTGGGTCGGGGAATACAACTGGGGAGTATGAACAGTACCTCGCCCAGGCGGCCTCACCTGCTATGCTGAACAGGGGCCTTGTGGGGGATGGAATAATTGGAAGGGATAGACAAGGAAGAGGGAATGAAGCGGCCGTGGCCTTAAGTTAGGTACCATCCCGGCATTTGCCTGGAGGAGAAGTGGGAAAGCACGGAAAACCACTTCTATGATGGCTGAGGTGGGAATCCAACCCACCTCTATTCAGTTGACCTCCCGAGGCTGAGTGGACCCCGTTCCAGCCCTCGTACCACTTTTCAAATTTCGTGGCAGAGCAGGGAATCGAACCCGGGCCTCCGGGGGTGGCAGCTAATCACACTAACCACTCCACCACAGATGCGGACAACGTTAAATTCAAGACCCAAAATTAACAGGAACTTACAAATCCGAAAGTGTTACGTGGTGAGATAACATGGCTGCCTGTGCATGATGGTAAGATAATGCTCATCGGTTCTCTTCTACCGTGACATGAGAAGCTTCATTTCACTCGGCATGTACGCTGTACGAAGTCCAGTGTGATAAATTACCCGGAACATAACTATCACAGATGAATGGCCATAAACGAATATACACACACATATGAACGAATGCTAACGCGTCATACTCACTTAATTCGTCCCCAACCCTGTAGCCAGACTAGTAATCTGCCATTTTGCTGAATTTAACCGTGACTCATCGACTTACAAATGTACCACCAAATGTTTAATGAAATGCATTACTCAGCATACATTATGATGTATTGAACCAGCTTGGCCTAAAAAAATCCCATCGAGAGCCAAGTGGATGGTTAATAGAATGTATCCTCTCTAAACTCTGTTGTGCTTTGAACCTCACTGTCGGCAGCCCTGAAGATGGTTTTTCGTGGTTTCCCATTTTCGCACCAGGCAAATTCTGGGTCTGTGCCTTACTGAAGGCGACGGCCGCTTCCTTCCCCTTCCTAGGCCTTTCCTATCCCATCGCCGCCGTAAGACCTATCTGCGTAGTAAAGCAAATAGCAAAAAAAAAAAATAATAAATAAAAATAAAATAAAATAAAATAAAACCCAACTTTGTTTCAGGAGCGGATTTGACAACCACGAGCCTCTAGATGAGTATGTATTGCTTTCCAGTTATTTGTGCCAAGATCCCAATTTTCATCTTTTCTATCTCATTTCCCTTGGGTAACTTCGTCTCTCTTCTGATCCTGACATTGCTCTGTCTGGTTTTCCGAGGCTACGGACGTTTCCTTTTTGCGTCGATTCTCAACAGATAGTATCTTTCTTGGTTTTTCAAGACCGTAGTTAGGAAGAATATTTATCTCGATGAGTTTCTCGTTAGAGAAGTATCACATCACACGTTTGCCACCACTATGCTAACATCCTTTTTTTACGTGGACCTTCAAAACATGAACGGTGGCAACATTTATCGAAGTCGGAATGTCATCCAGGATTTCGTATCGTAAATCAAATCAAACTCAATCGCCCAGGTAGCAGATTCTCCATCTGTTGTTTACCTAGCCCTTTCTTAAATTACTGTAAAGAATTTGGGAAGTTATTGAACATCTCCCTTGTTAAATTATTCCAATCCCTAACTTCCCTACCTATAAACGAATATTTGTCCCAGTTTGTCCCCTTGAATTCCAACTTTGTCAACATACTGTGATCATCTTCCCTGCTTTTACTATATTAATTGGAAGCCATATTTTTAAGATCGGAAGCCTTGCGGGACGAAAATCCGGCATGAGGTGAGAATTGAACCGTCCTGTTTTTATGATGAAATAAATAAATCTCGATGCCTAAGACGAGATAATGTCGATTCCGGTGTTATGAGTGGCAGAATCCACGCACCGAGGATTAATTATTAAATTACATGTTTGAAGAGTTCCGGTGGAATAAAAAGGGACCTCATATGAAAAGGAAGGAGTAAGTTAGCAATCGCAGGCATTAGATGTAGTGGCCCAGCCGGGGTGTGCCATGGGATTTGAGATGTATTTTGGGAGGACATGGTGTTCCCATAAAGTTAACGGCAGTACGGTAATGAAGGTTGCGGTTCCGAATACCATGGTGTCCCGATCGATGTAAATCGGATCTTGGTGGTTCATATTGGGACTCAACATATGTGACTAAATTCTAGAGAGTGGAGATAAAAATATAAAACTTTCCATTTTAATAATAATATTAATAATATTTATAATAATAATAATAATAATCCAAGTGAATCTTGTCTTAAATCAACTGCTTAGTGCCAAACTAGACCGAATGCCCTGTTCATCCCTATGTTCATTTGGTGCGCCTAGACATATTTTTTTTGTTATTGATAAAAAAAATTAACATCTTTTACGAACTGATCACCCCTGAGATTAAGACTAGTCTGGGACTCAGGAGGTGAGCGGGTGCAATTTAAACTTTGTTACCGGTCCCAAGCCCGGATAAAGGATGAGGGTTAACGTCAGGAAGGGCATCTGATCGTTAAAATTACTGCCAACACCAAACAACAACTAGAATAAATTTTAGTGTAGTTTTTTGATCGTCTAGGGTTGATCACCCCACAGTTTTCAAGTAATTAGCATGGTGGAACAAACAGCTAACAAGGCCCTAGTTTACTGAACCCTTTAAGGTCCATAAAGAATACCTACCTTCCTTACCTATTAGCAATCGGTGTGAGATCTGTCTTTTGCGTCGCCGACGGGTTCTTCGTCACTTGCTTAGGTAAGAGGCGGGTTTTCAGTAATGTTTATCTATCTACTAAATGATAGGAATCAAATCCTTGAAAATCGAGGTTAATTCAAAGAAATATAGTAATGAATGAAGTTAAAACAAACATTTAAACCGAACTCCAACTTGTTCGATAAACACAATCAACAATGACAATTATAACGCTGATGAGAGGTACTGGTTTGAGAGACCTTAACTCAACTGCCTGAGGAGCATCCTTACTAGAAACCACTGTCATAAGTTAAGAGTAAAATATAGAAAGTCTGGAAATCCTTAAAATCGGCTTCCGTGTGAGACTGCATGGACCATCGTAATGATTCGTGATGATCCAGCTCTCATAGCACGAACTCTGAATTCTTGGTATAATTAAGGCAGCCCAATCGGTATGTGCCACACAGTGGTTGTACGGCATGGACCCTTAATCCAATCGATGTGACCTATGACTATGTCATGGACCGACATCTAACTTTGTAATTTACGTTAAAGTCATTGTTTATGATGACCGCAAGGAAAATTACGCTATAATGGCAGATGGCCCTAATCTAAGTCACTGAGATTGATGACTCCATGACCATCCAAATTGCTAAGCTGAAGGCTAAACACAATTAAGTTGCTGTAGTTGATAACCAAGGTTTCCACTTTAATAATCCCAACACATTTTATGCTCAATCAATCAAAGTCAAATGATACAACCACAACAACGCGCACAACACTTGTGGCAGTAAAATTATTTGCTATCGGACATAGGGTATCCCCTTAATCGTTACGTTAACAATTGAATTTTCCCAGCACAAATTAACTAAGATTTCCAGAATACGTTTCAAGTTATTCACTTGGTTTTAAGTTATTTCTCAAATACGATTTTCACTGAATCTAATAATTTAATAAATTGAAAATCATTTTATAATCCTAAATAACAACAAATTCTACCCACCCGGAAGAATGGTTTCTTTAAAAGTCCCTGATTATTATACTGACATTATTTAATTATATAATTCATCGTTCACTTGATTCGTGGAGGCTGGAAACATAAAATACATTTATTGTTTTCTAGTATTATTTATTTATTTCATGACGTCACACCATAAATTTACTTAACACTAGACATTACTAGTACTTGCTTGGATAACCCTCATATTAAGTACTCAATCTGCACAAATAAAACTCAACGCAAAAATAAACCAAGTCCCTGTCACATCACCTCGTGACAGCCTCAAAACAAGGTCGAACAAATTACAACCAACGCTCTAATTTGGACATCCCCGGAAAAGTTAAATCCAAACATTATTGTCTCATTTCCATCGCTTTAATAATAACAATGTCAAATCTCGGTTAAACAAGTATATTCTGGAGAATGCAATATTATTCCAAACATTTTACACATAGACAAAATTTCCAACTAGTTTCTTTCAAAGAGGTGAGCTTCGTTCTGAAGAATACAATCTAATTTCCAATACGTTTTACTCAATGAAGAAAATACAAGTTACCGCTATTTTTCAGGTGGTGGGCTCCCTGTATAACCAGCTGTCCTAACGGGACCAAATCTACCGTCCTGACATCGCTTGAAACGAAACACATGTGCTAGCCGCATTTTTAAATGGTATTTAAAGAAATGATACCTACGGTCTCGCCGATAAATCATAAAATATAACTTTCCAGATCCATATAGATATGCGAAGAGATTTACTTTAAGATGTCACTCAATATTCATATACATCACGATTCAGCATTTTACGTGGAATCCGAATTGTGGTCCGACCTTTTCCAATCTCAAAACATTACACAAATAATTCCTCGGGTTTCCAACAGAACATCCCGGCATCATCAGTACAGGCTTACACTAATCTGATTCACAAATCCTACATTAACTCACACTTCGCAATATCTTAACTACTTTCTTCAACACAACAAAAAATATCTCGACGACATAAAAATGGAATATAACTCTCAGGACCCACAGCGGTATGACACAAACAATCTGACAATAAACCATCTCCCGCATAACGTGACATATATTTCTGAACATGACTTACAAAATTTTACTGTTATCTCCGTTGTCAATTATACATAGTTTAAAACGCATATTGAACTACCAATACGATGTAACAGATGTTTATCGATCTCTCCTCGTAACTTCCCTTGAAATAAATTTTCATTGCTCAACACGACATCATGCCTTCACTTCTCTGCTCGGTTGGTCGGTCGGAATGCAGAGGCGTCGAACCAGCTGAGGCCTACTCTATATCCACCGACCTGGTCTCAAACCAAAACGCAAGCACTTCATAACAATATATTATTACGGTTGTTGTTGTTGTACTGACTCAATTACTAAGTTGAAGACCTTCTGAAGTCGCATCTAGTTGGCCTGTCAGCCAATTCCGACATTGCGATTATGCTGCTATCTAGTAACGAAATCAGAAATCTCAGCGACAGGTACTGTAGCTGAGTTTCTATAATTTTGCCGGGGGACACTCTGTGTTCTATCATCGCTCTTTGCCATGTCAACAATAATGGTACGGAATGCCATGATTTTTGACCGCGTTTAAAAAATCGACCATCTCTTAACCGGCCAAATTTATCCAAGAATCCGATTCTCTACTACTCAACGGACGAAACAGCCAATTTTCCAGCAGTTAAATTTAAATTATAGAAATGATTCCAGGCGAAGAATTTTTTATTTCTTTTTACTTGATATTGACAGTAGACTCTTGTTATCTGTCACAATTTTATCGATCATGAACTTATTTCAAAGTCCGTCAGCGGTGGAGCGTATCGGACCTGTTGTTGGAAGGCTTATCCATATAACAGGTATTGTGACACGCACGCCTCACCGAACAGCCATAAATTAAGGCCAACAATGCCGTTTGTCTGGATCACAATGGGGTAATGGAGCATACTCAAAATAGCTTTGATATAAATATGGAGAGTGGTGCATAAAGTGTAACTACGATAGGGAATCCTATTATCACTATGATCATGGTGACGTTAATAAATATTATTATTCATTCGAAGGACCACGTGAAACAGTTTCCTTCTTCTTGTCTTTCCTTTCTCGGTGTTGTTTTCTTTTTTACGTACATTTACTGCCTGAATTCTTCTTGGCTTTCTCTGTAAATTTACCGAAAGATATGGCTTTCCTGAATTATTTTCTATTTGCAATTTTTTTTCATGTTGAATAGTTCCAAATATTCTTCGGATTTACTGATAAATGCTGGTTTAATTTATTTCCTTTGTGTTATAAATGTATTTTGTTAACCGGTCTTTGCTCATTCTGTACAGGTGGCCAAAGACTCTTGGTATTCATTTTCTGTTTCATATGAATCTTGTTCTTGTCACATTTTTTTCAGAAAAGTTCTAAATTGCTAAACAATTTAGTACTGACAACCGGTGAAGTGACATATTTCTTTTAGACACTGAGCACTGAATGTTGCTTATAAAATCTGTTCGTTCATGGTATTCCCAGGTTTGTCTTGACGCAGGATGTCTTCCTAGCCTATACGTGCTTATTCGGAAGTAGTTGTACATTTATCTCTCTATGCGCTACTTCAGTTTCTACACAACCTTTTGAATCACACAGTATAAAAAGTAGCGTTACAATCCTTCTTTAATTTCATCGGTAATATTTAACAAATCCAGTCTTCAAATAACTTAATTTATTACTCAAAACTCGTCTAGAGACATACCAAAGGAACTGCAAGAGCATCATTTCCATGATTTCCATGATATGAAAGAATTACAATTATTCGAAATTGGATTCAGTTCCCGACTAGAGTAATGACAGCAATGTTAGAGAATCCTCCAGGTTTCTCACGAAATCCAGGAAGGTTTAATAATTCAAATTACACCTAAAGTACTCAAATTTTTATGTGAAAATCACTACAACATACAGTAAACTTTATCGCAGATGTTAGCCTTTCATTCATTATTACACATCAATATAAGCCTACAAGAGTAGTTCTTAAACTAATGCAGAAGTCTGGACAAAGAGCTAATTACTCTATCCCACCTGATGCCAAGGTTACCGATCCACAAAGAACCCTTATGACTGCACGGAGAATGATTTACCTTTAAAAGGTGATTAACCTAGAATTACCTCCACTTACTGATATCGAGAACACTTCATCCAGTAATAAGTGCTTCCTATTTAACATTGTTTAATTATTAAAAGTTGTTGAAATATACAATTACTACTTATGTTATCTGGACACTTGAACATGTCACTTGTCATATCTACCTGTAGTGCTTATTCCTGTCTTATCTATGACTTTAAAAGTATTCTGAAGGGAAGCCATGTTGCATGGATTATTGTAATATTTTCATTTCTTTCTCCACTTCCCTCCCCTCTTTTAAGTGTATCATAGACCTGTGTTTTCCCACATTGAAATAACACTGTGATGAGGTTTTACTTACTGATTCTTATCTTAATTTGCTTCTATGAGCTTTACTTTATAATCTAGCGATAGCGTTTTATGTTTCTTCCCTGCCATGATCACTAACAAACTGAAGCATAAGAAGTACAGCTCAACAACGATCGAGCTACAAAACGAGCACGCTTACACTGGAAGAAAATCAGGGCAACTGTGTTGAAAATTCACTACTGTGTTGAGACACGCGTTCTCCTGTTAGGAAACCCATCATTCCAGCGCCTGGTGGTGCGCAGATAAGCACTCATGACATGGACAGTTGCTGACAAATTCAGCAAATTGAACGCGATCACATTATGTTATAAGCCAGTAAATTAATGACAATATAAGAACAACAACAACAACATAAATGGGTTGCATGCTAGAATTCCTTGCTTGCCGTTTCTATTGTATTACATGTAATATTTCATTAATAGAAGTTCAATTTTATTCACAGACTACTCCCTAGAGGGATTGGAAAAATCAGCCTGTTTCCGCGTTGGACAGGTTCAGTTTTAGGCAGCATAAAAGTATTGTATAGATTTATGGGACCAGAGAAAAAGTCCGTTTAAGGCATATTTCCGATACAGGGCGATACCTTGTGGAGTTCGGATCCGTGTCCACTAACGCGGACACAGTATTATAATTACCGAACAAACCGAACAAACTTAGAAGATCTTGAGAAGCTTTGATGACAAATAATCGCTCATAAACTAAGAAGTGTCTATGCGTTAAATGTTTCGAAAACATTACCTCTATGTGCCCATTGTACTAGATGAATGTTTATAACTCTGCGAATGTGTCGAAGACACAGAGTGTTTTTAGTAACATTCATAGCTCGACTAGTGTGCTTGGATGTTATGAAAAGTGGTACTTAATGGAATAGTGCTGAAATATCACTTTCTGATTCGGCGAGGAAAGCAATGGCAGACTGTCTCTCTCTCTCTCTCTCTCCACCTTGTCTATTACACTCCAATACGGCACCATGATTGATCCATTTGGATTCTCTATAACTGTATGAAATTCGACAGGTGTAATCCACAATCCAACCAACCTCTTGGTTGACGATTTAATATACAGATATTTATATCGGTAATGATAATAATGGCGTATGGCCTCCGGAGAGGCCTGGTGCAGGTATTTTTCTAGTAGACGGCCTATTAGGCGACCTGCATGTCTGTGAAGATGGGGGCCCTACCTAGGATGAGTTCTAATGCTGAATAAGCCACACATACCCAGTCCTCGAGCCATTGGAATTGACCAATTAAGGTTAAAATCCCCGACCCGACCGGGAATCGAACACGGGACCCTCTGAATCGAAGGCCAGTAAGCTGACCAGGACATTTATATCGGTAATTTAAATTTTTAAAATCTGGTATAATTATGTTAACAGAGGATGTTGTGATAGGTTTCTGAAATAAAGAATCTTCGTCAGCCGTCTCCTATAATAATTCATCTACAGTCCTACTGATATCTCAGGCTATAAATTAAATCCATGGGAACCATCGTAAAATAAATTACAGTTCGTTTCCTATCCCCTCCGTAAGACCAATGGAATTGACGACGTCGTCAATGAAATTTAAAACGCAACAGTAAGCAGTATCTCAATCGTAGTGTCATGCTTTGACACTATCTTGTAGCTACACTCCATAACTCAGTAGCATTTCACAATTGTAACATTTATTTTCTTCTGCATTTGACTTACGAACATGCGATCTAACTTTGTGTTCCGCGATAACAATGTATAAAATATTCTAGCCTTCCTGCTGTCCGCCCTCTATTCCGGTCCTCACACGATACAAAGGCCAGGATGCTTTTGATTATTTCACTCGCCGGGGTATTTACATGTAGAACTTTGATAATGAAGAATGCGCAAGTTGATATGTAATATTCATGATACATTTTTGTTTACATAGTGAAATGCAGACCTGGGCTCTCTAAACAAATACCCAGCTGAGTGAAACGTTTTGTACTTTGAATCATCCTTTTTGTTGTCCATCGTAACAGTTCCCTAATATAGTTGGGAACTATTCTTCAAGAGGTAATACAATTAATCATATATCTTCTTCTTCTCCTTCTTAATCTGTTTACCCTCCAGGGTCGGTTTTTACTTCGGACTCAGCGAGGGATCCCACCTCTACCGCCTCAGGGGCAATGTCCTGGAGCTTCAGACTCTGGGTCGGGGGATACAACTGGGGAGGATGGCCAGTACCTCGCCCAGGCGGCCTCACCTGCTATGCTGAACAGGAGCCTTGCGGGGGATGGGAAGATTGGAAGGGGTAGACAAGGAAGCGGGAAGGAAGCAGCCGTGGCCGTAAGTTACGTGGGAGAAGTGGGAAACCACGGAAAACCACTTCCAGGATGGCTGAGGTGGGAATCGAACCCACCTCTACTCAGTTGACTTCCCGAGGCTGAGTGGACCCCGTTCCAGCCCTCGTACCACTTTTCAAATTTTGTGGCAGAGCAGGGAATCGAACCCAGGCCTCCGGGGGGTGGCAGCTAATCACACTAACCACTACACCACAGAGGCGGACACTAATCATATATAGTGTATGAAAACGTTATGCACCCACAAAATATCTAAAATTATCTTCTTGTGAGATTAATTAAACTGGCATTTTGCTACATCAATCATATTAATACTTTCAATTTTCATTCATCCCATTCCTGCAACACTGATTGTATCAGTTGCTTTATGTACATGAGAAACTTCGAATGGATAATAGCATTGCTTAAATTAGAATGCTCATCCAGGACTTTTTCAGTTGGATTTTGAGGGAAGTGAAGGTAGCGAGAACACTAAGGAAAGTCCAAGGTATGAATACAGCAAACTGATTAGAGTAAAAGTACGATGTGGTGGTTACGTAGAAGTGAAAATATAAGCACAGGATGGGGTACCATGGAGTCCGACTCGTTGGCTGAATGGTCAGCGGCTTCGGTTCAGAGGGTCCCGGGTTCGATTCCTGGCCAGGTCGGAGATTTTAATCGCTTCTGTTTAATTCTTCTGGCTCGGGGACTGAGTGTTTGTGTCCGTCCCAACACTCCCCTCTTCATATTCACACAACACACTACACTACCAACCACTACAGAAACACGCAATAGTGATCACATCCCTCCATATAGGGTTGGCGCTAGGAAAGGCATCCGGCCGTAAATCAGGGCCAAATCCACATGTGCGACGTAACCGCGACCCCATAGATGTTGGAAAAGCGGTAGGAAAAGAAGAAAAAGAATAGTATGGAATGGTTTCATTGAGGTAGTCTATGGACTGATGATCCAAAGAACAACATTATCTTAATGCAGACTGGCATTATGCATCATTCCCTAGAGTATAGCTATATTATAAAATGTACGTTGTCTGTCTATCTATCTATCTATCTACCTATCTATCTATCTATCTCTACATCTATCATAAACTTCGTTTTAGCGTAACACTTTTCTGCCTGGTTAGTCGAATACTTGTCTTTGCTAGAGGTTTGATGGTCTAGAGCAGAAGTTTTCACAAGTGTTCTTGTTGCGACTCCCCTCAGTTGCCAAAATCTATACACTCCTACCATGTTGAAAGAGAAATAACTTAATAATCAAACAACATATGGCCCTGAAAAAAGACTACCACAAAACGTATTTCAAGTATATCTTCAGTATGTTCTGTGGAAATA
Source organism: Anabrus simplex (assembly GCF_040414725.1). Lineage (NCBI taxonomy): Eukaryota > Metazoa > Arthropoda > Insecta > Orthoptera > Tettigoniidae > Anabrus > Anabrus simplex. The sequence goes on along the minus strand of NC_090268.1, from coordinate 338,254,337 downwards.
TTACCGGGTACTGCATATGGTTAATAGAGGCAGTAAAAACATTTAATGTTAATATCTGGTGTGAAATCAATCACTGATACGAGCCCAGACGATGGAGCGCTGGCCTTCTGAGCTCGAGTTGATAGGTTCAAATCCGACTCAGTCCAGTACCTACTACGTATAGGCGCTCTACTGCGCCAGCATCCTGTTATGCAATAGAAGTCCTGCGGGAATACAATTCATGCAAGTCGGCATCTCTAAAAATCGCAGAAGTATTGGTTGTTCGTAAAACCAATTACATTATCTTCTTCTTCTTCTTCTCTTCTACTGCTTCTTATATTGTTTTTCGTCGTATGGACTCATACAGGTCTTATAACGACGATGGGTTAGAGTAAGGCTAGAAGCAGAAACGAAATAACCGTGGCCTTTATTAAGGTAAAATCCCAATATCTGGTGTAAAAATTGGAAAACCTGGAAAACGTCATGGCTACCCACAGTGAGGTTCGAATCCCGCAATCTTCCGAATACACCGAATGCGAGCTAACAGCTGCACTACACAGAACCACGTAGTCAGCTTGCTCGGAAAATAATAATAATAATAATAATAATAATAATAATAATAATAATAATAATAATAATAATAATAATAATAATAATAATAATATTCCGACTCATTGGATGAATGTTCAGCGTTGAGGCCTTTGCGCCAGAGGGTCCCGGGTTCGATTCCAAGCCTGTCTGAGATTTTAATCGCGTCTGATTAATTCTTCTAGCCCGAGGACTGGGTGTTTGTGTTTGTCCCAACACTTTCCTCTTCATATTCAGACAACACATCACACTACAACCACCACAGAAACACGCAATAGTAATTACATTCTTTCATATAAGATTGGCCTCAGAAAAGGCATGCTGCCGTAAAACATGACCAAATCCACATGTGCAACACAGTTAGCACCCGCGACTTCACAGATGTGGGAGAAATTGTGGAATAATAATAATGATGATGATAATAATAATAATAATAATAATAATAATAATAATAATAATAATAATAATAATAATAATAATAACAGTGTGTGGCCTCCGCAGAGGGCTGGTTCATGTCTTTCGAGTTGACGCCTTATAGGTGACCTGCACGTCTGTGAGGATGGTGCCTTATGTATTATGAATTCTAATGCTGAAGACGGCACACACACGCATTTCACAAGTCATCGGAATTAGCCAATAAGGGTTAAAATCCCCGACCTGGCCGGGAATCAAACCCGTGAACCCTTGAAACAAAGGCCAGCATGATAGCCATTTAACCATTATTATTATAATAATACAAAACTTATACGCAGATGACATGGTGCTGGGGTCACCTAATAGAGAGACCTACAAGGTGCCTTAATAGAGTTGGAGAAGTGGGTAAAGAAAAATTGCCTGACAATAAATTTGGAGAAAACAGTTTAAATGACATTTCGAAAGGGAGGAATAATCTCAGGTACAGATTCTCTTATTCCCAATGGAGAACCGCTGAAAATCGTCAACCACTTTAGATATCTTGGAATAACCCTACAAACTACTACAATGATATTTAGATACAATGTCCAAGAAAGAACTGCAGAGCTGCAAGAGCAATTTCAGCCATAAAGAACCTCCCAGCTCTGTCATTTCATTTCATTTCAATCATTTCAATCACTACCGATCTGCATTTAAGGCAGTCGACCAGGTAACATATTCCCCATCTGTTGTTTTCCTAGACTTTTCTTAAATGATTGCAAAGAAATTGGAAAGGGGCTGCCTAGCCGATTCGGTAAAGGCGTGCTCTGTTCGCCCGCGCGGACGTGGGTTCGAATCCCCGTCAGGAAGTCGTAAAATTTTATAAATGAGATTTCTACTTCCGGAGGTGCATATGGCCCTGAGGTTCACTCAGCCTACACCAAAAATGAGTACCAGGTTAATTCCTGGCGGCAAAGGCGGCCGGGCGTAGAGGTAACCACTCTACCCCATCACATGCCGAGGTTAACAATGGTGGAAGCCTTTACCTTCCACTCCTTCAAGGGCATTCATGGCCTGTGCGGAGGTGACTTCGCTTTGCTTTTCTTTGCTAAAGAAATTGGAAATTTATTGAACATCTCCCTTGGTAAGTTATTCCAATCCCTAACTCCCCTTCCTACAAACGAATATTTGCCCCAATTTGTCTTTAGCTACAGCTATGAGACTTTTTAATACCACCATATCCACTACAGTATGTTATGGATTAGAACTTATTAGAACGTTTTAAACTTAGGGACTTTGAAAAAATAGAAGGTGTCAAAGCACCCTTTCTTAAGAATGCACTGAGAGTGGATAAATCAGCACCTACAAGATTGGTTTATATACTAACCAAGGAGACCTTCTATGTTGAGGACCTGAGGGCACTAGTTATCTGTATGTTACACCTAGATAGGTGTTTTGTGTCTTGCCGATGGCGGTGTCTCTTCTGAGCTCCTCTGTCGGCCTGTGTGTTGTGTCTGTGTTTATGTTTATGTTTTAAACCAGTTTGGGTATTCGTACATCAGTTAAATTTTAGTAAGACAGTATTTGTGTGGGCGTTTGGTCACCCATCTAGTGGGTGACCACGCCCGATATTGCTTAACTGTGTACTTGGGTGTGTGTGAGAGTTGAGTGTATGTGTGGTGCGTGTAGGTTTGTGCGTGTGTGACCAGGGTGTTTGAGAGTTCGTTTCGTAATGACTGTTACAGCAGTAACGTGTGTGTTGCTTGTGGTAGTCCTGGGTGGTCACCCATCCAGGAAATTACCACGCCTGCTTGCGTTTGGAAGTTTGCAAAGGACTGAACCATCTTCGTTGTGCAGTGACTAACCAATTGTTTATGCCATCTACTGAACAATATGTAAAAACATCTAGAGAGAAGAGAGTCTAAGAGTAAAGAGATAAACATAGATTTCTACGCGACAAGCGCTATGTTAGAGAGAAACTGGTTGAAAGAAAAACCAGAGACACGTCGGGAACCGATATGCCATCCACGGCTTTCATCAGAAAATATTGGCCACCAAATTGTATCACAATCCTAGCGAAAATTGTATATGTGAGCTGTGTAATCAAGAATGTGAGGGATATCACCTAACAATGTGCACAAAAAGAATAATGTCTTTAACACATCATAGTAAGGTGTAATAATTGTTCTGCAGATGTTATTATCCTTCTTCCGCTTTTCGGCTGCAATACAATCTTCTTCTTCTTATTATTAGTATTATTATTAAATCAGGGTGCAATAAATCTAATGCACACTGTCGGCAGCCATGACGATGGTTTTCCGTGGTTTCCCATTTTCACACCAGGCAAATGCCGGGGCTGTACCTTAATTAAGGCCACGGCCGCTTCCTTCCACTTCCTAGGCCTTTCCTCTCCCATCGTCGCCATAAGATATATCTGTGTCGGTGCGAAAAAAAAAAATTCTAATGCAGTTAACTCGCAGTTGCGATCAACAGTACTCTGTAAGAAGAAAGTCAGCTCCCGGACCAAACTATATTTACATCGGTCTGGGAGTGAAATTTGGGTGGACTCAGGCTATCTTATTCATAAGCTAGAAGTAACATACAAGAAAGTAGCGACAATGAGTGCTGATAAAATCAGGCGGGAACAATGGCAGGAGGGTACTCGGAATGAGTAAATAAATGCTATGTTAGAAATGAACACGATGGATAAAGCTGTACGCATAAACCGGCTTCGGTGGTGGGGTCATGTGAGGCGAATGGAATAGCATACGTTACCTAAGAGAATGATGGACTCTGGCATGGAGGGTAACAGGAATAGAGGGAGACCAAGACTACGATGGTTACTCACTTTCCAACGATTTAAGGATAAGTGGTACGGTATACAACTAAACGAGGCCACAGAACTAGTTACAAATAAATGATTGTGGCTGCGATTAGTAAATACACAGCGACTTGCAGACATAACGCTGACAGGTATAAAAGTCTATAAGAAATATGTATGTGTATGTATGATGTTCTTCTTCTTCTTATTATGATTATTATTTTCTGAGAGAAGCGAGAAAATGAAGAGTGAGAGGTGAATGATTGAACAAAGCATAAGCCCAAGTTTATATTTTACCAACAATATCTACTGAAAAATTTCTTTTCTTTCCTTTTTTTCTTTCCAAGTAAGAATAACAAATATTAGACAAAGGGGAAACCTTGAAAACAAATACAGAGGAACATATAAGCTCAAAAATTTACGGTATAGGGAGAGGAAATCTCATCTCTTGTAAGTCAGCCCGAGAACTCAGCCCAATAGGTCTTATAAATGTATAATGTTGCAGAGATAGACCAGCCTTTACATAGCAGAGAGAAAATTTACTCAATTCAGTTCTGAGGAAGAAGATGTAGCTTCAGGAACAAAGTTACATAGAAATGGTCTGGAACCCTGAAATACAGTATACAATTTGTACCTTACGAACACCCTTAATGGGGCCAGGAGATTACATTAATGTTTATAGTCAAACACCTCTGACACTTGAAGCAACACATACATACTGCTGTAGAAAATAAAGTAGCCAGTACCTTCTCTACCCTTACCTGATACGGAAGCCACAATCGAGGTGCGAATGCAAAGATCTAGAAAGTTCTACAGGAGCCGAAGCCCATACTACATGGCCTTAAACAGGAAGGAAAATGACAACGGTTAACAAGAAAGGCCGAGAACAAAATGTGAATAATGAAAGATGAAAACTCTCTAGCATTCCAACATTTAAGATCAAAGGAACACCGATAACCCAGAGGATAAGCCATACCACTCGTTGACTAAGGAAAACAAAATTAAACACCGAAAGAAAGGTAGATGAATGTAGAAAATTGCAAAACTTAGTCACCGGAAGACAACACTGAAGATCGGAGATGAGAGTACACACTCGGGCGTCCTTACAGTTTACAAAATCCTCATTAGAGGTGATTACTTTTAAGTCCTGCTTAGAGGAAACCTACATATTAAGTTCGAATCAAAAGAAAAAGCCCTATATTAAAGTTGAAATAAACGTAGGTCGACCTAACCATTACATGCTAAGGGGGAACGCTGCAATCTTCCCTTTGTCCACAGTAATGTCCACATTGTTAGAAAAATTCTTCCTTTACTTTGTTATACAACCTTCTCATGCCAGCCGCCGCTTCAGCATATCGCGAGGGATACCTCCTCAGTTACATAGAATACTCAAAAATTTAATGAAGATACCGTAGACAATTTAGCTGAAAATCCCGAAGCATTCAGAGAGTGGCTGGCATATAATTCTAGATCAATGATGTAATGTACTTTCTTATTGGTGGAACTTGATGTGATAAGGCAGATTTTAATTGGATGATAGAACCTTACAACAGTGGTAATAACTCCAAAGTAATACATAAACATTTGAAGAGTGATCAGGTTACTAAACCTCAAAACATAAACATTTTCGACGATTAGTTACAGTACATAACACAAGGTAGCACTAAGGAATTGCATAAAGAGAACTCTAGTCCAAACATGTAAAACTTCTTGGATATAAAATAGTTCAAACACAACTTAATAAGTAACCCCACGGTCGGACATACGGAGGCAGTTTAAACTTAGGCAGAGACCTAACTAATATTACAATCATTATTATTACTATTATTATTATCATTATTATTATTAATTTCATATAAAATAAGTTCATCGAAATATTTTGTAATGGCAGGGCAGTGTCCTGCAGCGGCTCCGAGGCACTCTCACATTCTATGTTGAACAGGGGCCTTGTGGGTGATGGAAAGATTGGAAGGCATAGGCAAGGAAGAGGGAACGAAGGGGTCGTCACCGTAGATTAAGTACGACACCGGCATTTGACTGGAGAAGAAATGGAAAACCACGGAAAACCACTTGGAGGATGGCTAAGGTGGGAATCGAAGCCCCTCTATTCAGTTGACCTCCCGAGCTCAGTGGATCCCTTTCCTGTCCTCGTACCACTTTTAAAATTGCGAGGCAGAGCCGGGAACCGAATCCGAGCCTCCAGGAGTAACATTTAGTTACACTAATCACTACACCACAGAGGTGGACTTTTTATTTTCTTATTGATTTTACATCGCGCTGACACAGACAGGTATTATGGCGACGGTGGAAATGAAGCGATCGTGGATTTAATTTAGGTATAGCACCATTATTCACCTGGTGTGAACACAGGAATCAACGGATAACCGTGACTGACAGTGACAATGGGGTTCGAACTCATCATTTCCCGAATGCAAGCTCACAGCTACGTGACGCACATGGCGTAGCAGTCTGACTTGGTAGTTTTTTCTTAAGTGAATGAATTATATATTTTTATATTAGTTCATTTATATATGATCTATTAACGCCTATTATATATAGGCCTATCAGCTCTATGAACAGCATTTATTGACACTCAAAATTGTTTCAATTTAAATACAGTATTAAATTCTTGCACGACCCCTGAGCACCTTGGGTTCAATTAAGTATTTGAATAGGACTGGTCTTGGCATGGCCTTCCTCTTACTCGAAAGCCCCGGGTTCGATTCCCGGCCAGGTCAGCGGTTTCTACCTGGATCTGAGGGCTGGTTCGAGGTCCACTCAGCCTACGTGATTAGAATTGAGGAGCTATACGACGATGAGATAGCGGCCCCGGTCTAGAAACCCAAGAATAATGGCCAAGAGGATTCGTCGTGCTGACCACATGACACATCGTAATATGCAGTACTTCGGGCTGAGCAGCGGGCGCTTGGTAGGCCAAGGCCCTTCAGGGCTGTAGTGCAAATTGGAAGGGGTTTTCGGGTCTTGGCATGGACTCAAGAGCACTCGGTCTAAGTCCATTATTGTCATTCTAAGAGTAATTTGTTTTTAATTCCCCTTTCAATTATTTTGCTAGTTAGCAAATGTACAAAAATTAACCCGTTTACGATAGAGCAGCAAGTAGTAGTACCTGTAATCACATATAGCCTGTGGTTCACAACTTGCGTCTGTACGCAATACTTGTCTGGTACTACTTCCTCCCTTGAAATTCTTATCAGATCTGCCTTAACTGATTTCTACTATCTTCAAAATTGGATTGTACTATGGGTTTAGATATTTTATATTCCTTTCATCTTCGTATCTCTTAACTTTTCTGACCTTTTTGAGGGGTTGAAATTCGGTGTGGCTTTATTTCAACTATTTGCAAATCAGACGTTCTACGGTGCACACCGTAACCTTCCTAACGCATACGAGCTGACTAATCATTTATCTTATCTAAACGCGCACAGCCCAGTTATTATGATATATACAGTAGAAGGTAAGGTCAGAAAGTGGCAATGTTATGCAATTTATAATTTGAACTAAGTCCATTTCCTCATATTGTACGATAGAGTTAGGCTGCTGAACTATCACAAGTTTACAGGCTACTGCTTACTCGTTAATAATAATAATAATAATAATAATAATAATAATAATAATAATAATAATAATAATAATAATAATAATAATAATAATAATAATAATAATAATAATAATAATAATAATAATAATAATAATAATAATAATAATGTGACCGCGCGTCGGCCTCTCGCCGCTGTGTTCAGTGTTTCAAATCCCGGCCACTCCATGTGAGATTTGTGCTGGACAAAGCGGAAGCGGGACAGGTTTTTCTCCGGATGTCCCTGTCATCTTTCATTCCGGCAACACTCTCCAGTATCATTTCATTTCATCTGTCAGTCATCATTAAACATTGCCTGTCCGGCTCCATGGCTAAATGGTTAGCATTCTGACCTTTGGCCACAGGGGTCCCGGGTTCGATTCCTGGCAAGGTCGGGAATTATAGCCATCAGTGGTTAATTTCTCTGGCGCGGGGGCTGGGTGTATGTGTTGTCTTCATAATTCTTTCTTCCTCATCACGACGCGCAGGTCGGCTACGGGAGTCAAATCGAAAGACCTGCACCTGGCGAGCCGAACATGTCCTCGGACACTCCCAGCACTAAAAGCCATACACCATTTCATTTAACCATTGCCTCAGAGGAGTGTGACCGGCTTCGGCAGCCGGCACAATTCCTATCTTCGCCGCTAGGGGGGGGGGCTTCATTCATTCCATTCCTGACGCGGTCGAATGACTGGAATCAGACTGTGGATTTATAATAATAATAATAATAATAATAATAATAATAATAATAATAATAATAATAATAATAATAATAATAATCGCGAATATGATCGTCCACCCAAACAAGTTAGAACTCTGGTAGGCCATACCCAATAATGTGCATGAATATTTAGTGACGATTTGATGCATAATAAGGGAGCAGGACAGACGTGTCTTTGGATCGCTGTGACCTTTTCACTGTATTCTCACTTGCCTCTTAGCAGCGGTCTGGAAGTCCTTTTGGCATTAGAACCTGAGTGTTCGCCGCCCTGCTTGGTCACTGGGAGAGGTTGGAGATGGGCACTGTCGACTGATAACTATCGAACTAGTCGATAGTTTAAACTATCGTAACAGTCGACTACTTTGAAAAACAAGTCGACTGAATTCAGTCGCACTCCCATCACGGATCTCTCCACGTTTCACTGTCCAGTCAGCACAAAACAAGTCGACTGAATTCAGTCGCATTCCCGTCACGGATCTCTCCATGTTTACTGTCCAGTCAGCCCAAAACAAATCGACTGAATTCAGTCGCACTCCCGTCACGGATCTCTCCACGTTTCACTGTCCAGTCAGCTCGATTGAATTCAGTTGCACAGCGACGCGGAAGCGAATGGAACTATCGGTTCATGGTCACTTCGGATATGTAATATATATGTTAAATTTATATGTACCTACTTAATATGTCGATTTTCTCTTGTCGTTTATGTGCTCTTTATTTCGTAGCATATTTCTTTATATTAATTACTTTATTCAAAAATAAGGCATAACTATAATAATAATCTGCATATCTATAATAATAATCTATAAAATACAGAGTAGCGTAGTATTGTGTTTGGCTATTCTCATATATATCTTGATTGTGTACTACAGCAACACGTTTTATATATTTTTGTTAGCATTGTTCGGGAATAGAGCCTCATTGACGTCTTTCTACGTTTCACTGTCCATTTAGCACCAAGAAAGGCCATTCGTATGATGTTGGTTCGTATTAAGGGCATCTCATTATTTATTAGCCCCGTGTACGAACGAGTGCGTAAATCGGATGTTAACCTGCTCAACTGTGAATTCCCCGATAGTGTGATTATATAATCTGGGATTGGGGTATGCACCCAAGGTACAGTTCTATTGTGACATTTGCCAGGAATGAATGTATGGGTAGAAAACCCCATGGAAAACTACATTAAGGATATGGTATCTGCTGTCAGCGAATGGAATACGAACCTGGGATATCCAGGTGGTGCAGCTTCTTATTCCTAATGTGGAGCGGAGTGGACTCCTCGGCTGAGAACGTGGGTTCCTCTGAATAAATTTGTGAGTCACTTAATATAACATTAATTTTGTTCTAATGAGTGTCTATTCAAGTGATTTCTAATTATTGGTAGATTGCGTTAAAATGAGTCGAATTCGTAAAAGTACGACTCTCCACTTTTGATACGGAGAGTTTCGACTGGAAACATTCGAATGTTTTTCATGGACTGACTACTTGCATTGTATGAATACTTTCATTCGACTGTTCAGTCTTCTGGACAGGAAGTAATGAATACTTTTGTTCGACTGAAAAACATTCGACTATTCAGTCGATAGTACGGAGGGACTATCGCCCGACTAGTCGATAGTGGTTTTAAGTCGATAGTGCCCATCTCTAGGAGAGGTGTTTTAGACCCTGAGAGGTCGTACTGTTCTTCTGTCTCGTGCTGATTGGTTTCTGGGATCAGCCTGGCTAGCCGTTGCCCCTGCAAGTCCTGCAACCAGCACAGCCAATTCGACCATTGATGGCAGAGACTGAGCTCAGGCACATTGTCACGGGAGGATCCTCCTCGCTCCAGGCTCCTCAAATCTAACTTTTCGAATACTACCATCCACGCGGTGCACCGTCTCGGGTCTTGTCGTGGGGACACCACGGTAAAAACGTTACCTGGCCCGACACAGCGCCCACCTCGTGGCTTAAGGCCACTCGAGGCGCTGCGGCGCTACCGCCGCTGTTGTTACAATACACGGTACATCACACAGAATAGAAATTTCATTACTGCACAAAATGGCCAGCAAAGAGAAAAAAAACCTTCCGCTCATACATATCAATTGAGCCCAAGACTGGAGAGACTTGTGCCTGTTTGTGGAGAGAGCTCTGAAACACAAACGGTTTCAACTCCAAGCCACAAAGATAGGGGCTAATTGAGCCGTATCCTGCCGGCCCATAATAATAATTAGAGTATTATTTGACCCAATATGTAAAATTTATTTATAAAAATTACAGTCTAACATGTTAAAGCATCGTATCCCAAGATAGTTGATACCGGATGTTGAGCAAGACAGTGAGTCGCTGGACATTGCTACATATTTCCGTATGACCGTGAGAAAGGGTGGCGTAACCAAGCGCTGGCAAGGATCGACACGTGTAGTAGATGCTGACCAAGCAATATATTTCAGCCAATGGAAATTAAGGACTTGGGAAACATGGAGGCCACACCGCGCCAAATCTTAATTCCAGAATGACCAACGTGCTCAGTTGCTAAAGTCAGTTTCTGTCAGTAATCGGTTTTCTACAGTTTCAGAAGTCAGATATATTTGGAAAAGTAATATAAACATTGGTGGAAGCGATTTGCTAGTGTTTGAGCTGTGTTTTGTAAATATATCACAATAAATATTGTGCCATCATATACGACGAATTTTCTGAATGGTGGTTGGTTCAGACACCCGGGAACCCCAGTATTAATATGGCGTCACCGAAGCCTCCTCAGTAACCCAAGCTCTGGAGAGCGTCAATCTGTGTTAAATGCTTGGATAGTGCGGAAGTACAAACTCTGAATTGGTGATCGTGATTCCAGTAACAGTATCTGGTTCTAAATGATATTTTAAATTGTGCAGTTGGAAGATTTTACTGTTCTTGAGTAAATGGAATAGTATATTTTAACAGAGTTTACTTTCAATATATAAAGACGGTGCTTAGTGACCGATGTGTAGCAAGTGTAGTGGAAACGTGCTATTGTTCCACTACTTCGCGACGGGCGCGTTTCGCGAGGAACTTCCGTAACGAACCGTGTGCTGCTTTTAAAACTGTATTCTCACCCTTTAAGTGAAGTGTATGATAATTATATCAGTGTGTTTAGCTGATCTTGTTAAGAGAAAGGGTATTTCGGCTCGTAGCCTTAAGCAGCGAAGATATTGTCAACCATAGTCTTTTGTGTTCCAGTGGAGTATTTTCAAGCAAGATGATGGTCATGCATGCAGAAGAAGGAAGTGCATTTCCACATGTTAATGCTGTGATTAACATGGAGTAAATCCCTCAATCAGCGGGGATAGGATTAGTTGTTGTTTATTTACGTATGTTACTTAGTATAGGATATTCCAAGTTTTCCTTATAAATATGCTAGAAGGGCTAGATTGACAGGTTCATCTTTATACAACGTTCAATACGTATTAGTTCATTTCATTTCGGGTATTCAGAGAGACAGGTATAGATATTCTGCATGACGCATGATTTTACGGAAGCTGACTGAAGGAGCTGCAGAACGTCGTTGTTAAAATAAGATCTTTGAGTTAAGTTGGATTCTGTTTTACCTGATGGTCTGTAAAGGACACGAACTGAGTCTCATAATGTGGAAGGCCAATGGGATTTATGAAAAATAATGAGATAAAGATTGCATGCTGAATTATAATGTATTGATGCAGGCTGATTATATGCCTGACAAGAAAAAGAATATTGTGCAGATGTGTGTGCTTGCTAAGTGTCTTCTGAGTGTATATTGTGATGAGAATGGACAGTATTAATTCCAGACTATTGAGTCTGATGATATTCAATGGTAAAAGCATGCTAGGAAGGTATGAATATACGTGAGTTTCCGTTTAGCCGGCGAAAGGCGTTATCTCATGGCAAGGTGATTTCTGGCCTGTGTTTGTCTGTAGGTGTGAAGGAGACGAAACTTCCTAGTGACAGCCTCGGGAGACAGAATCAAAACTTTGGCATAGTGTTGAGTTCAACATTTCTTTTCAGCTCATAATCTACCCGGAAGGACATGGCGGATGACCGCGCTGTTGAGCGCTCAAATGCAGCAGAAGGAGGCAATGTTGCCCAATGCTTTCTTCATGATATCAAGGGTTATTTATATGTCTTTCCCTTACAGGTTGATGTTTTACATTGTTATTTGTGGTTGTATACTTGTCTCGATGTTTTAGAAGGGAACAGCCCGAGTGCTGAAGTATTGATGGTTTATCTAGTTCTGTCTAGATCTTTTGCAGTGAACCGGGTTTCACATTAGAATCTGTGTAGCATTTAAGACTTTACTCGATATCCGATGTATATAGATGTGTTTAGTTTGATTATTTGAATTGTTGTAAATATAGTGTAGGATATGCCCCTAGTATTTTACATAACTTACATAGCGTCCATTGCGTCTTAATTATTTTCCTTTTCGTCGTAACTTTTCTTTATAATGTAACTTTTATTTAACGGTTGTATTTCGACGACTCTCGGATTTAACTTAAATTTGGAAACCGTATTGTTGTGATGCGATAGTGTGTAACTCCATACGGAAATACCACATGTCAGTGTTTGCGTACACTTGTTGCCATATAATATAAACAATGGACTATAAGAAGCAGCTCAGTCTTGATGTATATAATGTTCTTTGTTGAACTTGATTTTTGATTTCAAATTTTGTCTTTTCATTCAGGTAACGTTTTGATTTCCATTTATTTTCTACATTTTTGAGTTCATTTTGATATATTAATGTTGTCTTGATTTAATTGTTTTCTCGTAATATTGTAACGTTCCAGACGTTACAGTGTAATTATGTTAATTTTATTATGTGTAATTAATTCAGGAATTTAACG